>NW_020173108.1:1683259-1735636 GCF_003031525.2 Neophocaena asiaeorientalis asiaeorientalis
TTTCCCTCCCTCCCTCCCTCCTTTCCTCTCTCTTTCTTTCTCTCCCCCTTCTTTCCTTCTTTCTTTTTCCCTTTCCCTCTCTTCTCTGGACCCCATCTCTTGGCTCACATACAGAACACGCTGCAATATCCTGAAGATGGATAACAAGGAAGCTGCTAAAATGAGTTAGGGAGCTCTGTGTTTATCACAGAATATGCTTCCAGTTCTTTTCAAATCTCATTTCCTGGACCTGTATCAGAAGCAATGCAGCTAAGTTTTCAACTTTCTTCAAGATACACAGGGAGGAGGAAATAAATGTCGTCATTTAACATACCAGTAGATATGTATAAAGTGGCCCTTTTTTTTTTTTTTGTATACACCATAACGACAGGGGATTTATTCCAGTTATGCAAGGCTGGTACAACGTTTGAAAATCAATTAATGTAATCCATCACAGAAACATGCTAAAAAGAAAAGTCATAATATCAATAGTTGCAGAAAGATCATTTGACAATATACAACATTCTCTCAGTAAACTAGGAATACAAAGGAACTTCCTCAACTTGATAAAGTATATCTTCAAAAATCCTACAGATAACGTCATATCTAATGGCGAGCAACTCAAGCCTAAGATTAGGAACAAAGCAGGAATGTCCCCTCTCACCACTCCTTTTCAACATCATACTGGAAGTCCTAGCTAATGTAATAGACAAGAAAAGGAAATAAAAGGTATACAGATTGGGAAGGAAGACATAAAGCTGTCTTTGTTTACAGGTGACATGACTGTATGTAGAAAACCTGGAAGAATGGACAGAGAAATGCCAGAGACTAATAAGCAATCATACCAAGGTTGCAGGATGCAAGGTTAATATACAGAAGTCAATCAATTCCCTATATACCAACAATGAACAAGTAGAATTTGAAAGTGAACCTCTTTTGACTTTAGAATGCTTACATAGATGATATGCTGCCCTATAAAATGATTTCAATTATTTACTTTTAAAATTTTAATTGATTTTCATGTGTATTTTGCCTGGGCTTTTAAATAATGTGAAATTACTCCACAGTCAGAAAGTATAGGGTGACATTCTTATCAACACAATAAATTAAAATAAACTCAACAAATTAATCTAAAATATTTAACAGATATTTGGCAGAACACATGTATTTGATGCAAATGACTAATAATTTATGTATTTTTATGATCATCCTATTCCAAAAATGATTTTGGCATGTCACTTTTTTTTTTTTTTTTTTTTGGTTTTTTTTTTTTTTTTTTTTTTTTGCGATACGCGGGCCTCTCACTGTTGTGGCCTCTCCCGTTGCGGATACACGGGCCTCTCACTGTTGTGGCCTCTCCCGTTGTGAAGCACAGGCTCCGGACGCGCAGGCTCAGCGGCCATGGCTCACGGGCCCAGCTGCTCCGCAGCATGTGGGATCTTCCCGGACCAGGGCATGAACCCGTGTCCCCTGCATCGGCCGGCAGACTCTCAACCACTGTGCCACCAGGGAGGCCCACATCTACCTTTATTTTGATACATTTCAAAATAACTTGCAGAAATCAAGTTGTACACTTGTACACTTTGCTTCTAAATGCTTTAGCATACATAATATCAACTAGAGTTCAATAACTGTATGTGAATTTTTTGAGGGGGAGGTAAATTTACACACAATGAAATACACAAATCTGAAGTACACCATTCAATGAGTTCTGAGGTATGTCTATTTTCGATTCACACGACTATTCAATACACATTCAGGAAAATATATATTGAGCATATTTTGTCACAGTATAGGGACTATAAACAGATGATCATCCGTCTTTCATATAGAAAAATCTATAAAAAATGTAAAAATGTCTTGAAAATGGACAGCTGTGAATATAATTATTTGTTTTATCCAATTTTATAAATAACTTTCAATTCAAAACGTAAGAAGCATCTTTTTGTGGCGACAAAAGTAATGTATACAAAGTAGCTAATTATGTTATATCAGCCTTTTCCTTTATTCAGCTGCTACAGTACAGAAGGCATGACTTCACACACCATATACCTGAAGCTCTAAGTTATACAAAATGTGCTAAGAAAACAAAATGACACACATATTGATTTGCAGTTATATATGTGTCAAATGCTATTCCTTGACATTTTACAGCTATAGTCAGAGGCATTGTATGTGTGTGTGCGTGTGCAGCCATATTCTCAAGGAAATGAGAGTGGCAGCATGTTAAAATTTTATAAATACTCCAGTATGGTCAAATAATGATAAAGAGAGACAGAAGACTCCCTAGAAAATCATCCACATAATATATCATTGTTTAATAACCACCATAACATTTTGAGCACCTATTCTCAAGTTGAAGCCAAAATTGCTGTAATTTTTTTCCTTGTAATTTATTTCCCTGGAAAAGTTTAGCTCAAAGGAGCATCTGCTCTATAGTTATTGCCCCTATTGGCTATTGTTTCCCATAATATTACAATTGGGTTCACAAAATGCAAGGTCACCAACAATCTGGCCAGTGGTCACAAGTGAATCATTGAGCTGAAATTTCTCTCCCCTTCTAGGCCAGCATTTAGAATAAATCTAGTTAAAATGAACACATATCATCATATATCCCCTGGCTTTTATAAGGATATTATGTTCTTCTTAAGACATTTAAATAATGCCATTCACATAAATTTACTTTGAGATATACTATTTCCAATTCCACATAAATCTACAAGACAGACACATGTAGTTTAATCTTCAATGTGTCCTCCAATGTTAAAAATAAAAGAAGCAATAATCTTAACATCATTTTATGAGATACTGACTATACACATAGTAAAGGATAGTGCATATTAAATTAGAACACTAGAATCCTAAGGTTCTAGCATAAGTTTTGCATGAAAGCTATGTGGTCTCAGCAAAATCACTTCATTCCTCAGAGCCTCATTAATTTCACTTGTAAAAAAATGGTAATTGGTCAGAAGAAGTTTCAGGCTCTTTCCAACTCTGAGGTTCTAGTATTCTGAGAATAATCTGTATAGGCAGAGTTTCTTTGATCCTTTTTCTCTTTGGTAATTATAATGCCATCTGGGGTAAGGCACTAAGTTTCAATTGCATGTTTTTTACCTAATCAGTAGTTGTGGTTAAAATAGGTTTACAGTGGCTCATGTTCTAGACTTAGTGCTAGGAACATGTTTATGTTGGTTTGAGGTGGTTCAACCTGGAATTTTTAAGAGAAGTGATGCAAAATGGTGATTCCTTGGGCTTCCCTGGTGGCGCAGTGGTTGAGAGTCTGCCTGCCGATGCAGGGGACAGGGGTTCGTGCCCTGGTCCGGGAAGATCCCACATGCCGCAGAGCGGCTGGGCCCGTGAGCCATGGCCGCTGAGCCTGCATATCTGGAGCCTGTGCTCCGTTGCGGGAGAGGCCACAACAGTGAGAGTCCCGTGTGCCACAAAAAAAAAAAAAAAAGGTGATTCCATGAGGAACATTTAAATCAAGCAATTATAAGTTATTTATATTCATTTAAGAAACATTTTGCCAAGTAGCTTTTCATTTCATATTGCCTCACTGACTGACCAACTATTAATCAAGCTCTCCATCTCTCAGTGTGGTAAAAGTCAAATGGATTTTGTCATCAGCTGAGCCATCTGTCTCCTCATACTGTTCTGTTTTTCTTTTTCTTTTTGAAACTCTTCAACTGAAATTAGAAATGGAGGAGGAGGAGGAGGTAATCAGTGAATATAAGAATAACACAATTTCATATGCTTTGATTATTTTTTAATACTTAGGCAATATGAGGTATAAATAGCACTTTGGATATGTTTGTATCCATTCAAGGGTCTCATGAATTTTTTCTGGGGAAAATTAGATATTCCTACACAGTATAGATGCAATAAAATGTGTTTGCTTTAAGCTGAGCATGGTGGTGCTAGGCTCTGGATACTAAAGAGATGTGAATTCTCTTAACCAAAGCAAAAAGAAGTCTCACATCTGTGTCTCTCATATTTATCTGTTCTGGGAAGACAGAGTGCCCAGGGCTCTCACAACAAGAGGGTTAAGTTTTCCTTTATAAAGTACTGAAAATAATTCCTACCATTCTCTTGGCCGTCTATCACAAGCTAACCACTTATTTCTCATGGCTTTATTGGGAGTCTATCTGCCTGAACTTAGATGTTTGAAATGAGAGAAAAAGAGAGAGCAGAGCCAAGGAGAGGAAGCAGAAATGTACTCCAAAATAAAAGACCCCTGAACCTACCTCCCACGTAATACTGGAAGCCCTATTGCAGTGCTCTTGGCTGACATCCACGTAGTCCTTTCTTAGGTGTCTCCCGTGTGGACAGCTCTATTTTTCAGAGGGCAGCCTATGTCATAACTGGGTAAAAGTATTATTATCCTCTACAAGCTGGTCCTTTGCTCCCTGGAACAAGTCTACTTTGTTTTCTGCTTGCTGACTTTCAACAATTTGAAGATCGGAAATCATTCTCCCTGTTAGTCTCTTTTTACTTCAGGTAAACCCAAGCAGTTCCTTTGGTGGGCCCTTATGCTTTCCTGACTCCTCAACCTTCTGGTTACTCTTCTCTGGACATCCTGAGACTTCCCCAGTAATAATTATATTTAGGAACGTGAGTTCAAAACTCTCATTTTCATATTGGCTGCCTTACAAACTGATCACTCTTTTTAATGAGATAGCTTTTACCACATTAAACACTGAATTGAGGAAAAATAGAGGCTTTTCACTTTTATTTTGCATAGTTGAGTTGTTTGAATTTTATAATAAACATACATTTCTTTTGTGACAATGAAATAATTAAAGAAAACCGAACCAAACCAAACCACCACAAAAAACCCAGGGCCCTGGGTTCCTTCCTCTATAAAAGATAAAGAGCATTCTTGGCATGGAAATTCTCTTTCCATCTGATCTTACTGGATGGGTATTTAAGATGATGTGCAGATAGACTTATTTTGGCATATTCCTCATTGATAGGAACAAATCTTGCTATACATGGGGAATTTAGGCTCAGAGCCTATCATTTTTTAAACTGTATTTTATATGTTTTCCAGAGACTATTATGAGAAGTCATTCTCCTGCTTCTTCTTTTAAAACGAAACACATTTTCAGGTAGAGAGACCTCAAACTATTTAGCATCAGACACTTGCAAGAATATTCCATCTTGTTCTATCAAAAATAGCACAAACATGTCTTAAAGATTTAAGCACAATTCTGAACATCTGAAGCACCCTAAATCTTCAAAGCAAAACTGTGCCAGAAACAGATGCAGACTCCTTGAAGAAGGCCATTGGTAGATAGTTTGCATCTCAAAATAGAACTATGTTTTATTCAGCTTTGGGTTTTCTGGGCCCAGCCTAGTGCCTGACCCATGAGAGGTGCAGGGGCCTAAAAGCACCTTGAGGTAAAGTGGACTTTTATCAGTTTAGGGACACTGGCTGGCGGGTGCTGCTCCTGTTCTTTCCTGCCTTTTGAATAAAATGGCACAGTCCTCTGAGTATTATGGGGCATGGGTTGGAAAAGGACATCAGTAATTCTGTATATTTTTTTCTTATTATTTAATTATAAAATAGAGAAAAAGTAATATCTGCTTGCTTTATATACTACACATAGCAAAAGCACAGCTGCCCTTGCTACTATGGACCCATTCTTCAGACAGAAAAGACCTCAGAAATGTTTCTGAAATTTCTCCCTAGTTTAATACAACTTTGGAGAGGAGAAGGTTAGGAAGCGCTATGGTTTAATTAGACCTCCAGTGGCTTAGATGCAATTGGATTGATATGCACCTACCTGGAGTGGTACATGTGTCAAGTGAATAGAATCTAAACTTTTGCTTAAAGTATGCAGTGACATTCCTGACAGTTCCAATATCCAGGCAATCTTTCCAGAGAGTCCCTGGAGTGAGGGTTGCTGTAGGCATACCTAAAGGATTTGGAAGTTGAATACTATGTTCTCCCCAGAGCTTCAATTCACATCTATTTTTAAACATTGCAGATCAAGAGAAATAATGCAGTAATTATATATATTTATATATATGGATATAATTGTTATATAATTAGAATCTATTCAAATGTTTCTTGGAGAATTTTATGTCCTAAAATTACAGTAAAGCCATTGCTTTATCAGTATTTCAGGATCCAGGATGATGTCAATATGTTACCTAATTGTTGGAAATAAAGAAAACAAATACATTAGTTTACGTATATAACTTATAGTCCACTTCAATTTTGTATGAACTAAAGATTCAGAGTTGTATATAATAGTAACAGAAAACTGTAGTGCACTGATAAACATGTATTGAGTGTCTACTGTGTACAAACAGTAAAGATATTTAATGGCCTTTTATTACCTAAGATAGAAATATCACCTGCTTTACTTTTCACTGCTGTTTATGTGATGGCTAATACACTAGTACAATATGTCACTTAATAGCTTTTTCATTGAACTCATAATAATGTTTATTGTGTTAAACCATACACTCCTTCTAGAAGGCTCTGCATTCATTATATACATTCTTTATCCTTAATATCCTTCAAAGTCCCTATATTAGGTGTTAAATAAATGTGTTTGGAATGAATAAACCCATGAATGAACGGTCCCTTTTAAAGTAGCCCACATAATTCTGAGAACTAGACTAAGTTTAAATGCCTGTCACCAACATGAATAAACCAGATCCCCCATGACTAACAATTATTTTAGGAAGATTCTTTAATGTGTGGCCTGGCACATAATACAACATCAATTACTTTGTATTTTTTTAGTCTCAAATTTTTGTCCAGAGTCACGTTTCCTAAGCTGATATTCAGAATCAACTCCATTTAAAGCATGACAAGAATTCATATTAAATCCTTCCTTCCATATTTTCTTGGATTTTCCTCAAAGACACAATTTCTATGAGTTGGAAACTGAAACACACAATAATGTACACAATGGTATTATTCTTAACTAAGAAAATAACTGCCATAGCCAAATTAATCTAACAACCACTTGAAGCAAGAAGGAACAGTAATAATAGGCATTTACTGAGGACCATCTCTTAATAGAACAAAATAAGAAAACCCCAAAGAAAGAAATCACAAGGATTTTCCTGTTAGTCTTTGAAGCCTCTGGGCATGTATATTTGAGTATTACATATTCGTAAGGAGAAGCTGAAAGCCTGGAAAGCTGAACAAAACTTTGCTCACACTTGCAGGCTAGTATGGTAAAATTAGAGCTCAAAGCCTGGTGATGGGAGAACCCAGTGGGTTGGAATTAAGAAAACTACATTCTAGGAGTTAGGGCAAACTGAATATATATTGCACCTCATGCCTTCAAATTATCTAGCTCCTGAAATGGAACTAAGATTATCAAGGATTGCTACTGCTACTGCATGTTTGAGAGAAGCTTGTTTTCGTCTTATTTGTCCAACAGTTTTCTATAAAATGTCAGTGACACAATAAAAATTACCTTAAGAGAACACGGTGCAATGAAAACCAAGAAAAGCACTCCACAACATATACATAAACTTAGAAAGTACAGATAATATGATTATTGGATATTAGTATAAAAATAACTATGGTCATTCTTGTTTTAGGTAATAAAAGACAAATTCGGGGAGGGGATTTTTGATTCTGAGTAATATGGAGTACACACACACCTCTCTATCTCCCACCGAATTTACCAAAAAAGAAACCTGGACAGATGCATAGGTGCTATTTGAGAACTATGAAAATTAAACATGAGCAGGCAGATAAAGGAAGAATACCAGAATTCTATGTCCCATAAAACCAGTGGTGAGTTTACAATCCATTCTGGTATTCCCTGGCTTGAAATCCACACAATCTGAAAACTGGAAATGAGAACTGTAATTCAGACAGTGAGCAATTCCAAAGAAACCTACTAGTTTGACTCATAGAGCAAAAATAAAGAATTGTGAAAGCTGAAAGAGAATGATGGGAATCCTCATTTTTATTTGCTCTTTTTCCCCCCCTAGTTTTCTTACAAAATTAGCGCTAGGAGATCTTCTGATGAACGAAGCAGCAGCAAAAAGCAGCTGAGAAGAAAAAATTTCATGAGCCAAAATTCTAAAGGGTTGAGAATTTTGACACAGAGCAAGAAACTATAAAGAAGGATCAAGTGTAAGTTATATAAATGAATATATATATATATATATATCTCAAAAGAAAGAACACAACTGTTAAGTTTATAAAATTTTAAATACATCTATTTTAAAATGAGTGAGAGTTCAAAAGGAAATACCCAAATGAAGGATGAAGATGCAAACAGGTGTAAAATAAATATGGAAGAGAAGGACAGGGAAAATGGTAAAGTTTGAGAGCATATGACTGGAATCTCAGTGAGAGGAGAAAGACTGGAGAAGAAGCAATATTTAAAAAGATGATGCCTAGGAGTTTTAAAAAATGGTGAAAGCAGTCAAAAATCATATTAAGAGGGAAAATATAAGAGGGAAACTACAAAGAAAACCATATCCCAGTAAATTATAGTAAAACTGGTCAACACCAAACACGATCACACTTTTTAAATAAATATCTTTACAAAAATTTTCTCAAAAATCTTGAAAAAATTTCAAGAGGAAAGCTTAAAAGCAATTAGAACAAAAGAAAAGACAGTCTTCAGAGGAAAACATTCTTACATATATATATACATATTATATATATTATATATTACACTGATATATATATAATATAATATACTGATAAGAGAGTTCTCATCATAAATAATGAAAGCCAGATTACAGTATCCAAGTTTGAGGGATTTTGGTGTACAGGATATTTATTAAGGATAAACACCTATGGAAGGAAAGGAAGGAAGAAGGAATGGGGAGGAGAAATTAAACTGTGCCATCATTCTGACAATGCTTCAGCCAAGCCCACTGGGACCTTGGGAGAGTACACGGTCCATCAGAATTGTCCTGCCGTAATATCTGGAACTTTCTAAGCCACCCCCACCTCCAAATTCAATCATTCGTGGGATGTGGGCTGCTATAAAAAGGGCACGCCCTTGGTGAAGCAGATCTCTGTAGCTGAGATAAACTCTGATGTTTCAGACAGCTAGAGGCTGTCTGCTGGCTGGCAGCTGAGGCAACAAATCCTCCCTTGAAGTTACACATGGCATCAAGGCCTCTTTCCTTAACAGCAAACCACTTTCTCTGCTCAAATCCAAGTTTATATATATATATATAAAATGGAAACAACTCTAAGATTTTGATTGTTTGTCCTTTGTTCCTTAGAGAAATTTTGAAAGAGAATTAGTGGATGTAACCTGTGTTGGTTACTTATTCTGAGAGTTAAGGGCTATGCTACTAGCAAAGTTGAATTGGAAGCCTCTGAAACTGTCACCCAGGTTATTATAGTAAAAACATTATTGTAGTCAGAGGTGGAAGGAAAAAGTTAGCGCACTCACCCTGAGTATCAGAGAGATGTATTACTGGCAGCACCCATCATATTTAACTCATCAGTCTGAGCTGTGTATATCCAAGTGGAGATGACAATACCAAAAACTCAATTAGTAGGTTCAATTTTAGCTGCCATGCTAGATTTATCAGGGGCATGAAAGAAATATTAAGATAGCAGAAAGGGTTCTGTGGTCGAGGCAATGTGGATGGATATATAGAAAAATATTTGACAATCTTTTTATCTCCTGTAAATGCCAGAGAGTATCTATCACAGAAGAGGCACTATTCAACCAAGTAGGCAGAATGACTCAGCCAGTTTGCATCAACCGACCTCAGTAAACAGCTACACTGATGCTGTCATGATGGGCACCTGAACAGAATGACCATAAGTAAGGAGGAAGGCCATGTATGAGCACAACAGCATAGGTTCCCACTTGCCAAGACTGGTGTAGCTACTGCTACCATGGAATATGCAAACTGCCAGCAGTATAGACTGATACTGAAGCCCCAGTATGGCACCATTCCTTGAGGATACCAACTGGCCACTTGATGGCAAGTCGATTACATGGGGTTCTTTCCATTCTGGAAATATTTCCTAAGCAGCAAAAAATATACATTCTTGATAAGGAATTGCCTTTCCTGCCTGTAGAGCCTCAGTTAGCTTCACTATCTGAGGAAGTATGGAGTACTCGATCCATCAGTATGTGGTATCACATAAAGTCACTTAAGAATGGGGTTTTACTTTAAATGTATGGGAGTGGGCCCACAATCAAGGAATCCACTAGTAATACCACATACCATAGCACCCAAAAGCTGCCAGCCTGATATGGCATTAGATAATCCTAGTCTTCACAGTCAAAGCACTAGCTTGGAGGAAATATTCTATGAGGATGGGCTACAATTTTACAGAATGAAGAATATGCATTAAATCAAAGCCCTTAAATGGTATTATATCCCAACAGAAAGAATACTTATGTCTGAGAATCTAGAGGGAGGAGGCAGGAGTGGTTCTACTTACCATCATTCAGTGACCCACTAGGAAATTCTGTGCTTCCCTTTCTCAAAAGTGTGGCTTTTGCATGGCTAGAGATCCAGGTACCCAAATGGGCACACCATTGCCAGAATCATAGCAAGAATCCCAGTGAACTGTAAGTTATAGCAGCTGTCATGGCACTTTGGTCTTTTTATGCTCAGAGACCAGCAAGCAAAAAAAAAAAAAAAAAAAAAAAAAAAAAAAAGTAAATAAGTAACCAGTCTGGCAGGGCTATTTGATTCTGATTTTCATGAGGTGTACATGCTGGTAAAAACTGAAGACTTATAAAAAGTGGAGAGATATGCCATGCTTACAAACTGGGTAGTTCAATATTCTTAAGATGTCATTTCTCTCCAAACTGCTTTATAGAATTAATGTAGTTCCACTTATAACCTCAGCACGTTTTTTCCCCTTACCAGTTGATAATCTGGTTCTAAAATCTATATAAATAATCAAAAGATTTAGAATTGTGAAAATTTGGAAACAGAAGAACAGTATTGGAGGATTTACACTACTTAAAGATTTATTATGGAACTACCGTAATTAAGATACCAGGCTATAAGGTATAAGGAAAGACATATATATCAATGGAACAGAATAAAGAGTCTACAAATGAGCCAACATTTATATAATCAATTGTTTTTTGGATAAGTGACCAAGATAAATACAGAAAGAATCACCTTTTCAACTGAAAATCAAATAAACTGAACATAGGCATACTTAATGATTTTAGCAGTTCCTGTCTTAGATATTATATATATATTACATTATATATGTATACATATATACATACATATATATAAAACAGAAATGCACACATATGTTTAATTAAAAATATATAAAATATTTGGAGAAAAACTTAAGCTGTCAGAAACTGAAAATGACAAAAATGTTTATTAGCAGTAGAATGGATAACTCTGATATACTTGTACACTGAAAAAATATGTTGATTTCTGGTTTCCAATCTGGCATTTAAGGAGCTTGGATGTTGCCACTTAATCCTAACAACAGGTAAAAACTAAAACAAAAACCGTAAAACTTAACAACGCTTCTTATATCTGTAAGAGAAATGAGGTCACCTGGCAAACCACTGCCCCTAAAATTAAAGAAAGAGATAGGCAAATACGGAGAATCACAACTTACTGCAGAAACCCACAGGAGTAAATGCAGGATAGGAAAACCTGAAGTATAATTAAAGAATTGCTGGAGGATCAATATGGCTAAGTGTCAGAGATAAAAACCCCAGAGGGACCAAGTCATAGGTGACACCCATACTTTTTGTGAGTTTTACCTCCAGGAGCTTGACTGGGCTGTCAAAATAAATATCAAAGAAAAAGTCCTCATGCTTCCAGAAGGGAAAGAAAAAAGGAACCATTATGAAATACAACAGAGCACTGTGTTCTTAACAAGATCCCACTTGAAGAGAAAGTATTAAACCAGAGCCTAAACCTACTAGGGTTTGACCAAAGCCTAACTGAACTGGGGGAAGGAAAATACCCGACTCTAGCCAGTTCTAGCCAACCTGCCTCAGTTAGGAGGGGAAGGATGTAAATTAGAAGCACTCTTGAAATTCACAGTCAAGAGACATAGACTCACTAAAAGACTGAGACCTAATCATAGGACCATAGAATGCTTTCTCTCCCCACACACCTTGCCACCACATTACTAAAGGACTATTTGTAGCAGTTCATTTTGCTCAGAACAGTATGTCCAGCAACCAAAAAAAATGCAAGCCATATTAAAAGGCAAAAAACACAATTTGAAGAAACAGATCAAGCATTAGAACCAGACAGATGTGGCAGGGATGTTGAAATAATCAGACACAAAATTTAAAACAACTATGATATGCATGCTAAGGACTTTCATGAATAAAGTAGATAGCATAAAAAAAACAGTCAATGTAAGCAGAAAGAAATTCTAAAAAAGAACCAAAAATATGATACAGCTAAAAAACACTGTAATGAAATGAAGAATGTCTTTGATGGGCTTATCAGTAGACTAGACACAGCTGAGGCATCTCTGAGCTTAAGGGTATCTCAAAAGAAACCTTCCAAACTAAAAAGCAAAGACAAAACAGACTGAAAAAAAATAAAACCATAACAGAATATCCAAGAACTGTGGGAAAACTATAAAAGGCATATCATATATGTAATGGCAATTCTAGAAAGAGAAGAATAAGAGGAAGGAACAGAAAAACTATTGAAAAAGAATAATGACTGAGAATTTCTCCCCAGTTAATGTCAAACACCAAAACAAAGATGTGGGAATCTGAGTGAACACCAAGCAAAATATCAAAAATATTACACCTAGGCATGTATTCAAACTACAAGAAAATGAAAGATAAAGAAAAAAATTCTGAAAGAAGCCGGTGGCAGGGGGGTGGGTGGGATGGAGTACTTACATTTAGAGGAGGAAAGATAAGAATTACATCTAAGTTCTTCTCCAAAACCATGCAGGCACAAAGAGAGTGAAATGAAACATTCCAAATGTTGAGAGAGAGAAAAAAAAGCCACCAAACTAGAATTCTGTACTCTGCAAAATTCTTTTTTAAAAGCAAAGGAGAAATAAAGACTTTCTCAGATAAACAAAAATTGAGGGAATTTGTTGCCAGTACAACTGCATTGCAAAAAGTGTTTTGAAAAGTTATTCAGAGACAAGGAGAATAAAATAGGAAAAAACTAGGATCTTCATAAAGAAAGGAAGAGCAACAAAGAAGGAATATGTAAAAGTAAAATAGAATTAAAAAATTTTTTTTCGGGTTTCCCAGGTGGTGCAGTGGTTGAGAGTCCGCCTGCTGATGCAGGGGACACGGGTTCGTGCCCCAGTCTGGGAAGATCCCACATGCCGCGGAGCAGCTGGGCCCGTGAGCCATGGCCGCTGAGCCTGTGCGTCCAGAGCCTGTGCTCTGCAACGGGAGAAGCCACAAGAGTGAGAGGCCCGTGTACCGCAAAAAAAAATTTTCTTATTCTTCCATGATCTACCAGATAACAGTTTAATCAAAGTAATAATAGCAACAATATATTTGATTATGTAAGCTCATATATATTATATAAGCCTTTATATAAGCTTTTATATGTTTATATATAAGTAAAATGAATGACAGCAGTGATACAAGGGATGGGATGGAAGAGTTAGAATTATTTTATTATTATAATTCACTAAAATTACCTGTGAAGTGATATAGAGTAAAATGAAAGTAGATTTGGATTAGTTGTAAATATATATTGCAAACCACTAAAAATAATTTTTTAAAAAAGCATGATCTACATGCTAAGAGAGGAGAGAAAATGAAATCATATAAAATGCTCCATTCTAATCACAAATGTTGAAAAAGAGTAGAAGACAAAAATAGTAACAAAGAGCAAGGGCAACAAATAGAAAACAATAACAAATACGGTAGACATTAATCCAACTAAATAAAGTAATCATTTTGAACATCAATGGTCTAAATACACAAACTAAAAGACAGAGAATGTCAGAGTAGTTCAAAAAACAATACCCAACTATATACTATCTGTAAGAAACCCATTTTAAATATAAAGATACATATATATTAAAAGTAAAGAAAAATACACCATGCCAACATTAATCAAAAGCAAGGAAAAGCAAAAGTAAGCTCTAATAATTTTAGAAAGGGTAGATTTTAGATCAAAGAAAGTTATCACAGATAAGGAATGACATTACATAATGATAAAAGGGCCAATTCTCCAAGAATACATAACAATCCTTAACATGTGTACACCTAACAAAAGAGAGTCAAACTTTGTAAGGCAAAAACTAATAGAACTGTAAGGAGAAATTGATGAATCAGCTCAATACCACTGTACCAGAAATGGACATATACAGCAGGCAGAAAATTAATAAAGACATAGTTGAACTCAACACCACCACCAATCAACTGAACAAAGTGGATATCTATAAACTACTTCATCCAGCAACACCAAAGACACATTTATCCCAAACTCACATGGAACATTCACCAAGGCAGACCACACATTCTGGCTATAAAACACAACAAACTTAAAAGAATAGAAATCATACAGTATCTGATCTCAGACCACAATCTGGTCTGAGATTGTACATTAAACTAGACATCAATAACAGAAAGATAGATGGAAAATTCCAAAATACATAGAGATTAAACAATGTATTTCTAAGTAATTCATGAGTCAAAGAAGAAATCTCAAGAGAAATTTAAAAATACTTTGAACTAAATTAAAAAAAAACATATCTTATCAAAATTTCTCAGATGCAGGAAAGCAGTGCTTAGATGGAACTTTATAGCATTGAAAACATATACTAGAATGTACAAAGATCTAAAGTCAATAATCTAAGTTCTACCTTAGGAAACTAGACAAAGAAGAGTAAATTAAATCCAAAGTGAGTAGAAGAAAAGAAATAATAAAAATTAGAGTAGAAATCAATGAACTGAAAACAGGAAATTAATAAAGGAAATCAATGAAACCGAAAATGGGTTCTTCAAAAAAAATCAATAAAATTGAAAGCTTCTAACCAGGCTAACTAGGGAAAAAACAAGAAAGGATACAGATTGCTAATATCAGAACTGAAAGAAGGGATATCACTCCAGATTCCGAGAACATTAAAAGGATAATTAAGGAATACTATGTACAGCTCTATGTCCACAAACATTATAATTTAGATGAAATGGTCCAATTCTGTTAAAGACGCAATCTGCCAAAACTCACGAGATGAAATAGACAAGCTAAATAGGTCTATATCCATGAAATAAATTGAATAAATAATTAATAATTTTTCAAAACAGAAAGCACCAGACCCAGATGAATTCACTGGTGAATTCTACCAAACATTTAAGGAAGAATTTATACCAGTTATCTATAGTCTCTTTTGGAACACAGAAGAGGGCATACTTTCTACCTCATTCTATGAGGCCATCATCGTCCTAATACCAAAACCAAACACATTACAAGAAAAGAAAACCACAGACCAATGAACACAGATGTGCTCTCATGAACACAGATGCAAAAATCCTCAACAAAATAAAAAAAAAATAAAACCAATTATACACCATGACCAAGTGTGATCTATTCTATGAATGCAAGGCTGGTTCAACATTCAAAAATTAATCTACCCATCACATCAACAGACTAAAGAAGAAATACCATATGATCATATCAAGAGATGCAGAAAAAGTATCCGACAAAATCAAACACACATTCATGATAAAAATTCTCAGCAAATTAGTACTAGAGGGGAACTTATTCAACTTGACATAGAATATAGATGAAAAACCTACAGCTAACATAATAATTAATGGTGAGAAACTACAAGTTTTCCCTATAAGATGAAGAGCAAAGCAAAGATGCTCCCTCTCAACATTTCTTTTCCACATCATACTCAAAAATCCTAGTTAATCCAATAAGGCAAGAAAGGGAAATAAAAGGTATCATGATAGAGAAGGAAGAAATAAAACCTTTTTTCAGAGATGACATGATTTTCTCTGTTGAAAATCTGAAAGAACTGACAAAACTCTTGGAACTAAAAAACAATCCGTAATATTGCCAGAAACAAAGTTAACTTACACAAAGAGCAATTACTTTCCTATATACCAGCAATGAACAAGTGAAACTGGAAGTTAAAAACAATATCATTTACAATAGCACCCTGCAAAATGAAATACTTAGGTATAAGTCTAAAAAAATGCGAACAAGATCTATGAGGAAAAACTACAAAACTCTGGTAAAAGATATCAAAGAAAAACTAGGTAAATGGCATTCTACGTTCATGAATAAGAAGACTCAATATTGTCAAGATGTCAGTTCTTCCCAAGTTGATCTACAGATTCAATGCAATCTCAATCAAAACCCCAGCAAATTATTTTGTAGATATTGACAAACTGATTCAAAAGTTTACATAACAGTCCAAAAACCCCCTAATAGCCAACACAATACTGAAAAAGACCACATTGGAGAATTAATGCAATCCAACTTTCAGACATTATACAGCAACAGTAATCGAGACAGTGTGGTACTTCCAAGAGAATAGACAGATCGATGGCATAAAATAAAGAACCCAGAAATAGACCTACATAAATACAGACAACTAATCTTTGACAAAGGAGCAAATGCAATACAACGGAGCAAAGAGAGTCTTTTCAACAAATGATGCTGGACCAACTAGACACCCACATGCAAAAAAATCTAAACGTAGTCCTTACACCCTTTATAAAAATTAACTCAAAATAGATCACAGACCTAAAAATAATACACAAAACTGTAAAACTTCTAGAAGATAACTTAGAAGAAAAGGAGATGACTTTGATTTTGGTGATTACTTTTTTAATAAAACACCAAAAGCACAATCCATTAAAGAAATAATTAATAAACTGGACTTCATTAAACATTTCTGCTCTTTGAAAGGTACTGTTAAGAGAATTAAAAGACAAGACATTGACTGGGAGAAAATATTTGAAAAATACACGTATGATAAAGGACTATTATCCAAAATACACAAAACATTCTTAAAGCTCAACAGTAAGAAAACAAACCACTTGATTAAAAAATGAGTCAGAGACCTTAACAGACATCTCCTCCAAAGATGAAATAAATATGGCAAACAGGCATATGAAAAGACACTCCATATCATATGACATATACCATACAATCCAGCAATCATGCTCTTTGGATTTACCCAGAGGAGATGAAACTGACGTCCACACAAAAATCTGCATGTTTAAATATGGATGTTTACAGCAGCTTTTTTCATAATTGCCCAAACTTGAGAGTAACCAAGGTGCCATTCAGTAGGTAAATGGATAAACTGCAGTTCATCTAGAAAGGTAAATACTTTTCAGCAATAATTAGAAATGAGCTATCAAGCCCTGAAAAGACGTGGAGGAAACTTATATGCATATGATTAAGTGAAAGAAGACAATCCGAGAAGGCTACATACCGTATGATTCCACCTGTTTGACATTCTGGAAAGGCAAATATATGCAATCAGGGAAAAGCTGAGTGATTGCCAAGTGGTTAGGGAGGAGGGAGGTGATGACAAACCGAAATCATAATGAAGCAATCATAGTTCAGGCATGCAAGAATGCAGTTGGATGGCCATCTAGGATCTGGTCTCAGACTTGTCTCTGCACCACTGAAAACTTGAAACTTCTTTGAACTGTACCAGACCCAAGGACACCACCAGCCCTATTCAGAACAACACCTGCCAGCTCCAACGTTATGGTTACAAGGCCTACCCCTGTAACTGTGTAAGCATTTCAGATCCCAGTCAATCCTTACTTAACAAACACCCTTGCTTCTTGCATGTTCCAGTTATAATTCTTGATAAACAACTCATGTAACTAAGACTAACCTTTTAGTTTTTGCCTTTACAAGCCTCCCTCATTTTGTAGTTCAGCAGAACATAATTCAAGTGCTTCTTGAATCTGGTTCTCCCAGGCTGCAGTCCTAACAAACTCCAAATAAACGTTTATCTTTTTATTTCAATCAGATCTCCATTTCTGAAATTTTGGTTAACAGAGGTATGAAGATAAGTAGAACACTGGGGATTTTTTAGGACAGTGAAACTACTCTATATGATGCTGTAATTGTGAATACATGCCATTATACATTTCTCTAAACCCACAAATTTACAACACCAAGAGGGAACCCTAATGTATACTATGATCATGATTTGTCAGTGTAGGTTCATCAGTTGTAATAATTATACCACTCTGGAGGAAGATGTTGATAATGGGGAGGCTGTGCATGTGTAGAGGCAGAGGGTATATGAGAAATCTCTATAACTTCCTCTCAATTTTGCTGTGTACCAAAAACCATTCTAAAACATAAAGTCTACTAAAATATATACATATGTAAGTATATATGAGTATATGTATATATGTCAATGGAAATTAACTATTTTTACAGGCATCAATACGGATGAATCACAAACATGATACTTAGTGAAAAAAGCCATATACGTTTCAAAATTACCAGACTAATCAAATGATGATAAATATCACAATATGGTAAACTTTAGGGGGGATTCCCATATTCTGGTAACACAAAGGAGTATTCTGGGGACGGTCAGTGCTCTATTTCTTTACCTGAGTGATGCCTTAATGGCTGAATTGACTTCGTGAATATTTGCCAATATATACACTTACAAATTATGTACTTTTATAGGCATATTATAATCGTTAACATGATAAATATTTTGTATTTTTATCTTTATATTTCATTAGATTTACATGAGATTTTGAAATGATTTAATTTCAAAAAGAGTTGTATTTCTCTATTTCCTTTCAGTAGAACTCCATCACTATCTTTCTTGATTGTTTTTACTTTCGAATTTTGTGGAGGACTACCTATATTGTCTTTCTTTTCATAATTCCACTGCACCAAAATGGCAACTGAACCCTTAGAGCTATATTGGTAATGAGTAGTTGAGGGTTACTTTCCATGCTTGTATCTTGACATTATTAAAAAGTACTTACAGAATGTAAGGTAAAGAAAAGATAAATAAGAATTTTTCTTCCTCAATTTTCTCATTTTATCCTGGGGTATATTTTAGACAATGCAACAGTCTCACACTAAAGTGGGCGATATAATTTGCATTCATAAGTTTTAATGATAGCGAAATTGATCAAGAAAAGAAGGAATGTGATTAGCTAATGTTACAAATAAGGCTTGCAAATATTTTGATGATGCTAAATTCAAACAGAAAATAATTAACTAATAAGAATGGAAAATATAATCTGAATTAAAATAAGTGGAATCATTTAGATACTTGGTTTTAGGGTATAGGTAGTTCACAGTGATTACAAGTAAACTTGGAAATGCTGGAGTAAATATCACAATCTAGTAGGTAAAAAAGGGAGCAGGCTAAGAAACTGATACAGAAATAAATGGAAAAGAAAAAGTAAAAAATCATATACTGTGATCCTTTGATCTCACCTATATTGAAATAAAGGACCAAAATATTAATACTAGAATAATATGCAGAAGAAAATAAATTTTCAAGTAAAGATATAACCAAGTTTACTCAGTTTAAAGAAGTACAGTCTTGTGTTTTCAGGAAAGAATATGAGTTAAATTTACTGTTACAGAAAAATTTTAAAAGATAGGAAAATTCATGATGACCTTATTTACAACCTTCATATATGTGTGTATATATATATATATGTATGTATGTGTGTGTGTGTGTGTATATATATACATATATATATATACATATATACATATACATAGACTTTGTAAAAGGGTTTGATAATATCGATTCCCCAGTGGGCTAAACAATTTAAGCCAAATTGTCAAGGCTTGCAATCAGTCCTCTGGGGAGAAACAATCAATAGCCCAGCTTCTACCTGCCAAACTGTAACTTCTGTTAACATGATGTGGTTCACAGAAAGGAGTGGAGTGGATAAGAGCAAACACACTTCATTCAACAGCGTAGGATTTGTTTACATTAAGCTGCCAGCAAGTGTGTAACTAAAATAATATTTTTAATTCCTTTTTAATTTCCATCACTGATGTACAATTCCCTAGGTTCTTCTCCCCTCTAGAAAAGAATAAATTGACTAGTGAGAGATTATCTTTTTTCCTAACAATCCATATTTTGGGCTTCTGTTCGCTAAATAAGATATGTACCATGAAGAATTCTTATCAACCTGTAAAGAGACTTTGAAAGGTATCAAATATTATATTTCAGGTATACTTCCATTTTTCCAAAGCAAAAAATTAATGTTAGAAATGATGTTTCTTAGAAAATCTCAACAAATATCTCTTTTATAGTTTACATGAGCCAAAATTTGGATACACAGGGACAGTTAGCATATAGACATCCATGTGTTATATTCAATGTACTTGAAATTAATTACTAGAGTTTAAACAAATATATAAATATATTTATTTACATTTTGCCTTAGAAATCTTGATATGTGATTTTTACTGACATATTCTTGGAAACTATTCTTTTGTTTGTTTCAGTCTTACAGAAAGATTTCCTGAAGTCCTTAAGTATTCTTGTATGTGTCTGATATGAGTTTTAAGAAACTAGTATTAATATTTTTATCTCTGCCACATGTAAATTCTTACTAACTTCAAAGGAAGCCATTTTACATGCGGAAGATATAAGTAACTATATAGAGGGAGTGGAAATCAGCCCCCCAGAACTCAGATAAATGTTAACTTTCAAAGTTAATTCTGAACCACAAAAGCTAGTTCAGCCACTCACGGTATATCAAATATAGAGAAGAAAAATATCTGCATTACATATATATTTTTTCTTCCTAGCTACAAGTGCTACATCTGCTAGAGATTGCCATTATAGCACCATATGTAGGATTTATTCAACAATAGTACTAACCTCCATGGAATTTTAATAACGAGTCCATTTTATCTCTCTTGTCAGGTAGCCTTCTTATTCAGCTTCTAGGTCCTTTCAAACTGACCCTTTTTAGCTCATTCTTCTTTACTCAAAAAAATAGCTATTGAGTACCTACTCAGTAGTAGAGCAGTGCGTAGCACCTAAAGGGTCCTGAAGCAGCATTAGTTGAACAGTGAATGAATAAACAAATGAATGAACAAAGAGAAAGCTTTTTACTTTGGGAGTGCTATTGGCAAGACAAAGATCAATTAGCTGGAAATCTAACCTGCAAGAGTTTACAGTCTGGCAGATTGGATGTGATAAAAATGGATTTGCTCTAGATAGAAACCTCAGGAAGTTCACAGAAGAGAGAGCTCACTTCTAGCTCTGGGGTTCAAAGAAGACTTCATGGAAGATACGGAATTTAAGATTAGCTTTGCTGTTGACAAGATTCAGGCTGCGTGGAGAGAGAATAAATAGAATCTTGTGCAATGAGAAGACCACAAACAAAACCAGGGAAGTCAGGAAGAATGGGAAAGAATCTCCAAATAAATGACTGTTTGGCCAGAACACAGGCTGGCCATGAGAATCAAGAGCAATAAAATAAAGGTAAATATTTCTCTACAGATAAATAAGATTATGCCTTACACATTAAACTGAAGGGGTAGAATTTTATTGTGTAATCAACAGAGAACCACCAAAATTTGGGGGGGGGGGACAGATGAAGAATGACAGAATAAGCTTCTACTGCTACGAGGTTTATATTTTAAGTAAATTGTGAAATATGAAAATTATTTCTTTTAAGGCAATCTCAGTTTGCTGCCATTTCCCATCGAGAGGCAAGATGAAAGAATAAAAGAAAAAAAAAAACCTTCAAGTCAAGTGAGCAGGCCTCTGATTTAATCTCAGTTCTGGGACATTGAAGAAAATCACTCTGGACCCCAATATAAACCTTTATAAATTAAGGGGTTAAGCACATGATCACCTAGATTCTTTCAATACTAATATATTCTATTTTCAAAATCCTATCATTATTCTTAGCCTGTTGTCTGAAAACACCTTCTTGCTTTGACTCTGACATTTGTCAAAAGTGACTGTAGAAATTCTGAGACAAATTCTGAAGTATGCCAAGGTTAACTGGGAAACTTTAGGCTCCTTATTTTTGCATTTTATTAAGTTCGTATTGATGGAGGGTTTTTTTTTTTTTTTTCCGGTATGCAGGCCTCTCACTGTTGTGGCCTCTCCCGTTGCGGAGCACAGGATCAGCGGCCATGGCTCACGGGCCCAGCCACTCCGCAGCTTGTGGGATCCTCCCGGACCGGGGCACGAACCTGTGTCCCCTGCATTGGCAGGCAGACTCTCAACCACTGCGCCACCAGGGAAGCCCTAGGAGTTGTTTTTAACTGTCCTGAATGTCTGGTTACTTTGTACCATTTGGTACTGAATTTCTCACGTCAAGTTACAGAATTCTTGAAAATTAGTATGTAGACAAAAGGGCCCTTAGGAAGATACTTAATTTCATGTATTTCAGCAAGCCCACACATCAGTTTGTAGAACTGCTTCTTGACTTAGAAGAGTACTCATGACCTGAATCTTAAGGGCAATTCACCTAAAAATTGTCATTACTCTACAGTTCTCTTATATGCCTAATACCTACTTAAAGGCATCTTTATTATTGAAGAGTTTCGAGAATCAAGAAACCAGCGTCCTTTGCTTCGCTTACCCTCTTGATTGAGAAGTTATTGTCAGCGCTATTCAGATACTTAAATTTCATTAAGAAACACCATATATTACATTTTAATCTTAATTTTCCCGTTCCTAACAGAATGATTAAAATGTCTTCTGACTGCAGACCTCAATAAAAGATTCAGCAATTTTATGTTATTTCCTTCTAATTTCAACTCATGGACATATGTTGAACATATCCTTTCATCTCTCAGGTCCTCTGTTTTCTAAACTGTGAAATGGGCATAGGGAGCTTGACTTCCCTCCAAGGTACATCCTGTGGAACTCACTAATTCATTACAATACATTAAACCTCACCTCCAAAATATAACACACCATAAAAATGCAAAAGATTACTATTAAATATTCAGAGTGAGTTTTTTTCTCTGAATTTATTATCATGCTGCTCAAATGAATGCTAATAATGTAAACTCTGTGGGAAACAATTTCAATTATTCATGGGAATAACATCTATAATGTGTTGCTGGTGGATATGCTGGGCAACATATTTTCACCTATTCTGTATGATGGCTTCTGACAAAACCTCCCTCTCCAGGTAATGGGAAATGAAATGCTTTAGGGAGCTATTTCTTTTAAAAACTCTTCATCTGATACACAACTGTATAGAAAAGTTTCTGCAATGTGTCAAACTCCTTGTCTTCAAGGAGGCCAATTCACCTACATCAAACCTTCATATCCTCAATGAATGGGAAAGGCTGGAAGGCGAGAGGGCTATGCAGAGAAGGAAAAAGAAAGTGACATAAATCAAGAGAGAGAAGTCAAACATATCCTAACAGGGGTGAACACGGAAACTCATGCAAAGGAAATGAAATATGCACCAAATTGACAATTTATTACTTCAGGAAAGAACCTTCTGCATTCTAAATGAGTTGAAACTAGGAATAAAAAACTGGCCTTAGGAAGATGTCATACATCTTACATAAAAGTGAAGATGTTACAATAATCAAAATGAAGTGAAAAATAGAAAAATGATAAAAAAATAAATGAGTAAATATGCCTATAAATACAAACTTCCTATACTGGGAAAATTATTTGTGACATTCTTCATAATTTAGTGTTTCCTAGATAAGCATTGTTGATTATACGTGTAAAAACATACCAGAGGCACATTTTTGGCAAATATATTTCACTGGGCACAGAGATCCTTATTTGTAGAGTGATCCCAGGTTTCTACTGTGAAATGCTTGGAAGGTCCTGAGTAAGACAATCAATCCCATACTTTGGTGACAGATCCAAGAAGTCAAAAATGTTGGCTGCTCAAAGTATTTCCTTAAGGCTCACCATTAGGAAGACACTTTTAATTGAACTCCAATTTTAATACCATTCCTTTGAGTAAAGACAGAGGTATTGCCTCCAAAACCCACGGTTCTTTCACATACTGCTATTAAGAGGCACCTAAAAAAGTGATTACCCAGACTGATCCAGTGATTTTACTTCTTAGAATTTTTGAAAAAAATTTTTATGTAACAAGCTGTTTATAGAAAGATTATTTATCATGGTAAATTCAGGAAATATTCTTAAGGGTTCAATAATAGCTAATGAGGATATTATGCAACTATAAATTCAACAACTATGAGACCATGAAGAACTATTGCAAGTAATAATTTAAAAAATTGGAAATAACAGGTAACTGTATACACATACTTTTAAAATCTATATACATTCAAACATTATAAGAAAAATGAAAAAGTATAATTAGATTCTGTTTAGAAATGTGTAAAACTATGAATAAATTTCAGCTTCTGTGATGTTTTAGTTTCACAGGAAAGAAAATTAAGGCATTAAGGATCTATTTAACCCATTAAGTACACTGGGGTAAATAAATTTTTATTATTCAAGATAGATGTGTTTGACTGCAGAGTAGAAAAAATAGAAAAGCTAATTATATATTGAGCACCTACTGTGTGCCAGACACAAAAGTGATTTAAACTTATATCTCATTTAACTTTCACAACAAGCTTAAAAGATAGTGGCTAGTCTTCTCCCTTATATATAAGAAAGTTAACAATAAAAGACCCCAAAACAACTTGTTTAATGTCCCAGACCTGGCAGAATAGAGATTCAAATTAAAGCCTGTCTGACTCATGTATTTTCCACACCATCCACATTTTCTCCTTCCAGATATTTGGGGATGCCTGTGAAGTGTAATTTTAGTTGGGATCTGCAGAAGAATTCTGGCCAGATGATCCACTGAAGAGCAAGATGAGACATGGCACCACCATATCTTGGAAGGGGAAGAGATGGTGGAAAGAGGTGATGCCGAAGGTACATTTTTACTAACTCAGAATCATATTTCTAACCAGGATTTCACATCTTTCATCTGTTGACACTTTGAGATAAAATACCCAATATTATACAGAATCAAAGTAGATATTTTAATTCACAAGTAGCTTGATTCATCTGGGACCACTCTTCTCTCCTGGGAAGAAAAGTGCATGAAGTTCAAAATAACTATACTAGCTGGGGCCCCAAAGAGTACCTTCTTGACCTAACACCTGCTGCTTTTTAGGACTGATTACTTGGCAATAAAAGAGAGTGTAGGAAATCAAAAAGGGGACAAAATGAAGTTGTACGAGGCAGGAATATAGTCTTTAAAAGTGAGGGTTTGCAGATATTTAGGACTCCACATTATACAATTATAAAACATTTCCAGAGAGTTAGAATAAACCCATTAAAAATTCTCCTCATTGAAAAATCTTAGGTATATTGGCACCATTAAACCCCCTTTCCTGAGTTCCCTGGAAATGGCAACCTTCACTCTCCCTGAGTATAAGAAAGAGAGAAGGAGAAAAATGGAAATAAGTGAAAAGGGTTGCAACACTGAGCGTCATCAATATGAGCCAAAAGGCTCCCTGGTGAGAGAGGATAGGTAGTTGATGTGATGAGACACATATGTGAGTCAGACCACCCAGGGGTCATCTGCCTACACTGGTCGTGTCTGAGACATCTGTTCACCAGACTGGTGCTATCCCCAGATCTAGCATTTTCTGGAGACATGGGAGTGCAGGGATCTTGGTACCTAGGGATAGATTTCTCTAGTTATAGTAAACAGGTATGGCTTTAATCTTGCCATCAATCAAGGCAAGACTTTAGAGCTCCATCAACCCCCTCAGAGGCTTTTGAGTGTTTCCTTATCTCACTGTTTCTGCACGGTGCCCTTCAAGCAGCACTATGGAGTAAGGTTGGATGAATGAAAATGTATCTAATTACATCACCAATAAAAGCAATAAAAGCAGCAGAGCTTCATGGGTATACATACAGAGATAAACATGGTCTTAAAAAGATATAAATATAAATGAAGATATAAATATAAATGGAAAACATCGGCAGAACACTCTCTGACATAAATCACAGCAAGATCTTGTTTGATCCACATCCTAGGGTAATGAAAATAAAAAAAAAAATAAACAAATGGGACCTAATTAACCTTAAAAAGCTTTTCCACAGCAAAGGAAACCATAAACAAAACAAAAAGACAACCCACAGAATGGGAGAAAATATTTGCAAACAAATCAACTGACAAGGGATTAATCTCCAAAATATACAAACAGCACACGCAGCTCAATATAAAAAAAAAAAAACAAATAACCCAATCAAAAAATGGGTGGAAGGTCTAAATAGACATTTCTCTGAAGAAGATATAGAGATGGCCAAGAGGCACATGAAAAGATGCTCAACATCACTATTAGAGAAATATAAATCAAAACTACAATGAGGTATCACCTCACACCAGTTAGAATGGCCCTCATCAAAAAATCTACAAACAATAAATGCTGGAGAGGCTGTGGAGAAAAGGGAACCCACCTACACTGGGTTGGTAGGAATGTAAATTGGTACAACCATTATGGAGAACAGTATGGAGGTTCCTTAAAAAACTAAAAGTAGAGCTAACATATGATCCAGCAATCCCACTCCTGGGCATATATCCAGAGACAACCATAATTTGAAAAGACACATGCACCCCAATGTTCACTGCAGCACTATTTACAATAGCCAGGACATGGAAGCAACCTAAATGTTCAATGACAGAGGAATGGATAAAGAAGATGCGGTACATATATATATAAAAGAATATTACTCCACCATAAAAAAGAATGAAATAATGCCATTTGCAGCAACATGGATGGACCTAGAGATTGTCATACTGAGTGAAGTAAGTCTGACAGAGAAAGACAAATATCATATGATATCGCTTATATGTGGAATCTAAAAAATGGTACAAATGAACTTATTTACAAAACAGAAATAGTGTCACAGATGTAAAAAACAAACTTATGGTTACCAGTGGGGAGAAGGGGGTGATAAATTGGGAGACTGGGATTTACATATACACACTACTATATGTAAAATAGATAACTTATAAGGACCTACTGTATAGCACAGGGAACTCTACTCAATACTCTGTAATGACCTATATGGGAAAATAACCTGAAAAAGAATAGATATGTGTGTGTGTGTATATATGTGTGTGTGTGTGGTTGTGTGTGTGTGTGTGTGTGTGTATTAATCAGTTTGCTGTACTCTTGAAACTAACACAATGTTGTAAATCAACTATACTGCAATACAAATTTTTTTAAAAAGATAAAAAATATATAAATGGAATTAGTGGCTAAAAGTAAAATAATGTTTTAATTCCACTAATCAAGTCCTTATTTATGTTTCTCCTTTGGAGGATATAGACATTTAAATCTTGCAAATACCCTATACCTTAATTTTAATTATTAGTATCTTAATATGTCGCTCAGTTTTGTATCAATAAGGCAAGATTTTAAAAAAGAACTTGCGAAATTCAGGTATTACATGAATGTCTCAGGGGTGATAATGAAATAGGACATCTTAATTAGCAAGTATTTTTAACTGGGACAAGAGGATAATTAATCATTAGTATTCATCTTCCCTTCTTGTACAACCTGGTTAAATTTTAGCCAAGATGCATATACATACAGGTAACATGGCTTTGAGCTATTGTTTAAAAAACACTATATAACTGCAAACATTCTAGTTTAGCCTCTTAATAGATTGTTTTTAAACTTCGCCAACTTCCTTCACAGTCTAAACCTTGATCTGATTTCATGGACAATTGTATAGTTTCCTTCAGAGAAAGTGTGATTTGCATATATCTACTTTGCTTTTCTTTGTTGATTTAATTCAAATTTCTACTTTGCTTTTCTTTGTTGGTTTAATTCTGCTCATCAAATCCTAAGATTGAAATGACTTGATTTTTCATTGTGTAGAAAATGCTAGTCACTCTTATTGAATGAGTTATTTAAAGCAAAAGATAAAGTTCAAAACTTCAGAAAGATGGCCCATTAAAAAGGAAAGGTGAAACTAGTTTGTGGTGGCAAGAAATGTGCTTGTTGCAATAAAATTTAATTGTTTGTGCAAAGGAGATATTAATGAAGTTGAATTAGTTCAAAATTCTTTTTTTTTAAATGCTATATGTTTCATATTATTGATAATGTGATAAGGATCATATCTACCTGAATTCATCATATTAAGTTAATCAATTTTATTAGAAATTTGAATTTCTATGCTCAATATAGTTATTCTTGATCTTTAAAAAGTAGGCTTGAGTTGAAATTTTCTATGAATGACTTCTTTCTTTGCCTGTGTTTTTAGCATATGGATAAAATATATCTACTGATTGACAAAAAGAGTTGCATCACTTGGGAGTTAGAAAATACTAGTAGCTCAGCATTACTTCTCAGAAAGAATATTAGAGGAGATGCAATTATCTGAGTACAGAGTTTAGCCAACCATACATACATTGTGTGTGTGTATGTGTATGTACATCTATCTATCTACCCATCAATCAATCGGCCGATCAATCATTTATTAGGATATTAGCCTGCTTTTCCTGACAGCCATCCCTATCTCTTCAGAGTGGATCATAACATGGTAGGGGACACTAAAGCAGTAATGGACTCAGTAAAGCTAACGTCTTTTTCATTACCTGTTTCTATTAACAATTGGAGGTCTCAGTTCTTCTGTTCTTTCTCACTTATGCCTTTTTGTCCTCTGGGACATAGATGTGTTAAAACTAAGGAGATGATGTAATTTATCTTTCAACTTGGGACAAGGACACATTTGAGAGTGAAAGGAGACACCTTTAATTACACAACTGGGCAAATGGCATAAACCAGGAGAGTCCCAGGAAAATAGGGATCTATGGTCACCCTGTCAAAGACACATTTAAAATCCAACTGCATCCAACTGTCAGTTTACTTTTATTCACGAATCTTATGACTTTTTTGTACGTTTATGGCAGTTTCCAATTTGAAAGATTAGCTGACTTTATGTTTACTTCAGGACAGCCAGCCAATATGGCCCCTAGATTTATAAGTGTTGGCTCTGAGCTCACAGATGTCTTGTTTGGTAATAATAAGAAATATTTATGACTTTTTCTGTCAAATGTGGCACGTTATTACCTGTAAATTGCCAGATGCATTGTTTAAAGTTTCCAGATGGATCAGCGTTCAGCTGCTGTTACTATAATTTCATGGTGTGTGCTCTGTCCTATCATTCTTGAGAAATATTCTCTTCCACGTGGCAATTTCTTTTCTCATTCCCAAATTACCGTAACATTTTAAGCAAGCCAATGAATAGTTTATTATAAAAGCACCATTGTGATACTAAAAAAACTAAGTGAAGAAAACATCCCCCCATACATTTACCATTGGACCCGTTTCTACCCTAAGAACTAAATGAGCTGGATCAAAAGTTGACGTTAAAAAACATGTTTTGTCCTATTAATCCTTACCACTATGAGGCAACGCAAAAATTGCACACTGAAGTTGAATGCCATGACTTTTGGCTGGTTCCTTCTCAGTTTTCAGGTCTCCGCTCAAGTAGCATCTCATCAGAGATACTTTCCTTAAGCAAACTCTCTGACATGGTTTCTCCCATTTAATCTCAGAAAACTTACATCACTATTTAATTTTAAATATAAAATTCTTCGAGTTCCATTATCATTGATTTAGTTTAATTGTATATCATTTCCTAAAATAGTTTAAGACTCACTGAAGCCAGGGAATGGGGAGTAGAGGCTGGGGCCTTATTTGTTTAGTTCATGAAATTTAGTAGGAGATCAATATGTGTGAAATAAGCAACTAAGTGATTGGATGACTAAATGAATGTGCTCTTTTCAGAAGTACAGGAACTTGCTTATTTGAAGAGATATTTCACTTTCCAATGTGATGGGAGTACCATAAGAACTTTACACAGGTATTATTCCCCTTTGATTCTGTCCTTTCCCTTTTAGTTCCATTAAATATATTATTCAGACAATAAAATTCTGAAAGATGGGGCTTTCAGAGATGTAATCAGGGCTACCTCTCAAATATTCAGGGACTGTAGAAGACAGACATAAGAATGGCAGCCATTCCCATGATTCACTTGGAAGGGAATCTGCTGCTACTGTTGACCCAGGCTCCTGACCACAGTTGATCGGAGAGGAGTATCACACAGCTCAAAAAGAAATTCACGTATAGGTTTGCCAGTGGCCTTCACTGTCATGTAATGGTGAAATACCAAATAGGGAAGGTGGATTAAATGGAAAACTCAGAAGAAATGGTTGACTTGGTTTAAATGGAGAGTAAACAGGACAAGCCAAGTGATAATGATAGGAACATATGAAAAGCAATGACTTTCTGCTGCTGAGAAGTTAACAAAATAATCCCTTCAGCAAAACATCCAAGGGTACTTGGAACCTATCTTGAAGCGTGGTTTTCCTGCAGCTGCTGCTCTTTCTCAGAGGCCCAGGTGTTTGTCTTTCACTAGGTTTCTCAAAGGCTTGACCGACCCATGTGGTTCTGATGTGTTCTTACCATAAACTTTCTATTGTTGGAATAACCTGAATGAGTTCATTTCTCATAAAGAGATGAGCACTGTATAATCCCATGTAATATAAAATCTCCTCCCCAAATTATATTTGACTTAAAATTATCTCTGTAGCTTGCATGAGAAAAAAATGACATGTTAGACATTATGGGAAATCACAACATTCTAAATAAAGTTTTGGTATGTTATTATCAGGATGGCTGGAAAGGTACTACCCAATCCAGACTTCATTTTGGGGAAGAAGGAAGGTGAAATGTCACTTCCCATATTCAGCCAATGAACCAAAGACAGCAGTTTCCAATGTCCCTCTTACTTCCTCTTCTGCTGTTTTCTTTATTCCTTTCCCCTCCTCTCCCTCTTCTTCCCATTCTTCTGATATTTGTTTTTGATCTTCTTTTCTTCCTCCTTCTCCCCTCCTCTCTCTCTAGCTCTCCCTTTCTGATTCTACCTTATTAGAATGCTGTTACTATTTTTCCAGTCAAAAGTATAAGTGATCAGGGCTTCCCTGGTGGCGCAGTGGTTGAGAGTCCGCCTGCCGACGCAGGGGACACGGGTTTGTGCCCCGGTCCGGGAAGATCCCACATGCCGTAGAGCGGCTAGGCCCGTGAGCCATGGCCGCTGAGCCTGCGCGTCCGGAGCCTGTGCTCCGCAATGGGAGAGGCCACAACAGTGAGAGGCCCGCATAACGCAAAAAAAAAAAAAAAAAAAAAGTATAAGTGATCACTATTACTGTGTTTTTAATCTTTGGCTACTATTGCACCAATATTTAACCTAGAAAATGATGATGTAAACAAAAAGATACATGCAAGATTTGTTGTAGGACATTTAATATTCAGAAAATTGACTGCATATAATGGATATGTGTGTGTTTCATGTATGTCCTTATACATACTGTCAATAACTAATTGGTGGGTGTTAATTATAAAGGTAATGAAATGAATAATTATTTTTTACAAGTGTACCTTTATTCTTTGATGGTAGGTTTGAAACAGTTTAATGCAATAAACTTATTGGAAAGGGAATTACCATGTATCTGATTTTTAGACATAAGAAGTTTGTAAAGAGAAATACGGCAAAGTCATAGATTACTACTGTATCTATGTGTTTTGTCACCATTATACTATCATTACAGTGACGGGGCTGAACGTCACCACAAACAAGACTTGCAAGTATATTTCTTAATGGTAAATAATGTTAATTAATTTTGAGGCACATTAGTATGTGACTCAAAACTCAATCTGGAATTTTATTTTTGTGTAATTAAAATGAATTAATTCATAAAGAATCATTTAAAATTTCTATAGAAAAATGAACCTCTTAAAGGTTTTATCTTTAGGTTAATTAAAAATGGGTTGTTCCATTTCTGGGTTAATTACTGAAACTTAGAGTCCATAAAGAGACATAATGAAAGAAATACATTTGTTGTCTTTGACCTTCTAAATCAAATCCATGGTGAGTTCATGAAATGTCTTGTCTGCACATAGGGGATGCACAATTCAAGTCATCACACGAAGGGCTTTTTTATCCAGTGGATCGGAAAACAAATTGGCTCTCCTTAATTTATTTCTTTGGGGAAGAGATATTCACTGAATTTTATTGTTTGTACCATAAGCCATTATTTGTCAGAAACTTTCCAAGCTTCATTTTCTGCTGACTAAACCAATCATTTGCAATAGCAACCATCAATATAAAAGTTGAGGTTGGGGCTTCCCTGGTGGCGCAGTGGTTGAGAGTCCACCTGCCGATGCAGGGGACGCGGGTTCGTGCCCCGGTCCGGGAAGATCCCACATGCCGCGGAGCGGCTGGGTCCGTGAGCCATGGCCGCTGGGCCTGCACGTCCAGAGCCTGTGCTCCAAAACGGGAGAGACCACAGCAGTGAGAGGCCCGCGTACCGAAAAAAAAAAAAAAAAAAAAAAAAAAGTTGGGGTTGGCCCCATTCCATTTAGGCATTTGATTTCAAAGGTTGGATTGGACTGTCCTATGCAGGAAACATTGTACCATTGGGTGTGACATTCAGTTAAGCTAACAGAAACTTGTGATTCTATGTTCCTTCAATACCGAAGTTGTTAGTACCTTTTAAAGCCAAGTCTCTGTATCTTATTTTGGCCTCTACAAGCTCCGTCCATCTGCAAATCTGTGCTAGGATTGTGTGATAAGCAACCAGAGGTGCCTGTCTCTGGAATCTTCCAGCCTAGTTCACATTCATCTACTCTTTATTCCTCTGATCCCCCTCACCCACACATCTTTTAAAAAACACAAATCAGGTATCACGCATTGCTTTAAACCCTCCAAAGACTTCTCATTAAAATTAGAATAAAATTCTAAGTCTTTCTGTGCTGTACAAGACCCGACGTGACCTACTCCTCCTTATTTCTTTGGCCTCGTCTCCTACCAATTTTCTCCGTATTCATGAAGCAAACCCCAGCCACAGTAACTGTCACTTGAATGTGCTGAGCATTTTACTGGATTAGAGTGTCTTGTATTTTTTGTTCCCTCTCCTGATGGCTGACTCCAAATCTTTGCTGGCTCCTTATCACGCAGATCTTTGTTTAAATGTTGCTTTTTCAGAATGACCTTTTCTGAATTCCTTATTTAAACCCCAACTGTGTCACTCTATTTTATTAGTTCATTTAATTTTCTTGACTGCATATATTGCTAGCACCAATTGTCTTATGCATTTTTTTGTTTACTTGTGTATTGATTTCTCCATTCCCTAAAAGAATATATGGTTCATAAGGTCAATAATTGGTTAGTGTTGAATAGATGAATGAATACAAAAGTGAATTATTTCTCTCATTCTAGGTTTTTAAAAAAGTTTTCATTTTCTCTTGCATTTACTATTATCATCAGTTCTTCAGGTTCCTTTCTTGGCAACCCGATTTAGGACTGCAATCTGTGCATTTGACTTTGACACCTGTCTAGTCCATAACCTCAGCACAGTGTATCCCAGTTAAGGGTAAGCGAATCCTTGGGATATGCCTTAGTGCCCTGGCAACCTAAAGAGAAGTGTCCAATTCTTCCACAGTCTCCATACCAATGGAGAGGAAGAATTGATCTCTTTGTAATTATTTTTAATTAAGCCGAAAGACTACACTGGGTTATATCAAGGTCAATTTTTTTCCCATGTGGGAAATATGCAGTTATAAAGCCTCTGCTGGAGCCAGCCTATAATGGCTTGCAAGAGCCAGTTGTTAAATATTCAGGAATTTTGAGAGCCATTTGTTAAACTCACATGGAAGAAGTATTTACACTACAAAAGTTGGCAGCTTGGACATATTAGAGCCTTTTTCTCCTCAGAGATACAGTTTATCAGCCTATCACCAAATATGTTATTGTTTTTATGACTATCTTCAGGTGATTTTTGCACTGGTGTGAAGACAAATCTACTCTTTTCTTTATGAAGTATGTAATGAGACTTCTGTTTGTTGAAGACATGTTTAAAGATCATCCTAAACTGTGATCTGTCATCCATACGAAGTTCAGAATACCCACATGACTCACTCTGAAAAACACCTAAACATTCTCACACTGATGAGGTATAGGAGGATCTGTAGTAAAGATTCACTTTTGTGTTAATCATACAGGACAGACACTGCTGCTCTGCATACCCTGTTCTGACAGGAAAGATTGGAGCAGACCAATAGTCATCCAAGGTCAGAAGGTACATGACTTGAGCCATCAAGTCTTAGAGCTCAAAGTAATAGGATGAACAATAATCTGTTAATCTTCCATGATAATCAGCCTCTTGGGATTTCAAAAATCTAAGCTTTTGTTTCACCCAGTTAGGAAATTTTCTTTGTTCTTTCAGTGTCAGTATGCACTGGCAATACTGGTGTTAGGGGATTGTCATGGTGCAGGACAGCAACAGGAAGAGCTGGAATTTCCTACCTCTTCCTGGGGAGACAGCTATGAGTTTCAGAAGAGTCAGCTTGGTATTGATAGACTGTATAAATAATCGAGGCCAGCTGGCTTGCCATTCCCAGTATTTCTCCTCTTCCTCAAACTGGAGCCTTATGAATCCCACTTGCGAGTAAAGACTGCTATAGTCTCTGAACATTAATTCCTAACCTCCGGTGTAAGGGACCGAAATCTGCTATGTCATCCAGCACATGGCCTCCAGACTAGTCTCTTACCACAGTTGCAACTGTAACCCAGCATATCAGCCCAAATGATTAGGGAGCTAATCAGTGGGTCTCAGGACCTAACCGGAAACGTGCCCAGGTCCACAGTAGCACAGAAGCTGGATCTTGCTTTTGCACTTCTCCCCTTTCCCAGTGATTCTTAAGCACCGTCTTTTCCCCTTCCATTTTCCTATAAGAGGATGCAACTTATTCCATCCAAGAAGATGGAGCAGAAATCAAAGCCTAAGGCACTGTGATCTTGATAAAACTACAAGGCATGTACTATGATGCATGACTGGCTCTGAGAACACCATCATTTCAAGCGTGCAAAGCTCTCCTGCCCATTCAAACACATAATCCATTTGTAGAGAATATGCAATGTGTATCTGCTCACCCTTATACACGTAGCACTTCACATGTTCTTATCACATACTAGATGCTCAATAAACTTGGTTGAGTAAATAAACAAATGAATTTCTCAAAAAAGGAGGTGGAAACTCTCCATTTCTTTTTGAGTAGGTTATTAGCATTGTCTCTGACATAAAAATGGAAGTTAATCTCATTAGTTAGAATGTGAAAATGTATCTGACCTTTCACCTTGAAGTCTCTTTCTTAAAATATGGGCAGATAAAGTGAATATGCTCACCACCTTGAACTTTGACCTGGGTAATTGTGGCCTTGTCTTCCAGCCCATAAGAATCTTTGGCTGACAAATGTCAGACATTCCCAGAGGACCAGGTAAGCTTAAATAGGGAAGAAGGACAATCAGATAAAGGGTATAGGAAAAATGATGTAACATCCTCAGCCTAAATGAGGGTTATAGCCTTAATTCTACAGGGGGAACTCTTGATGTGTAATAACTGGCAACTGGAAATTAATTTTCCACACAGAATGGGCCAAAGAAATCAGTACAGGAGAAGGAATCAGAACTGATTTCGGTTCTGCCTCTATCATTTACTAAGCTATGTGGAATTACATCAATCATATAAGTTATGTGGATACCACTTGTCTCATCTGTAAAACAGGAATCTTAACATTTGTTAAAGGGATTCCAAAAAATTTCAAAAATCACTCAGTAATGTATTTTAAGATTTATTCATTTGTTCAATAATTATTTACTGAGTGTAAAAATTTCTTTTTTTGGTATGCGGTCCTCTCACTGTTGTGGCCTCTCCCGTTGTGGAGCACAGGCTCCGGACACACAGGCTCAGTGGCCATGGCTCACGGGCCCAGACACTCCGCGGCATGTGGGATCTTCCCGGACCGGGGCACGAACCCGTGTCCCCTGCATCGGCAGGCGGACTCTCAAACACTGCGCCACCAGGGAAGCCCTGAGTGTAAAATTTTATAACAAATTTGCAAATTCTATTGTCAGGTATAATTGTATGGTACTTACACATATTGTATGATGTAGTACCTATGTTATTATTACTATTGTTACTAAGAATTAGAATGGAACAGTGTAATAGTCTCACCTCAAGGTACAGAGAGTTCTTTACACATCTGGAACCTCGAATGCCAGCAGCCAATTGTATCTACAACCTTCTCTTGACCCCACCCAGATAGGAGTCAGGAGGAGCTGTAAAAAAATAACTATAGGGGAAACAATTTTTTACTTCTCTCTTCAAATTTATTGACCTTGTGAACCTCAGTGCTGTTGAAATTGTGAGGAATGACAAGGATGCCGAAACTGAAGAAGCCTTCAATTGCCTATCTTGTCAAATGAAGTCTATCTTGACAAATGAAGCATTGTCTATCAATGTAAATATGACTCAACAATTTAGATCTTCCATTTTGAATCAAAATGGCAGGGAAATTTGTTCAGACACTGAAGAGATAAGAGAATCACTGTCAACAATTTCTCTAAGGGTTCTAATAGAAAGTTAAGTTGAAAGTGGTCACCAGAGCATATAAAATTCCACACCAAACTGCCCACAAACCACCTCAGCTTTTCTCTGACTTGAAGAAATCACTTCCTGCTCTACATTTGCTTGATCACCCACCTACAAGGTTTGAATGCAAAACTTGTATTGTTTGGTAATGCAAAGAACACAAAGGAATTTTTACAAGGCCTTAATTTTTTTTTCCACTGCCTTCTTATCTGAAAACTGAGCTGTACCTTTTTTTGAATGTGAATTGTGGTTCTAAGAGGTTTTCAGCTTAAATATATATATATATATAATTTAAAAACCTATTTGGATGATTTGCTTCTATGGACTGGGATGTCTGCCTTTCAGCCAGGCCTGCATACCTTTTGAGTAAAGTCAGAGACAAACAACTCCAAAACTGTTCTGCCATCATTTCACACCAGTTTTCAATGGGTTGCCCAAGGCAAATAATATATATACCTCAATTATCAATCGTTAGCCTATCTTGGCAAAGGCGAACTGAGCGATCTCTGTATTTCAAAAGCCAATGTAGATGAAGGCACGCCTAAATTTTTCAGCAATATCTTATACACTTGGGAAGAGACATACATACTTACCTTGGGACTGCATTTATTTATTGTGCCAGTAACCAGCTTATTAGAAAGCTCTAACCTCTTGACAGTTATCCTGAGGACCAGAAATAGTTCTACCTAGGTCAGAAGTTAATATCAAAAAAATGCACCACACCCTATTTTTGAAATCTGCTACACGACCTCAAAGATGTTTGAAACCTAGAGTGTGCCTCAAAATGGGCTTAACGTACACAAGTCAGTACATGACAGGGATGAGCTTACAATAACAGTCTTCCTTCCTGTGGGGGTCATAGCTTGCTATCTCAAAGAAACTTCATCAAGAAGATATGAACTCAGGTTTCAGGGCAAGGACTTTTAAAAGAATAAGAAATTTGTATGAAATAGTCTGTACTTAACATAATATTTCCTCTTCTCTATTCTCTACCTCATTCCTTCTTCTGACCTCACCATTGATTTATTTTAGTTCTTGTGAAAAGTAAACAAAAAATATAAAGAATGATGGGAATTCAATCCAAAATTGAAGCTTGGGATTCAGTAGAGGGTGGAGTTCAGCCACATGTCACATCCTGGTTTCAGAACAGAACAAAAATTGATTTCTCTGTATTATGTTATGGAGACACAACACTCTGAGCCAAAGGTTAATTTAAAATTCCTTACTCTGCATTTCTTGCTTGTTTTCTGGTTTATTTTTTACTCTTAACTATGTACACCTCTGCCTCCTTTCTTCCTCTGCTCTCCTCTCTCTCAACCCTTATTTCTCTTCATCCCCTACTCTCACTTTTTATATAGAGTGACCTTGTTTAATTATTAACATGACCCACAAGTTAAAAAGCAGAAGGAACAGTGATCAAAGTTCAGCCAATCCATATATCACACATCTCCTAACACTGAATACATAAAAAAAAAAATCTATCTTTAAAAGTGAGGACTTTAATAAGTTTACTTGAAGATCTAAACAATTTGTGAACACCATATGTGTTCTATATGCTCATTTTATCAACTTCTAAAATATTGTATATATGTGTGTATTGATATATACATATATATATTTACCTGCTTTGAATAATTACAAAACTCTAATTACATAATTTTTAGAATTATCGTGGTCGTATAAACTTCAGATCCGAACGTTCTACAACACAACAGAGAATATAAGTTATACAACTGGGAATAGTGCGGCCAGATACTCTGCTCAAGACTCAGAGCATCTTTGGCAATTTCATTAGCCTCACTGTATGGGAATCTGAGTACTCAGACATCCTAATCCATAGTTTGAACACAGGCATTTTAAATCTATTTTATCAAAGAAAAGGCATTATTTAAAAATGTTTATTTACAAAATTTAAATAATAGGAATAATTTATCACCCTGGAATTTTGGCGTTTCCCGCCTCACTTTTTTGTCAGCTGGAATAGAGGGGTGATCTTGTTTCCTTCTATTACATTTTAATTCATATCTCTTTTCCTCAAGCTCCTTGGTGTGGCCAATCACTGACCCTGGGAAATATACATACCCAGTGATGTGATTTCACTTTTTTGTTTCTGATTCTAGAAATTTGTAAAGAATAAATGGAAATGTGTTATTTTTCCACAATGAGAAAATAAATATGGGATGGAGTGTTATGTTACAATGTTAGTTTGAAATAGAATATTTGGTAGCCTCCCAATAAATTGCTGCTCAGATTAACAAAGCAAGATTGAGTCATGCACTTTTGTGAAAAGATCATATGTGCATAAGTAAAGCCCTAAGGGAAGGTTCGACAGTTGAATGATCTTCTCCTTGTCTGGTCATGATGGCAGTTTTCAAAAAAAAAAAAAATTTATCACAATCATCAAAAACTATGTACAATAAGAGAATGAGACTCAGATGTTCCCTCTTCGTCCAAAAGGAACTGTTTCAATGTGCATGGGCTTCACTGGATGACCATCTTCAGTATTAGATGCTGGGGTTTTCTTCCCTTCCTCTTTATCTGAAAACGGGGCCACCACTGTTTTCGACCCCCAGCCACACCAGTAGTTTCCTTTCCCCTAGAGTGACTAGTAACTCTCAGCAAAGCAGACACTCTTGGAAAAGTGTTGTTTAGGCAAAGGAAGTGAACAATTCAGAATAGATCTTTTTACCAGATCATACACAGGTCACAAAAGTCACTAAAAGTGGGGTGTATACTGATTGAATCTAAAATGATTATTTCATCCTTTGCAGCAGTCCAATGCCCATTCATTTATATCGGCAACTGCCCCCTGCCCTCCCTGACTGAACTGGCAGGTCCTGCTTTAACTGACTTCCTCTCTCTGAAGGCTTTGAGAATAATATCTTCCTTCCTTGTTTAAAAAAGAAAACAACGACAACAAACCCTCTTTATTGTATGTCTCTGAAATATCAGTCATCTCATCTCATCTCATCTCAGATTCTACTTTATTTCTAGATACTATGTCTGCTTCTCTTTTGCTGACCTTGAATAGAACTCTATCACCAAGGCTATGGTTTTCTATGAATGATAGTTTTGGAAAATTGCTAGAATTGACTCTCATGCCGAACCTTAAGACTAGTGAAGCCTAATTTTTACTCCTAACTATTACAGCTCCCTCGGTACAATTTTGCTCTCAGGATTCTCCAAGCTTCGGAAGGTCATCCTAAGGCCAGACTACTACATGATTACACAGAGTGGACCAATAATCAACTATGTCCTCTAACGCTTTCACTGATGTTCTCGTCTTCAAATCCCATCAGAATGATAACTTCTAAATGTTCCGTAGACTCATCCACTAAACTTTCTCAATCAGTCTCCTATTTTCCCTAGATACTTTTCATTTCCTTCTCTGAGGGGACACTTGGTTTGATTAAACTTCCCACTTATTTGAACTACCTCCTTTTTTTAAACAGAAGCAAATATTAGAACATACTTTCTCAAATCTCCCATTACTTTATATGGATCCTATTTCTACATTCACCTTCCTTTCTTCATCCTTTAGCAACTGCTATCATCCTATTATTCTCACCTCTACTACAAAGCTATAGGGAGAATCGGCTATGTTTATTTCAGTATATTTTCTTAGAGTCTCTTTTCTACATGTGTTGCATAAGCGTTATTTTTCCTCTAAAGTATAATCCAATATCTCCAAGTATTATTTTAATATGAATATTGACCCAAAATCTCCATGAAGAAGTGGAACCATTAAGTTTTTTCTCTTATGGTTCTTTGCTCTTTTTCTTGTTTCATTGTCAATAACTACTCTATCTCTCCAAGTAAAAATTTTCAGAGACTTCATGACATTTTTTTTTTAACCTCATCCTTTCTTGATAGCCTCTCCCATGTTTCCTCCACACACAAATACACTCAGACCCAAGCATACACATGTGCAAGTCAGTAGACAAGAAGTGATATATATTGTTTGCTTTCTATTTTAGTGCCAGTCCATAATAATAAGAAAGAGTGATGGAAGGGGCAAAAGTGGACAAGGAAAATGACAGAAACACAACCTTCTAGAACTGGGAATGACTTCAAGAGGAACAAAATAAAGAGAAATTTGACAAAGACCCAACAGAGAAAAAATGGCTGCTTGTCTTATAACAATTCAAATAATAAAAACTAAAGTTATATAAGAACCACACTGCTTGGTCCTGCTCTGTGAGCCAGCTGACCTGACACAGAGGTTACCTACTCTTACAACTAGACTGTTTTCAAAGACTGATCATGTATCTGCCTTAAAATTTTTTTAAAGGTAGCAACCTAGAAAAAAGAACTAGAAAATACATTTCCCCCTCACATTTTTATGTATTTTAATAGCTCAAACCATTTTTCATTATATTACCTCATACCTATCATAAATATTTACTAGAATAACTCTTTCTTTTTTCCAATATAGGAATCTATTACCTTTGAAGCTGAATCAATATTTTGAGCCTGCTTGAATACCATGAAATTGGCATCTCCCAAATATTGGACCTAAGAAAAGGTTAATAAAATAGCCTAATTGCTATTTTGTGTATTACCACAATTGTGACTGTCACCCAAATCATATAAAATTCAACTTTCAAAGAAATTTGTCCCTGCACTTTATCTTGTGTCAGTATTTTCTTCATTTTTAAGGCTTCCCATCACCCCACATCTGCATATATATTGTTTCTTTCCACCCTGTGATTCTTCTTTTCCCTCTGCCCAGTTTATCCTCCTTTTTTCAATCTTGTCATTCTGGATTTTTATCTTTTCACAAGTCCCAGGGCCTGACATAGAATCTGTTATGCTGTTAAAGTGAAAAGGATCAATATCATTGTTGAAGAAAATCCTGGTAATGCAGTATTATTGGCTTGAACATTTTAGTATGTTAGATGCTCCCTGAAACTAGGATTTTAGAATTAGGAGTGCTATATGACTTAGAAATTTACTTCTCCTTCCCTTTCATTCCCTTTCCTTCCCTTCCCTTCCCTTCCCTCCTTCCTTCTCTCCCTCTTCCTCCCTCCTTCCCTCCCTCTCTCTCTCTTTCTGAAGGTCATCATAGTTGAGGATACAAACGTGTGGCACTAAAAGACCTGATAAACGCAAATGTTGTTGGGTCAGACAAAGATATATGATATTTATGGTGGAAATGTGAAATTTACCAAAGAATTCAATGGCAAGCAATCAGTTTCAAAGTTAAGTCAATACAGATTTAAGGAAGGACTTTTTGGCATAGGGTGATGAATTCTTATGTGATAAATTGTCCTGTTTATTCTAATTGGTTTCCATTTTGTCTCTGGTTTGATTTTGCATCAAAGAAATTTTAGCACCTCCAGCCCCAGGCCCTTAGTTTTCTGAAAGAACATCTGCCACACATGGGCAGCTGTGTGCTGTAACTGACATGAAGAGATAAAGAAAAGGCATATTCTCCAGTCTGCATTGTACCACTGAAGATATTTTGACTACTCTTAGCTAAATCAGGAGTAGCAGATTTAAACTCTAAGATGCTATCTTATGTTATTAATATTGGTTATCTGCTGGAACATGAGAACTTCAAAGCTAATGTTTCCTAGATACTCAAACATTTTCCTAAAATCTGCTAGTTACTTAATATGAAAGTAAATTATATCTAACTACCTATCTACTTACCTACCTATTTATCTATTAATCATCTATTTCCTAACCTCGCCTCCTCATCAAACCCCAAAATGTACTATATTAGACTATGCTGTGACAATAAATACTTTCAGAAAAAGTGTTTTTTTGTCTTCCCTTACGCATGTTCATTTTGAATCAGTGACAGCTCTGCCCCACATCATTTTCACACGAGTGCCAGACTCAAAGAGAAGAGTCTATCTGGAGGATCCCCAGGTTTATAGCAGAGGGAGAACAACAACAAAAAAGGCAAATCATGCTCTGGTTTTCAACCTATCAGTTTAGAAATGACACTCACATTTCTGAGTCAAAGAGCCACATGTGAATATGACAGGTCAGGAATGTATCCTCTTTTCTCAGAGAGGGTCACTGTAAGGAATGGCAACAGAATATTTGGTAAAAAGTAATGCATTTAACCACACATATAATATTTTGATGTGTTAGTAATGTGCATTTATAACATCCTTTGCATATTTTTTGTCTAATTTTATTGTGAAAAATTTCAAGCATACACCCATGTTGAAAGAACTGGGCAGTGAATTCTCACATACACACCACCTACATTCTACTACAAACATTTTACTATATACTCATTTTGTTACATATTTATTCATGTATCATCCATTTTTTCCAACCAAAGTAAATTATTGCAGACATCAGTTCACTTTTCCCTAAATATTTTAGCATGCATATCCTTAATGAGAGTTTAGTATCATACAGAGTTTTTCAAATAAAATTTATATACAATGAGGTATTCAAAGATCAATATTCATTTGCTGAACTCTGATAGATGCATAAATCTGTGCAACCCGAACCCCTTTCACAATATAGAACATTTCTATAGCCCCAGGAATTTCCCTCAAGCCCTATCACAGTCATTTTCTGCCTCCACCCATTTCCAGAAACAAACACTAATCTAATTCATTTTACCTATTCTAGCACTTTGCATAAATGAAATAATAGAATAAGTATCTTTTGTGTAAGGCATTTTTTTCATTCAGCGTTTTTTTTGAGATTCATCCATATTGTGTCTATAGGTTAACTGTATGAATATTTCACAATTTGTTTATTCATTCTCAAGTTGATGGACATCTCATCTATTTCTACTATTTGTAATTATTAATTAAGATGCTATGAACATTTATATACAAGTATTTTGGTGGCTATAAGTTGATATTTTGGGGGGATAAATTCCTATGAGGGGAATTATTGGGTCAAATGGTAACTATATGTTTATAAGAAACAAAATGTTTCCCAAAGTGTTTACATTTTATATCTCCTCTAGCAATGTCAGAAATTGGCAGTTACTCATCAACAGCTTCACTGAAACTTTAAAATTTTTACTATTTTAATGCCCGTGAACTAGGTTCTCATTGTAGTTTTTTGTTTTTGTTTTTGTTTTTTTTTGTGGAACGCGGGCCTCTCACTGTTGTGGCCTCTCCCGTTGCGGAGCACAGGCTCTGGACGCACAGGCTCAGCGGCCATGGCTCACGGGCCTAGCCACTCCGCGTCATGTGGGATCTTCCCAGACTGGGGCACGAACCCGTGTTCTCTACATTGGCAGGCGGACTCTCAACCACTGCGCCACCAGGGAAGCCCTCTCATTGTAGTTTTAATTTGCATATCCCAATTGAACATCGTGCTGAGAATAACTTCATGTATTTATTGGCCATTCATAAGTCATTTATTATGAAATGTCAAATCAAATATTTTACCAGTTAATTTTGATTGTGTCCGTTTTCTTATTATTATTGAGTTGTACTCTAGAAATTTGTCAAAAACATGCCTTACAAATATCATCTCCTTGTATGTGGCTTACATTTCATTTTCTCAAGAAGGTCTTTTAAGAGTAGAAATTTTAAGTTTTGATGAGTCACACCTAACACTTTTTCTTTTATGTTTAATGCTTTCTGTGTCCTATCAATAATCTCTGTCCGTCTCAAGGTCACAAAGATATCTTCTACATTTCCTTCTAGAAGTTTAACACTTCGTGAATTTACATTTAGCTTCATGATAAATTTTGATATGCTTTGTGTTTGGTTTCAAGTGAGTTCATGGTCCAGATTTTTTCATACAAATATCTAGTTTCAAAAATGAATATAATTACAAAACAGAGTCACAGATGTAGATAACAAACTTATGGTTACCAAGGGGGAAGGGAGGGAGGGATAAGTTGGGAGATTGGTATTGACATATACACACTACTATATACAGACTAGATAACTAATAATAACCTACTGTATAGCACAGGAAACTCTACTCAACACTCTGTAATGACCTATATGGGAAAAGAATCTAAAAAAGAGTGGATATATGTACCTGTATAACAGATTCACTTTGCTCTACAGCAGAAATTAACACAACATTGTAAATCGACTCTACTCCAATAAAAATTAGTTTAAAAAAACCTCCTGAAATCAGCTCTGCTAAGTAAATTGTCAAAAACTCAAAAAACAAAAAAACTGTAGTTGTTAGCAGTATTTGTTAGTAACACCATTTTCCTCCATGATGGTAGTATCCTTTTTGAAAATCAATTGGCCATATATATGTGAGCTTATATTTTGGTTCTCTGTCTTTATGCCAATATCACATTGCCTTGAACTGTAGTTTTCATTTAAGAATTGAAATAAGTTACTGCATGGCCTCCAAATATGTTTTTCTTTTTCAAAATTATCTGGGCTAGTCCAAGTTTTTGCACCTCTAACTTAAGTTTTAGAGTCAGTCTTCTGATTTCTACAGAAAGAAAAGAAAGCTTTCTGTGATTTTGGTTGAAACTATGGTAACACTATCAATTTGAGGAGAAAGAACAGTGTGATAGATTCAAGACAGCCACAAAAAGTTTTACTACCCCTCCTGCTGAGAGAGAGATTCTCCCCTTTAATCTAGGCTGACATAACCAATAGAATGTGGAAAAAGTAACACTGTGTGACTTCTGTAGTTGGGTCACAGAAGCCTCGTGAATTCTATCTGAAGCCTGAGTTTCCACCTTAGGTGTCTGACTACTTTGGGACAGCCAGCTGGACATCCTTATCTTATGCCTAACCTTAGGGAGAAAATATTTCACCCTAATATTGAAATATTCAATATTTCACCATAGTATAATACTAGATATAGGTTTGTCATATATGTCGTTTATTGTGCTTGAATGGATAATAGCTGCCCCCACAAGATGTCCAAATCCTAATTCCTGTGACCTATAAATACATTACCTATATGGTAAATGAGACTGCAAATGTGATTAAAGATTTTGAGATGTGTAGATCATCCTGGATTATCCAGGTGCCCAATGTAATAAACAAGGGTCTTCATAAGAGGGAAGCAGAAGGAGCATAGTCAGAAAATGAATATATGGGGACAGAAGCAGAGGTTGAAGCGATTATGCATGCACTTTTAAAATGGAGGAAAGAACCATAAGCCAAGGAACGCAGGTAGCCGTTAGAAGCTGGAAAAGACAAAACATCCTCTGAAGCGTTCAGAAAAAATGCAGCCCCACTGACACCTTGATTTTAGACTTTAGAATTTCAAAACTGTAAAAGAATAAATTTTTACTGTTTTAAACCAATAAATTTGTGGTAATTTGTTTCAGGTGCAATAAGGAACTAATGCAGATTTAAAAACAGAAATGTTCTTGCAAGAATAATATTAAACCCAAATGGTAAAAGTGAGTATTATCTTATTCCCAGTTTTAAGGAGAAAGTTCTTGATATTTCACCATTAAGCATGATGCTAGATGTAGGTTTTTCATATATATCTTTTATCAAGTTTAGAAAGTTCTCTTCTAACACTGAGTCTTTTCATCAAGAGTGGATATGAATTTTCTCAAACTGTTTTTTTCTGCATCTATTGAGATAACATGATTTGTATCATTTCTTTTTTTAATGTAAATTTCATTGATTGATTTTAGAATTGTGTTTGGGATAAATGCTCACTTATATTGTAATAGTTTTTGCTCTTGTTTTTGTTTTTTACGGTGCTGGTTTAAATTTGCTGATATTTTCAGAAAGATTTTTACATCTATATTCACAAAAGATATTGACCTACAATTTTTTGCTTTTATCACGTCTTTATCTGGTTTTGGTGTTAGGCTATGCCAGTCTCCGTAAATAAGTCAGAAAATGTTTTTTCTCCTTTATGTAAGTTGGCCATAATATTTTTTTAAATGTTTGTAGAATACACCACTTAAACCACTTATTTGTAGAAATGATTATGACTATAAACTTAATTTTAAGTATAGGCCTATTCAAATTTTTATTTGTGTATGTGTAAATTTTAAATTTGCCAATTTCAATTAAATTATTAAATGTATTGGCATAAAGTTGTTGGGAAACAAATAATCTTTTTATGTTTTGGCATGATCAGGGCTTTCTGAGCAAAACCTACTGGCAACCCGGGTTAAAGGATGCATGAAAGGCAAACAATCCTTGGTAGCTATTTACAAATGATAGAGACCTCCAGAAACATTCACAGGTTTATCTCCACTTGAGCTATTTGTTTGCATTCCAAAGTGTACTGAACCTAGGGACTTTCCCCACCTCTCCGCAAACAGGATTCCTTTAACACTTAGCACAAAGTCATTCTGCATTTCCAGAAGGAGAAGAGTTAGCTGTGGCACCAATCATATAAGCTCTAAATTTGTATTTTTTAAGCTCTTATCTTGTGTTACAGACACCTCCATATATACAGGTGATATCTACCCTCACCTCACCACTTCATGTGGGGTTGGGGTGTGGGGAACCTATATTAAGATGCTTTCACAGTAAATAATAGGCGTTTTCTCTGATTCAGAATCCCTATGTTCTGTCAGAATAAAATTAATAAATACAGATATGAAAACTTTAACAATATTTCTTCAAAATATTTTGAGTTGTATCTAGATGTGTTTTTCCTTCTGTTCACCTTGCTTAGTGTTCACTGACTTTCTTGGATATCAAAATTAATGCATTTTATTAAACTGGGAAATTGAAATACTTTTTCAACATTTGCCCAATGCCCCCAGACCACTGCCTTCTTTACTCATCATGTTCATGTTTTATAGCTCCTTACAGGAGGAGAGGTGATTCAGAATCAGTTACTCCTTAATGGCCTGAAGTACTATTCCAACCATGCATTTAAATGTTAATGGCTCTGAAATCCATATATTTGGCCAAATCCCCACTTTTAATGCATATGGTCAATTTTCTACAGGTTAACTATACGGTATACTACATTGAGTTAGCTCAAATTCAAAATCTGAGTCCACAAATAAGCTAATTTGCTCTCCCTTCTACCTTCTTCTTTCCCCTTTATTCTTTGTATCAGAGAAGAGTATCACCAATTATCCATACTTCCCAAGACAAACATGTGAACATCAGTCTAAAACTCAACCTTTCATTCATCATTGTGCGTAGACAGAATAAGGCACCCACCCACCGCAATGTCCACATCCTGATTCCTGGGACCTGTGAAATTGTTACCATATGTAGCAAAAGAGATCTTGAAGATGTGATTTAGTTAAGAATTTTTGAGGTAAGATTATCCTGGTGGGTGCAACGTACTCAAATGGTCTTTATAAAGGGGAGCCAGGGTCATAAAGCAGAGGTCAGAGAGGGAAGGTTTTGCAGATGCTATGCTGCTGGCTTTGATGATGGAAGAAGGAGCCACGGGCCAATGAATGCAGGAGGCCTTTTAGAAACTGGAAAAGACCAGGAAACAGATGCTCCCTCAGAGCCTACAGAAAAAAGCAGAGCCCTCTGTCACTTTGAGTTTAGCCCAACAAAACTGTTTCAGGCTTTGATCTCCAGAACTGTAAGATAATAACTTTATGTTATTTGAATTGACTAAGTTTGTAGTAATCTGTTACAGCAACAATAGGAAATTAATATAATCAGCAATCTCCAGCTCCTATGGAAAACTCTCTCATTCTGTTCACTCCTTATCGTTCCTTATCCAATGTCACTGATTATGCAGGCTTCATCTCCAGGCTTACTTGACTTGCCTCTAATCTTATCTTTGTACCATCAGTTTACCCAGCAGCAACCCAACCCGTTAGTCTCCTATCTAAACTTCATGATGCTGCTTGAGTAACATTTCTAAAATTATAATCCATTTATGACACTCTTTGTTTAAAACTCCCCAGTGCATTATAATACTTTCAAGCTAATTTCAGGTCTTGCAGTTTGCACACAGGGCCTTCAGTTTCACACCGCTTCCTCTTGTCTGTTACCATTGGTCCACTATGTACTCCTAGCACTCTGTTCCTCATCTATCTGTACTGCATCCCATGTATATTACACACCTCCTAATGTGCCCACAAATGTACTGTCCTTCTCTCTCCTCCTCTGTCTGGGACATTCAGTAAGTATCTATTGAGAAAAATCACTGAATATAATTTCCCTATCAACATGAACAGCAAATTAATTTAACCTGATGAGTTTGGTATTCAGACCAAAGTACGTAAGTACATTTGTTTTCTTTTTGAACCACATATAATATTTCTTTACCCGAGGTTAAATCATTGTTTGCCCACACTATTACTCAGCATTCAAATGCATATTTTCAGTTGGTTAAAAAGAGTTTATTTTTAAAATGAAACTAATGATAATATACGATTTTTTATAGCAGTGGTCATTTGCAGGCCTACTTAGGAAATATTTATTAGTTTAACTACATGCTATCCATTGGGAATTGTGAGAATATGATCCATCTTACTGCTTACATACTGACTTTAATTAAAGCCTTCCAGAAATGTAGCTGTTTGTTCTTCATTAAAATTTGATAAAGTCATGGTTTTCTTTAAAACTCTGTGCTGAAAATTCTTATGTTGTATACAATATGTAAAAAGAATAAAACTGACAATTATAACAAAGTCATATCATAAAATTATGTACAGAGGAGAGAGGTATACAACTCAGACTGAGAAAAGTGGTGGGGGGAATGTATAAAATAGTTCATGAAGCTGTAATACTTGAATTGAGTTTATAGTTTAAGAAAAAAATGCAAGGTCAATGACAACAAAGACGATTTGAATAAATAAATGTTTATAAATATGAAGTACTGGGCTTCCCTGGTGGTGCAGTGGTTGAGAGTCCGCCTGCCGATGCAGGGGACACGGGTTCGTGCCCCGGTCCGGGAAGATCCCACATGCCGCAGAGCAGCTGGGCCCGTGAGCCACGGCCTTTGTGCCTGCGCTCCGCAACGGGAGAGGCCACAACAGTGAGAGGCCCGCGAACCGCAAAAAAAAAAAAAAATGAAGTACTTAAATGCATTTCAGAGACCTGCCTACAGTTTAATTTTGCTGGATTATGGACAGAGTGTGTGTATAGGGGGGAGTCGGAGTGGTCTGGATAAATAAGAAGCTGCTGAAGTAGGTAGACATTTGGAAGGCCCTTATCAATTTAGAAAACTGTATTTTGTAGAAAATGAAGATTATTTTTCACAGAGGTGTGGTATGAAAAAATTTGTCCTTTAGATAATAATTTGTCAGTAGGATTTGAGTGCATGGAAGTAGGAGAATTTTTGCAACACTGAAAAAGAAAATTTGTTAAGATTTTATAGAAGTTGAGATGAGATAAGATTGCAGTGTAGGGGTATGGCACTGGGATCGAAAAAATAGGTTATACTGGAGTGATATTTAAGAATTAATATAGTATGTTATAGCTGGAAAGAACATGGGCTTTGAATATGGACATAGATTTAACCCCAACTCAGCTACTTATTAGAAAAGTGATTTAAGCAAGCTAATGAAACTTTATGAATCTCAGGTAGGGATAAAAATATTAATACATATTTTGTCTGTGGAATTAAGATACATCAGAAATAAAGGAACTTTCACAGTTGGTAACCCTCTGTGCATAGTAAATGAAAGCTGTTTGAATCATTCATAGTCATAAAATCACAAGATTTGGCCAATGATTAGATGTAGGAAGTATAAAGGAAGTAGAGATATTGGACAAGTCTAAGTTTTCTAGCTTGTGTTACTAGATGACAGCTGGTCACATTTATTTAGATAGGCAATGAGAAAAAAGAAACAATTTTGGCAAGGAAAAAAGTGTTATCAAATATATTTCAAAGTCCTCTAATTAAAACAATACTGATACGAAAAACAGATCTAACCCTTGTGGTTTTTCTTTATCACCACCCTTTTAGAGCCTTGAATTTATTTGTGTGCAGCAATGTGGTACAGCAACCAAGAATACAGACTGGAGTCAGGATGCCTGGATTCAAATTCCAGCTCCATTGTTTCCTAGCTGTGTGATCTTGGGAATGTTACTACACTTCTCTGTGACTCTATTTCCTCATTCTGTAAAATGGGAATAATAATAGTATTATCTCAGAAAATGATTGTGAAAATTAAATAAGTTAATATTTTTAAAGTGCTTAAAACAGTGTCTCCTCATTCTAATCATTGCAGGCATGTAAGATAGTTTCTTTGTATGTTTATTAGTTGCTTATCATCCTCAGAAAGAAGATTTCCTTAATCCTCTTCCTCCTTCCTCCGGCTATATCTTTCTCTAATCTTCCCGATAAAACATGCAAAAGCTTAATTAGAAACTCAGGAGTCACTGGTATTAAGTTAATATGACAGGTCAAGAGGTAGGATCCCTTTACAAAGCAAACTTCCTATCTGATGTGTACAGAGGATCATACATTTGCTGTGAGAGTATTAAAGCCTTCTATACTTGACAAATGAAATTTCATATGCATCAAAGAGTTACAAGGTAAAGGTTGTTGAGATTTACAACAACTAGAAGCCTCAAAAGTGCAACTTTCTCCATCAGGAAGGTTTTTTTTTTTCCTTTACTTTATTAGAAATACCTAATGAAGAGAAACTCTTATATGCCTAAATCAAAATGTCAACACTTTCACATAGGTCTGTGAATGTTACAGTCTGGCATAGAAGCATTTAGATAAATTTTTCAACAACTAAATATATATTTTAATTTTGGCTAAGTACAGTTGCATTAGTGAAGAGAGTTTTATGTTTTAAAAAATTATGATGGGTAGTAAGTAGTTTAGGAGCCCTATAATTTACTGCTTCGCAGAGTATAATTTGTAGAGAATACCACCTACAATAGTTTATGTGGAGAAATAATGGATTTGAAGGTCAATTATGTAATTTATGGTAAGAGAAGAAATGACTTACTGTATAAGATTTCCCCATTTGATTCTAGGCATATCTCCTCGAGACACCTAAGACAGAATTATAGTTCAGAGGGAGCTATGCCTAATTACAGCTCTCGGTCAGAATGTCCATATTTTAACCAATAGAATGAACTGTAATTGGGTCCATGTCCCTGCTCCTGCATCGTTGGCACTATGACTTTCCCAGATATATCCAGTGAACCTCTCCAGTTTCTCTATAGCATATTTTATAAGTGGTATTAAATTTAATATTTTTATTATATTATCAAAATTACCATCAGTAGAACAGTTTGAAATGAGAGTTCTTACAAATGGAAGCTTCTACTTTTTAGATATTAAAAAAAAAGTTGGTGGGACCTTGAAGATGGCGGAAGAGTAAGACGCGGAGATCGCCTTCCTCCCCACGGATACACCAGAAATACATCCACACGTGGAACAACTCCTACAGAACTCCTACTGAAGGCTGGCAGAAGACCTCAGACCTCCCAAAAGGCAAGAAACTCCCCACGTAACTGGGTAGGGCAAAAGAAAAAAAGAATATCTTTTATCAGAGTTTCACAAAATCTGATTTTAGAGAAGAAATACAACATGATAGATAAGGTCAATGTTTTTCCTCCTTTCTTCTGTCCCATTCTCTCTCACCCTTTGAGAGGCATTCACAATAAAAACTGTGCATGAAAACTTCTAGACTGTTTTAACAATTTTTAGACACACAAATACGTTCAATATTATCAGACTGTTTAAAAAGTGTCATGTAAATTCTATCAGAATGTGTATCTTATTCCACCATTGGATTTTCTTTTCATGTCAGCCCTAGGTTTTTGAAAACTATTCAAACTGATAAATTCATCTAATTAGTTCATTCCTTTAAACTGTTATAATGCTTAAAAAAAAAAAAAAGGCCCTTTGCATTGCTTATAGGGGATTGACAATTTGGGTGACAGAAGATTTTTCATCTGAAACCATGGAGGCCAGGAGGACGTAGCACAACATTCTTCAAGTTCCAAAAGAAAAGAACTGTCAACCACCACTGTTTTAGTCCATGATTTCGTGATACACAACAGTAAGTTTTTGAATTCTCTGTACCATTGATCCATTCATCTTTTTCTCCTTTACTATGTCACAACTTTAATTATCTAGCTTTATAAAAGTATTTGATATCTGGAAATCAATTCTCCCTTGCTTGTTTTTAATATATCCTAGGCTATTTTTTTTTTTTTTTTTTTTTTTTTTTGGGGTTGTGGGCCCCCCCCTT
>NW_020173108.1:1736528-1820467 GCF_003031525.2 Neophocaena asiaeorientalis asiaeorientalis
GGCCTCTCACTGTTGTGGCCTCTCCCGTTGCGGAGCGCAGGCTCCGCACGCGGAGGCTCAGCGGCCATGGCTCACGGGCCCAGCCGCTCCGCGGCATGTGGGATCTTCCCGGACCAGGGCATGAACCCGTGTCGCCTGCATCGGCAGGCGGACCCAACCACTGCGCCACCAGGGAAGCCCTCCTAGGCTAAATTTTGACATTTATATGTCTATATAAATTCTATAAGCAATTTGTTAACTTCTATAAACACTTATTGGAACTTTGGAATAGTGATAACTTCAAGACAGTGAATTTTCCCATCAGTGAAAGTACTATAGCTTCTCTTTAATTTAGGACATACTTTATGCTTTTCAAGAAGATCTTTATTTTTTTCTATAAAACTTTACACTTCTTTTTAAAATTTATTTCTAGAAAACATAAATCTATTATGTCTCCAGTGAGCTTCAGTTTGTAATACCTTTTATTATATGAGCATCTCTCATATATTGAACATGATTTAACTTTGCTAAGATTTTTGTATGTCACACAAAACAAGTCCTAAGTGCAAGAAAACTAGTTTGCCCATTGCTCAATCAATAAAGTAGGATTGGGCTTCCCTGGTGACGCAGTGGTTGAGAGTCCGCCTGCCGATTCAGGGGACATGGGTTCGTGCCCCGGTCCAGAAGATCCCACATGCCGCGAAGCAGCTAGGCCCGTAAGCCATGGCCGCTGAGCCTGTGTGTCTGGAGCCTGTGCTCCGCAACGGGAGAGGCCACAACAGTGAGAGGCCCGCGTACCGCAAAAAATAAATAAATAAATAAAAATAAATAAATAAAGCAGGATTTTATTCCAACACTGAAGGAAAAGTTGAAAGCATCTGAATTACTGAGAAACAGTATGCCAATGTATTCAATATAGTGCCTTCATCAGGATCAAGAAATGTTTAAGCATTATTTCAGTTGTACTAATGCTATTGTCCTTAGTAATGTAACCCCTTCTAAAATGTGGCTGCATTTTATATATATACATATATATATATATATAATTATTACATATATTTGTTACATTTCATTTCCAGGAATTTACTTATTGACAGAGCATCTTGCCTAAATTGAAATAATGGAGGAAACAACTGAGGTAAAGTTTCTGATGTGGATACTGAAGATATTGACGGCAACAGATGTGGAGCTTGTTGGTGACCTTTGAGTAAGAGCATTATACTCACATTCCCCTAACCTCCTAATATATGCAGACATCCATGTCAAAGACCTCCCCCAACTACAGGAAATAAAAGACCTTTTTACCACTTGAGAACATGGAAAAAACTTTTCCAAAGAACAATCTTAAGCAAATTTTAGGCAATCAATCAGAGTTTCCCAATCAACTACTGGAGAAAAATCTGTCATTAGTATACTTGCGGTTGTTCCCCTCGAAATCCATGAATTGTTAGCAAAAGAAAATCAGCTTAAGAGCCCCTTTCCTAATTCACTCATCACACACATACATGAAAACAACTGAATGTAATCACTGCAGGTATGCGTGGCTGTTTATCTCAGCCAGTTTTATTTTGGCATTGTTATTTTGAAAATTTTTGCTCTAATGACATCACTATGTCTTGCGAAGAGGTGGTACTGTATTTACATGGTCTGGACTTTCGATTCAAGTACAGTGTGAAATTCAAACTAGCATAGATGAAGTTTTAGTTTATTTAAAAAATTTTAAGAACTAAAGAAAGAGTTAATATGTAGCTATATAGCTAATAAATTGACTCCTTCAATTATCCCTTTTTAAGAAATTAAATATCATCTGTCCCTCTTTTCGTATTTTTCCATATGGTTGCCAATGTCCTCCACCCTGGATTGGACTCTAGCTTTGATTTACGCTCTTCTTTCTTGGTAAAGCCTCTTAGCAAATAGAGAGATTGGAAAGGGTAATCTAGAGCAATAGAGAAAGAAAGAAACAGGAGAGAAATGAAGGGAGGGAAAGATAAAGAAAGTAACTTTTGTAGAGCAACTATTTTGTGCCTAGTAACTGCATCAATCCTAAAAAGAAGGTTGCAGTGTTATTCCTCTTTTGCAAAAGAGAAAACTAAGACCCCGAATTAACATTTTCAAGTCCAGGCAAACAATGAGGAGTAAGGTAAGGAATTAAAACCAGGTCTCTCTAACTCAAGTATCCGTGTTCATTCCATTTTAAGAAAATTTTAATAACCCTATGGCTAAAGACTATAGAGGTGTTTTAGAAATTTGGGGATGTGTGTAAGCTGTCAAAATGTTTAGGAATCACAAGTCATTGCTGGCATCTAATGGGTGATGTTCTAGGATAGTGTCTAGACAGCCTGCAATATTAAGACAATCTTACACAATAAAGGAATGACTTGTGTGTTCTGTGACTCGAAAGTTTTCCTAGAGATTACCACAGAGAAAAACATCCTGTTTATGATTTTACAAGACTCAAACCTAACTCTGCCTTGCATATAAACAGAAATACTTTGTTTTAATATATATTGAATTTTCCAGAAATGAAACTTCTGGAAAATTCAGGAAGAAGATTAAAATTTGTTTTGTTTGGAGATTTCCCAAGAGCTATATGCCATTTCAAAAATCTCTTCACTCATGACATTGCTGCTAGTAGTTAAGTTACCAGCATGACATTGCTGGTAGTTAAGTTACCAGCATCACTTAAGTCACTCATTATCAGTCTGCAATAGTCGCTGACATAGTCATGTGTTTATTTGGTTCTCATATTGAAATGTTAAATATTAAAAAAAAGTCAAAATACTCTGTTTATTACTTTCCTTTTACTAAATACAACATTATTTATTATGAAATGTTTGCAAGCATCCAGCTACATCATTATGCCAACTCATGTAGTTAATCCTCTATATTTTAATAATGAACATTATTTTAAGTGTTTTTTTTAATATTGTTATTAGACAATTGTATTGGTATTTTAAGCTGATATGGGAAGGCTGGGTAAAGCATTGTGAATTTCATTCAAGACATTAAAGGGATCATGCGTTCTTAAGGGGGTGAGATTTAATGTTTACATCACAATGTAAATTTTGATGTAGTCTGTGCTGAAAATTTTCCAGGATTAAAAAATTGGCTTAAGTATGGAACACAAGTTAAAATGTATCCACCAGTAAGCACTAGAGTGGCTTGGGTGTTAGGAGTGATTATTCAAGATCTATTCTATCTTCCCTGCATTGTTAAATAGCTCAAGGTTTGAAGAATTTCACCAGTCGGGCCTATTCCTTGAACTGAAATTAAGGGAATATCACTTCCTTAATGGCGACAGATTCAAGAATAAGCATGTAAACAATTTCTGACCAATAATATTTAAGGGTAATATTGCTGTAGACTACTGGGAAAGCCCTTTCCTATTTTCAAGTAGAGAATTGAGAAACTTCTCTCCTGTGCCAGAGTTAAAAAAAGAGGAAACATTCCTGTTGATGCAGACAACTCCTAGGGGAATTAGACCCAGGATAAAGCTAACTCTTTGGTCATCAGAGAGAACAGACAGATTCCTTCATGACATTGTTGACATTAAAGCTTCTACCAATCCTGATGTATATACAACCTATATGCTTTTTCTCCGGTAAGCAAGCATTTCTCTTTACCTTTCAAAGTTAACTTCTTATCGAAGTATAGTATATGTATAGGAGTATATACACATCTTAATGTACAGCTATTTTCAGTTTTCTCTCAGTCCTTCTCATTGTCTCAGAGAAAATCTCATATATTCTTAACAACTTTTCAACACTTGCTTATCTCCATTTTTAACAAAGAGAAAATAGCCCCCAAGCTAAGAGCCTTCAGCTGACAAGAGTATTTCACAAAGATGCCCATGTAACCAGAATCCTGATAAAGAAATAAAATCTTTCCAGCAACCAGAAGTCTCCTGTGTGGCTTCTCCCTTACTACTTTCACAAAGGTACCACTATCATGTCCTCTAACTTCTTACACTAATTTAAGTGTAATTGTAACGCAACTCCACGTACACTTATGTGTCAGGCTGCTTTTTCTCAACTTTATTTTTGTAGCTTTATTTTGTAGCTCAACTTTATTTTGTATCCATGATTGGTGTGTAGCTATGGTTCAGTCTTCTTCATTGCTATGTAACATGCCATTATATTTATTAATCCATGCTACTGTTGATGGACATTTGCTTTATTTTTCAGTTTGGGATTATTATGACTAGTTCTACTGTGAACATCCTGTGATGAACATATGTAAGCATTCTTTTTGAATATATACCTAGGAAGGTAGTACATAGGGTATTCATATGCTCAGCTTTATTAAATTCTGCCACATAGTTTTTCAAAATGATTGTACAAACTTATGCTTCTACCAGCAGATTATGAAAATTCCAATTGTTCTACTCCTCACCAACATTTGGATTTGTCAATCTTTACATTCTAGCCCCTCTGATGGATTTATATTTGTGACTCATTATTTTAATTTACATTTCTAATGACTAATGAAGGAGAACACATTCCACATGTTCATACATATCCCCTTTTATAATGTTCAAATCATCTGCCTATTTTTCTAATTATTTAATTTTCTATTTTTTTCTTATTCATTTGTAGGGCTTTTTTATATTCTTGATATTAGTCCTTTGTCAACTACATGCATTATGAGTATCTGATCATTGATGTCATTGTTGAAACACTAGATTTAGGAGTTCTGTGCTATAAATGTTTAACAACTGGCCGTTCAGGGGTAAAGAAAGCCTTGATTTATAGTGTTTATTGATTTCTGTGGTGTAAATACTCCTGCCATGGCCAATTCAAGGTAATAATCTGAGGTCACTGAACAAAAGTTTTAGGAACACAACATTATATAGTATTTCCACTACAGAAATACAAAAGATGGAAGTAACCTTGAGAACAGATAATAGTAAAATAATTACCAAGTGATATGTTTTGAGTAATTATCATCTTTATTTTAATATAATTTATTTAGGTTTTAGTTTATATAATTTGATTTTTAACAATGGCTGTTTTTACAAAAAAAAAAACAAAAACAAACCAAAAAAGCAACAACAAAAAAGGGAATTTCCTGGTGGTCCAGTGGTTAGGACTCTGCGCTTCCAATGCTGGGGACGGGATTCTATCCCTGGTCGGGAAACTAAGGTCTGACAGGCCACGCAGTGAGGCCAAAAAAACCCCCAAAAATCAAAAAGGCTGTGTTTAACAGCCAGCTCACAAAATTCCTGAAAATTAGCTGTTGGCTCTCACAAGTTAGTACAAGCCAGATCCAGTACAACTCTGGAATCTAGTTACCCTGAAGCACCCTTCCTATGAGATCTCTTAAGTAAGCAAGTACATCTTTTAATGATTATTGTATTAAATAATGTTTTATTGAAGCATGCCACACAACAGAAACATGCACATATATTACATGTACAGCTGAATGTACTATCACAAAGTAAACACATTCAGGTAACTACCTACCACCTTGACTGAGATATAGACCATTATCAGCCCTGGAAGTCTCTCACATATCCTCTCTCGTGCATTAACCCACAAAAGTAAACATGACTTTGATTCAGCATCATTGATTAGAGGGGTTTTGAACTTTGCATATGGAATTATACTTTTTTAATGTAGAAAAAAGTTACTGTCAAAACTTTACATCACGTTATATAGTTATATACATCACTAATACTGCACAACAAGGCAGCGTGTTCCCAAGTGTGTGACACACACAGTGGTGGTGATTTTAGTCAGTGTTACTGATGCATCATTCAATAGTGGCAAGAAAGTTACTCCTTTTTATTTCTTATATTTTTTAAGAATATCTAATTCTTTGTTATTCTCTAGGCTTCCATCAAAGACAAGTCTCAGCAAGGTACTATTAAGTCCTTAGCATCTCCCAAACTGTTGTTCTCCCTCTTTTGACATTGGGGAATCAGGCTTTAAAGGGAATTTGGCTGGCAACTGTCTCAAGCTGGAATTCAATTACATTGTTTTGTATTCGTTGATTTACGTTTTTATTTATCATCAATTCATGAAAGACTAATTTCACATCTCTAGTACTAATACAAAATTTCCCTTTCAAATAAATGACCTGAAGTATAAAAGTGAGTCTATTTCATAAAATTTCTTATCTAGGAGTAGGATTTATACTTGTATATGTTAAACATTTTATTGGAATTACACTATTAAAAATTTAAGAAACTCTGATTTTGAAATCTACTGGTTCATATAAGGGTGAAGGCACAGAATACCTACACTGAGGAAAGCCAGTAAGTGTCAGCAGGGTGTTTTGACTCTGTAGAGTAAAATGCATTCAGAGAGGCTGTGAGGACAGAGAATTGGTGGAATTTCCATGTCAGGGACTTCACCATCACTCTCTAATTAGTTGAGGGAAGTTTCTTTGAGGAAGTAGGTTTTGAAAGTGTTCTCACAGATTTGGTGGCCCCGATATGTTCTAGAAAGATTTGCAAATAGAATGTTACCTGTCCACTGTTGCTGTCATTTGAAATATTTGACTAGGTTATATTTCCAATAAAATGTACAAAACTGTCTCAGATTTTAAATGAAATTGAGTTGTTTGTAGTGAGGTGGATGGACCTAGAGTCTGTCATACAGAGTGGAATAAGTCAGAAAGAAAAACAAATACCATATGCTAACACATATATATGGAATCTGAAAAAAAAAAAAAAAAAAGAAATGGTCATGAAGAACCTACAGGCAGGACGGGAATAAAGACGCAGACCCTTTGCAAATGAAGCAACTGACAAAGGATTAATTTCCAAAATTTACAAGCAGCTCATGCAACTCAATAACAAAAAAACAAACAACCCAATCCAAAAATGGGCAGAAGACCTAAATAGACATTTCTCCAAAGAAGATATACAAACTGCCAACAAACACATGAAAGAAAGCTCAACATCATTAATCATTAGAGAAATGCAAATTTTCTTTTTTGTTGCTAACTCCAACTTTTGTGATTTATGAGTACATAAGACAAAAAAAAAAAAGACGCAGACCTACTAGAGAATGGACTTGAGGACACAGGGAGGGGGAAGGGTAAGCTGGGACAAAGTGAGAGAGTGGCATGGACATATATACACTACCAAATATAAAACCAGTAGCTAGTGGGAAGCAGCTGCATAGCACAGGGAGATCAGCTTGGTGCTTTGTGACCACCTAGAGGGGTGGGACAGGGAGGATGGAGGGAGATGCAAGAGGGAGGAGATATGGGGACATATGTATATGTATAGCTGATTCACTTTGTTATAAAGCAGAAACTAACACACCATTGTAAAGCAATTATACTCCAATAAAGATGTTTAAAAAAATGTATGTGCAGTATGCTTTACTGAGCATATCTAATAAGTATGTGGAAAATATACTGGATTCGTTTCCACGAGAAACACACGTGTCAGTTTGCCCAATCTGCACCATAATGCCGGCATAGGGATAGGAGTAGGACTGGGGGGGATGTGTGAACTGTCTGAACGTATAATTCCTCCCAGAATGAAATCCTCTGGTGCATCTGTTATGTATGTAGACTTTTTTTTAAAAATGTAATTTACTGTGAGCCAAGCAGGTGTGCAGATTTTTCACCCATGAGATCACATAAAATGAAAAAGTTCATGACTGTCCACAAGCTCAGAACAGCAAGGATCAGGAAAGGTCCACCCCTTTGTTCACACCAACTGAGTTTCAAATCCATGGCTCTCATGGGGAATTTCTAAGTGGACTAGTGACCCTGGAACAAGACTGCACAATTTGGCAAAAGAGTTATTTCTTTTTTCTAGTATCTTGACATTGAGGTCCTATTCAGAGCAATGGTTTTCATTCTTGATAGTGAGATAAAAGCCTAAGAAAGTGACTAACAGTCCCTTACTGGGTATGCATTCCTCTGTGTGTGTGTGTGTGTGTGTGTGTGTGTGTATGACAGATGTGTGGGCTCAACCCAGCTTTGTTTAATGGAATGGTTTCATTTCCCCTCAAATATCTGTATTTCTCCCACTTTTCCATCTCACTTTCTGTTCTAAAAATCACACAGTACATTTTCACCAAAGCTAAGCTTTTGTCTCTCCTATTCTTTTCCTGTTTGGGTCTGTTCTCATCTCCCAGTCAGCAATTTGCTTATAAATTCAGTCAGTTCAACCAGCATAAACCCTTCCTCCCCAGGAGTACTGGAGTTTTAGGCCACTGGAGTATAGCAAGAAGAAACTCCCTCTAAATTTTGAAATTTCACATTGCTTTTCCTATTTCAGTGGTTCCTCTTAGTATTCTCATATCAGAAGTGGAATTTCCAGAAAAGCCATATATAATAGAGAAGGGTATTTGTCTGTGTCCCTAAGGGCATATGTACAAGGAAAATGCATCTCAGACTACAAAATTAAAACCACCAGCCCTCACAGCACCCTTGCCATTACAGTGACCCACATAAGCAGTAGAAAGTAGCTACTAAGGGACTCAGGAGGTTTCTCTGAGAATACACAGGAAATCAGAGGTTTCCTTCTTTGTGCCTTAGCTCCACTCTCCTCTGTCTAGATGCCTTTCCAGGTTGTTATCTGCTAGATACATCCTTTACATGAAACGTCTTATTTCTGCTTATAAAGAAGAGAGCCATCTAAATTGTTTTAATACATGACAGCTGTTAGATACAGAAATGCTTTGTGACCTCTTAAGCGTTAAACTCGATTGTTAAACCAACGGTAGGAAACAGTAAAATTGGTTGTTCTGTTGCCCCGACTCAGCATGATCTACAGCTGATGCTTCTTCCTAATAGGTATGTGTGGGACGATCAACACCTAGTTTGCTTTTATTTTGCAGTCAATTGGCTCATTAGGCTTCCTGTATGGGAAGTAGCAGTCTCTGATTTACTGAGGCAGCATATAAGTAAACACCTTCCATTACAACAACTCCCAGCACACCTTCCAAACCTCTGTAAAGGAATTCCTTAACCAGTGACTCATACAGCCACATCTGCGGAAGACCTCAGTCAGACTTTCAGAGCACATAATCATCACAGGGCAAAGTCATTAGATAATTGGGGTAGGAACTAGAGAGAAGGATGAAATTCCGTATTTTCATAGAAATTAAAAGGATGCACTGCTGTTGAAAACCAGGGCTAGTCTCCATCATATTTCCCAGGCAATCAAGAATCAATAATCGATCTCTGGTATCTCAAAGAAGATCTGATGAAAAGAGAGCAGTGATCGCTAGTGATTCCAGGCTATTAGAGGTAATTTGTCCAGAGAAATATGTTCAAGAGGCACTCCTGATGCCTTCATAGTTGTAATTCTGGCTTCAGAATCAGTATTTCAAAGTTACAGACATATTAATGTCCCACTGTTGGAGATATGTCGAAAGAAAATGAAACTTCAGCAAGCATTCTCTCCTTCTGCCTCTCACTGTGCAGAGCATTCATTACCGAAAGTAAAAGAAAAAAATAATAAAGCTAGGTAGCACATTTGATTATTATTTTGATTACATATCATCATGTCTATTTGGTACAATGTTCTTTAAACATTGATTTAACCATAGTCCCTACCCTTAGAGGATTAACAACTAAGGAACAGAGGGACATCCAAAAAAATATAACAGCAGTAGAAATCAAGAGTGGAAGGGTTAAATATGGAACTCATTTTTAAATTGGGAGTTTGGGTTTAAAGGAAACTTTAAAAAATAATTTAAACACCAAATGCTATTAGCTGTGTGTTAATTTTAATTCACATTTTAAGTATTTTTCTTTTATCTTATTTTATTCTTCCTTCTTAAACTGAGGTAGTAAGATTGACATCTAAACAAAAATAAATAGTCCAAACTAATATGGACTTTAAACTCAGATAAGAATAGGAGAAACTTAGAGAAGAGCAACAAAAAAAAAGCAAACATTTCACATAGGTGAGAAAGCAAAGTTCCATAAGAAATGAGGAGAAGACCTATCAAGACATTAAAAAGTGATTTAATGCTTATGTTTTTACTTTTCTTCATTGGAGGTTGGAATGAGTCCTAATGATGGGAGAGATACAGAGACAGAGGAAGAGGAAGAAAGAGGGTGGGGTGGAGAGAATGTTGGCAAAACAAACAAGTTAAAATGTCAAGATTTAGACAGAAGAGTCAGGAAGGGAAAAAAAGGAGAGTGCATTGCATCTTAAATCAGACAGCTGCTGGATACTGGAGCTAGCTCTTAGAAAAGAGCTCAGGGAAAATAACTGAAGCCAGAAGACAAAGTGCCTTTTGGATCTTGTCTAGCTGCTGTTACTGTGTAGCACTTTGGAAGAAAAATATTGTGTAAATTTACTAAATAAATAAAGCTTTGGCAATGTATTTATTTACTGATTTTTTCCTTTTTAAAAATTTTTTTTCTTGGATTACAGCTGATTTCCAATGTTGTATTAGTTTCAGGTGTACAATAAAGTGAATCAGTTATACATATACATATGTCCACTCTTTTTTAGATCCTTTTCCCATATAGGTCATTACAGAGTATTGAGTAGAGTTCCCTGTGCTACACAGTAGGTCCTTATTAATTATCCATTTTATATATAGTAGTATGTAAATGTCAATCCCAATCTCCCAATTTATCCCACCCACCTCTTTCCTGCCTGGTAACCATAAGTTTGTTTCCTACATCTGTGACTCTATTTCTGTTTTGTAAATAAGTTCATTTGTGTCATTTTTTAGATTCCACATATAAGCAATATCATATGGTATTTGTCTTTGTCTGACTTACTTCGCTCCAATCACTAGGTCCATCCATGTTGCTGCAAAAGGCATTATTTCATTCTCTTTTTATGACTGAGTAATGTTCCATTGTATATAGATACCACATCTTCTTTATCCACTCTTTGTCAATGGACATTTAGGTTGCTTCCATGTCTTGGCTATTGTATAAAGTGTTGCAAAGAACATTGGGGTGCATGTATCTTTTTGAATTATGGTTTTTCCAGATATAAGCCCAGGAGTGGGATTGCTGGATCATATGGTAATTCTATATTTAGTTTTTTAAGGAAACTCCATATTGTTCTTCATAACGGTTGTATCAATTTACATTCCCACCAACAGTGTAGGAGGGTTCCCTTTCTCCACACCGTCTCCAGCATTTATTGTGTGTAGATTTTTCATGATGGCCATTCTGACCTGTGTGATTTGATAACGTCATTGCAGTTTTGATTTGCATTTCTGTAATAATGTTGAGCATCTTTACATGTGCTTTTTGGCCATCTGTGTGTCTTCTTTGGAGAAATGTCTGCTTAGATCTTCTGCCCATTTTTTGACTGGGTTGTTTGTTTATTTTTTTGATATTGAGATAAATGACCTGTTTTTATATTTTGGAGATTAATCCCTTGTTGGTCCCTTCTTTTGCAAATACTTCTCCCATTGTGAGGGTTGTCTTTTTGTTTTCTTTATGGTTTCCTTTTCTGTGAAAAAGCTTTTAAGTTTAATTAGGTCCCATTTGTATATTTTTTGTTTTTATTTTCATTACTCTAGGTGGATCAAAAAAGATTTTGCTGCGATTTATGTCAGAAAGTGTTCTGCCTATTTTCCTCCAAGAGATTTTTTTAAACACCTTTATTGGAGTATAATGCTTTACAATGGTGTGTTAGCTTCTGCTTTATAACAAAGTGAATTAGTTATACATATATCCACATATCTCCTCCCTCTTGCATTTCCCTCCCACCCTCCCTATCCCACCCCTCTAGCTAGTCACAAAGCACCAAGCTGATCTCCCTGTGCTATGTGGCTGCTTCCCACTACCTGTCTATTTTACATTTGATAGTGTATATATTTCCATGCCACTCTCTCACTTCGTCCCAGCCTCCTCTTCCCACTCCCTGTGTCCTTGTCCTCAAGTCCATTCTCTATATCTGCATCTTTATTTTTGACCTCCCACTAGGTTTTTCAGAACCTTTTTTTTTTTTTTAGATTCCATATATATGTGTTAGCATATGGTATTTCTTTTTCTCTTCCTGACTTACTTTACTCTGTATGACAGACGCTAGGTCCATCCACCTCACCACAAATAACTCAATTTCATTTCTTTTTATGGATGAGTAATATTCCATTGCATATACGTGCCACATCTTCTCTTTCCGTTCATCTGTTGATGGACACTTAGGTTGCTTCCATGTCCCGACTATTGTAAATAGAGCTGCCATGAACACTGTGGTACATGACTCTTTTTGAATTATGGTTTTCGTAGGGTATATGCCCAATAGTGGGATTGCTGTGTCGTATGGTAGTTCCATTTTCAGTTTTTTAAGGAAACTCCATACTGTCCTCCATAGTGGCTGTATCAACTTATATTCCCACCAACAGTGCAAGAGGGTGCCCTTTTCTCCACACCCTCTCCAGCATTTACTGTTTGTAGATTTTTTGACGATGGCCATTCTGACTGGTATGAGATGATACCTCCTTGTACTTTTGATTTGCATTTCTCTAATGATTAGTGATGTTGAGAATGCTTTCATGCATTTGTTGGCAATCTGTATAACTTCTTTGGAAAAATGTCTATTTAGGTCTTCTCTCTATTTTTGGATTGGGTTATTTGTTTCTTTGATACTGAGCAGCAGGAGCTGCTTGTAAATTTTGGAGATTAATCCTTTGTCAGTTGTTTGGTTTGCAAATACTTTCTCCCATTCTGCGGGTTGTCTTTTGGTCTTGTTTATGTTTCCTTTGCTGTGCAAAAGCTCTGAAGTTTCATTAGGTCCCATTTGTTTATTTTATTTCCATTTCTCTAGAAGGTGGGTCAAAAAGGATCTTGTGATTTATGCCCCCAATGTTCTGCCTATGTTTCCTCTAAGGTTTCATAGTGCCTGGCCTTACATTTAGGTCTTTATTCCATTTTGAGTTTATTTTTGTGTATGGTGTTAGGGAGTGTTCTAATTTAGTTATTTTACATATAACTGTCCAGTTTTCCAAGCACCATTTATTGAAGAGGCTGTCTTTTCTCCACTGTATATTCTTGCCTCCTTATCAAAAATAAGGTGAGCATATATGTGTGGTTTTATCTCTGGGCTTTCTATCCTGTTCCATTGATCTATATTTCTGTTTTTGTGCCAGTATCATACTCTCTTGATTACTGTAGCTTTGCAGTATAGTCTGAAGTCAGGGAGTCTGATTCCTCCAGCTCGATTTTTCTTTCTCAAGATTGCTTTAGCTATTCTTCTGTGTTTCCATACAAAGTGTGAAATTTTTTGTTCTGGTTCTGTGCAAAATGCCAGTGGTAGTTTCATAGGGACTGCATTGAATCTGTAGATTGCTTTGGGTAGTATAGTCATTTTCACAATGTTGATTCTTCCAATCCAAGAACATGGTATATATCTCCATCTGTTTGTCTCACCTTTAATTTCTTTTATCGGTGTCTTATAGCTTTCTGCATAAACCTTAGGTAGGTTTACTCCTAGGTATTTTATTCTTTTTGTTGCAAAGGTAAATGGGAGTGTTTCCTTAATTTCTCTTTCAGATTTTTCATCATTAGTGCATAGGAATGCAAGAGATTTCTGTGCATTAATTTTGTATCCTGCTACTTCACCAAATTCATTGATTAGCTCTAGTAGTTTTCTGGTAACATCTTTAGGATTCTCTATGTATAGTATCATGTCATCTGCAAACAGTGACAGCTTTACTTCTTCTTTTCTGATTTGGATTCCTTTTATTTCTTTTTCTTCTCTGATTGCTGTAGCTAAAACTTACAAAACTAAGTTGAATAATAGTGGTGAGTGTGGACAACCTTGTCTTGTTCCTTATCTTAGAGGAAATGGTTTCAGTTTTTCAACATTGAGAATGATGTTGGATATGGGTTTGTCATATATGGCCTTTATTATGTTGAGGTAAGTTCCTTCTATGTCTACTTTCTGGAGGGTTTTTATCATAAATGAGTGTTGAATTTTGTCAAAAGATTTTTCTGCATCTATTGAGATGATCATATGTTTTTTTCCTCAATTTGTTAATATGGTGTATCATATTAATGGATTTGTGTATATTGAAGAATCCCTGCATTTCTGGGATAAACGCCACTTGATCATGGTGTATGATGCCTTTAATGTGCTGTTTGATTCTGTTTGCAAGTATTTTGTTGAGGATTCTTGTATCTATGTTCATCAGTGATACTGGCCTGTAGATTTCTTTCTTACTGACACCTTTGTCTGGTTTTGGTAACAGGGTGATTGTAGCCTCGTAGAATGAGTTTGGGAGTGTTCCTCCCTCTGCTATATTTTGGAAGAGTTTGAGAAGGATAGGTGTTAGCTCTTCTCTAAATGTTTCATAGAATTCGCCTTGGAAGCCATCTGGCCTGGGGCTTTTGTGTGTTGGAAGATTTTTAATCACAGTCTCTATCTCAGTGCTTGTGACTGGTCTGTTTATATTTTCTGTTTCTTCCTGGTTCAGTCTTGGAAGGTTGTGCTTTTCTAAGAATTTGTCCATTTCTTCCAGGTTGTCCATTTTATTGGCATATAGCTGCTTGTAGTAATCTCTCATGATCCTTTGTATTTCTGCAGTGTCAGTTATTACTTCTTTTTTATTTCTAATTCTACTGATTTGAGTCTTCCTTTTTTTCGTGATGAGTCTGGCTAATGGCTTATCAATTTTGTTTATCTTCTCAGAGAACCCGCTTTTAGTTTTATTGATCTTTGCTAATGGTTCCTTCATTTCTTGTTCATTTTATTCTGATCTGATCTTTATGGTTTCATTCCTTCTACTAACTTTGGGGTTTTTTTGTTCTTCTTTCTCTAATTGCTTTAGGTGAAAGGTTAGATTGTTTATTTCAGATGTTTCTTGTTTCTTGAGGTCGGATTGTTTTGCTATAAACTTCCCTCTTAAAAGTGCTTTGGCTGCATCCCATAGGATTTGGGTCATATATATATCTCTTTTTTTTTTGCAGTACGCGGGCCTCTCACTGTTGTGGCCTCTCCCATTGCAGAGCACAGGCTCCAGACGCGCAGGCCCAGCGGCCATGGCCACAGGCCCAGCCACTCCGCGGCATGTGGGGTCTTCCTGGACCGGGGCACGAACCCACGTCCCCTGCATCGGCAGGGGGACTCTCAACCACTGCGCCACCAGGGAAGCCCTGGGTCGTCATATTTTCACTGTCATTTGTTTCTAGGTATTTTTTGATTTCCTCTTTGATTTCTTCAGTGATCTCTTGGTTATTTAGTAGTGTACTGTTTAGACCCCATGTGTTTGTAATTTTTACAGATTTTTTTTTTCCTGTAACTGATATGTAGTCACAGAGCATTGTGGTCAGAAAAGATACTTGATATGATTTCAATTTCCTTAAATTTACCAAGGCTTGATTTGTGATCCAAGATACAATCTATCCTGGAGAAAGTTCCATGAGCACTTGAGAATGTTCCATGAGCACTTGAGAAGAAAGTGTATGTGTTGTTTTTGGATGGAATGTCCTAAAAATATCAATTAAGTCCATCTTGCTTAATGTATTATTTAAAGCTTGTTTTCCTTATTTATTTGCATTTTGGATGATCTGTGCATTGGTGAAACTGGGGTATTAAAGTCCCCTACTATGATTGTGTTACTGTCAATTTCCCCTTCTATGGCTGTTAGCATTTGCCTTATGTATTAAGGTGCTCCTATGTTGGGTGCATAAATATTTACACTTGTTATGTCTTCTTCTTGGAATGATCCCTTGATCATTATGTAGTGTCCTTCTTTGTCTCTTGTAATAGTCTTTATTTTAGAGTCTATTTTGTCTGATATGAGAATTACTACTCCATCTTTCTTTTGATTTTTATTTGCATGGAATATCTTTTTCCATCCCCTCACTCTCACTGTGTATGTGTCCCTAGGTCTGAAGTGGGTCTCTTGTAGACAGCATATATACAGGTCTTGTTTTTGTATCCATTCAGCCAGTCTATGTCTTTTGGTTGGAGCATTCAGTCCATTTACATTTAAGGTAGTTATTGATTTGTATGTCCCTATTATCATTTTCTTAAATGTTTTGCATTTGTTATTGTAGGTCTTTTCCTTCCCCTGTGTTTCCTTCCTAGAGAAGTTCCTTTAGCATTTGTTGTAAAGCTGGTTTGGTGGTGCTGAATTCTCTTAGCTTTTGCTTGTCTGTAAAGGTTTTAATTTCTCCATTGAATCTAAAAGAGATCCGTGCTGGGTAGAGTAATCTTGGTTGTAAGTTCTTCTTTTTCATCACTTTAAATATGCCCTGCCACTCTGTTCTGGCTTGCAGTTTCTGCTGAGAGATTAGCTATTAACCTTATGGGGGTTCACTTGTATGCTATTTGTTTTTTTTTTCCCTTGCTGTGTTTTATATTTTTTCTTTGTATTTAATTTTTGATAGTTTGATTAATATGTGTCTTGGCATGTTTCTCCTTGGATGTATCCTGTATGGGACTCTCGGCACTTCCTGGACTTGATTGACTATTTCATTTCCCATATTAGGGAAGTTTTCAACTATAATCTCTTCAAATATTTTCTCAGTCCCTTTCTTATTCTCTTCTTCTTCTGGGACCCCTATAATTCGAATGTTGGTGTATTTAATGTTGTCCCAGATATCTCTGAGACTGTCCTCAATTCTTTTCATTCTTTTTTCTTTATTCTGCTTTGAGGTTCTCATTTCCACTATTTTATCTTCCAGGTCACTCATCAGTTCTTCTGCCTCAGTTATTCTGCTATTGATTACTTCTAGAGAAATTTTCATTTCACTTATTGTGTTGTTCATCATTGTTTGTTTGCTCTTATTTCTTCTAGGTCCTTGTTAAATGTTTCTTGTATTTTCTCCATTCTATTTCCAAGATTTTGGATCATCTTTACTATCATTACTCTGAATTCTTTTGCAGGTAGACTGCCTATTTCCTCTTCATTTGTTTGGTATGTTGGGTTTTTGCCTTGCTCCTTCATCAGCTTTGTTTTTCTCTCTCTTCTTATTTTGCTTAACTTACTGTGTTTTTGGTTTCCTTTTTACAGGCTGCAGGTTCATAGTTCCTGTCATTTTTGGTGTCTGCCCCCAGTGGCTAAGTTTTGTTCAGTTGGTTGTGTAGGCTCCCTGGTGGAGGGGCCTTGTGCCTGTGTTCTGATAGATGAGGCTGGATCTTGTCTTTCTGGTGGGCAGGACTGTGTCCAGTGGTGTGTTTTGAGGTGTCTGTGACCTTATTATGATTTTAGGCAGCCTCTCTGCTAATGGGTGGGGTTGTATTTTGTCTTGCTAGTTGTTTGGAATAGGGTGTGCAGCACTGTAGCTTTCTGGTTGTTGAGTGGAGCTGGGTCTTAGCACTGAGATGTAGTTCCCTGGGAGAGCTTTTGCTGTTTGATATTGAGTGGAGCCAGGTCTCTGGTGTACCAATGTCCTGAACCCAGCTCTCCCATCTCAGAGGCACAGGCCTGATACTTGGCCGGAGTTCCAAGACCCTGTCAGCCACAGGGCTCAGAAGAAAGGTGAGAAATAAAAGAAAGAATAAATGAAATAAAATAAAATAAAGTTATTAAAATAAAAAATTAAAATATTATTAAAGATTAAAAATTAATATAAAAAAAGAAGGAAAGAAAGAAGAGAGCAACCAAACCAAAAACCAAATCCACCAATGATAACAAGTGCTGAAAACTATACAAAAAAAAAAAAAAGACAGACAGAACCCTAGGACAAATGGTAAAGGAAAACTATACAGACAAAATCTCACAATGAAGCCAACACATGCACACTCTCTTCTCTTCTCTTCTCCAGGTCCTGGGGTTCAGCTTTGTATTTGGCCCTGCCTCTGTGGGTAGATCTCCTGAGAGCATCTGTTCTTCATTCAGACATGATGGGGTTAAAGTAGCAGCTGATTAGGGGACTCTGGCTCACTCATTTTGGGGTGAGGGAGGGGTACTGAATGTGAGGCGAGCCTGCAGTGGCAGAGGCCAGCGTGACATTGCACCAGCCTGAGGTACACCGTATGTTCTCCCGGGGAAGCTGTCGCTGAGTCACGGGACCCTGGCCTTGACAGGTTGCACAGGCTCCCGGGAGGGGATGTGTGGATACTGACCTGTGCTTGCACACAGGCTTCTTAGTGGCTGCAGCAGCAGCCTTAGCATTTCATGCCCGTCTCTGGGGTCTGCACTAATAGCCAATGCTCACGCCCGTCTCTGGAGCTCGTTTAGGTGGTGCTCTGAATCCCCTCTCCTCGCACACCCCAAAACAATGGTCTCTTGCCTTTTAGGCAGTTCCAGACTTTTTCCCAGACTCCCTACTGGCTAGCTGTGGCGCAGTAGCCCCCTTCAGGCTGTGTTCATGCAGCCAACCCCAGTCCTCTCCCTGGGATCTGACCTCAGAAGCCCGAGCCTCAGCTCCCAGCCCCAACCCCTGTCTGAGGAGGGAGCAGACAAGCCTCTCAGGCTGGTGAGTGCTGGTTGGCAGTGATCCTCTGTGCGGGAATCTCTCCACTTTGCCCTCCGCACCCCTGTTGCTGTGCTCTCCTTCGTGGGTTTGAAGCTTCCCCACCCCTGTGACCCCTCTTCTCTGCCAGTGAAGGGGCTTCCTAGTGTGTGGAAACTTTTCCCCCTTCACAGCTCCCTCCCAGAGGGGCAGGTCCTGTCCCTATTCTTTTGTCTCTGTTTTTTCTTTTTTCTTTTGCACTACCCATGTACGTGGGGAGTTTCTTGCCTTTTGGGAAGTCTGAGGTCTCCTGCCAGTGCTCAATAGGTGTTCTGTAGAAGTTGTTCCACATGTAGATGTATTTCTGATGTATTTGTGGGGAGGAAGGTGATCTCCACCTCTTACTCCTCCGCCATCTTGAAGGTCTCCCTGGCAATGTACTTAAATTGTGTTGAAAACCAAAGCACTTCAGGATGCCGAGTAGTATTAAATCAATAAAGTGAACTTTACTACCTGTAAATATATTCTATTCACATAGGTCATTACCCAGACTTCACAATGATATTCTGATTAATAGTGCATGGAGTAGATCTCCCATATGCCAGCCAGATGTTCAGAGAAAACTAATGTTGTTTGACTTAAGGAGAAAAGAATAAATCATATGCCCTCTGACATACGTAATGGAACAAATGGAAAACATCCCATGTGAGTTCCATACTTATTTCATCATTCTATTTAAAGATGAGAAAGAAAATCCTATATAATTTCTAGACCAACATAAAAATAAAGGAGAAAAAACTACCATTTAAATATAGTCAATGAGCATAAATGATTAAACATACCTGTTATAATTAAACAAGAATATTTTTGGTTTTTGTTAATACTGTCATTCTAAAGATGATCAACGATATTTTGCAACCCACCACTGTTTGAAGACAACTCCGAAAGTGTAAAGTAGCAGATTGGTAATAATATGAGGAAAAATTCAGTCCCCAGTGAAACAAACTTACGGATCCAGATATGAAGGAATGTTTTCCAAATTTCGAATTACCAGAGGTTTTAAGGATCATCAGACATTGAGTAAAGAAACACAGTGCATCTAAAGATATACTTGTAATATTAAAAAGTAGCATTTTTTCCTTTTGCTTAGTTACTGCAAATGATTAGAAACTAAGATGTGTCCTCTTCAAAATAAATCTATCAATCTCTACTTTGATAGACTTGTCTGATGCTATGATCTTTTATAGTTATTACAGTATAACAAACAGAGAGTTGACCTATGAACAACTTGGGGGTTAAGGGTACTGCCCATCTTCACAGTTGAAAATCCACATATAACTTTCAGTCAGCCCACCATATTCCAGATTCCTCCTTATATGCCATTCCTCATCCATGAATTCAACCAGCCTGGATCATGTATTAGTGTAGTATTTATTACTGAAACAAAAAATCCAAGTATAAGTGGACCCACACAGTTCAAACCTGTGTTGTTCAAGGATCAACTACAGTTAAAAAGCCAACATTAAAAAAAAAAAAAAAAGAAATGGGAAAGATAGGATAAAATACTCTTAAAGAAAAGAGAAAGGAAATCCAGTGGTGGGCTAGGAAATTTTTAACAAATGGCCACCAGAAAAAAAGAGGCTTGATTCATAGTATATGCCAATCACCATGGTGTAAATACTCCCACCATGGTCAATTTCATGCTGCTAACATGATGTCAATGAACACAGAGTGGGGGAAAGAAGATGTGCTCCCATGAGCTCTAGTTCTGACATACTACTGAAGAACCATCCTATTTGCTCATGGAGTGGAGCTAACAATCTCTTGTTAATGGCCAAGATTTCTTCTAAGCCAGGTTGGCAGACAGCAGGGTGGGTAGCTGGCTGGGACATATTTGTATAATACACTGTGGTTTGGTTGATTCTACAACAGGCAATGTTGTAGAGTGTAGTATTCCTGCTATTGTGATGAGGAAATGTGTTATGGTATGCTAAAGAAAAATGAAAGGGTGAATAAAGACAGGCCTCAATAATGGAAAATGTCTGTCATCTGACCAGTGGATTGAAGTTAGCTGTGTGTTATAAGGCTTGTGCTAAATTGATCAGGACCTACCATCCATGTTTTGAACCTACATTTCCACAGTTTCTCTTACTTTTCTTTCTTTCTTTTTCTTTCTTTTTTTTTTTTTTTTTTTTTTTTACAAAAAATAATGTAAGGTGGTCTATTTTTCTACTATTATATGTAGATAGATTTCACTGAGTGAGATATAAAACATTCTGTTCTACTCTATTTTATACTATGCTGTGCTATGCTACTTTATATGTATTTATCATGACCCTAATATGTGCCTAAATTCTAACCAGTATGGTGGATGAAAATAAATATAGGATACTGTCCTGTTCCTCTAAAAACTTAGAATCTAAATTATTATATAGTGTATAGCAACAAGAAACAGATCAGGTACAGACCAAGAATTTGGAATGAGACTCCAAAAAAAGAATAAATGACTATTTTGTATCCTAAAGTATAAGTAGATAATACTTTTATATATTAGAACACAGAGACCAACCACATCCCTAGGAGTTTTGTCAAGCAGTTTTCATTTAAGTTTAAAATATTCTATAAGGTTTAATCTATTAAATGAAACTACTATATCTTATTCTTGTGTTCTTCATTATACCTATATGCTCAACAAACACATAGGTCATGAACTGAAATACAATATTCATGAATTAGAAAATTCCGATAATTTTTAAAATGATATATCTACTTATATTATTAAACTTATTATTAAACTAAGTCTTAGAAAATACAAACTTTTCTCAGTTGCATATATTGACAAACTTGGAAGTTAGACTTTCAATAACTGAGAAACAAATATGGCTTGACCTCCAGTGATATCTTTTGACAGGTATCAAGGCTTTTTAGCATAAAGTTAGACTCAATAGGTAAAAGAGAGGAAACAAGTGTAATATCTGGGATAGTCATCATTTGTTCTAACTTTAGTTTCTCTTTTTTTTTTTTTTTTTTGCGGTACGTGGGCCTCTCACTGTTGTGGCCTCTCCTGTTGCAGAGCACAGGCTCCGGACGCGCAGGCTCAGCGGCCATGGCTCACGGGCCCAGCTGCTCTGAGGCATGTGGGATCCTCCCGGACCGGGGCACGAACCCGTGTCCCCTGCATCAGCAGGAGTACTCTCAACCACTGCGCCACCAGGGAAGCCCTAACTTTAGTTTCTCTTGCATGAACTCCTTAAGCTCTGAGCCCCTTTTCTTCCTTGAGATATATAACATTTCATAACACTATATGAATTACAAATCAAGATGTACTGTAGAAATGACATAGTATTGATTTCCTAAGATGAGAAGCATCAATCTCACTCACAATGACTTTCAGAAATACCCTGATTCTTTTATTTCTGGCCAGTTTAGATGTGAATGAGCTTGTGTCACGACCTCTCTTTATAAACGTTTGTATATTTTTCCTCACAATACACCAGTATTCCTTGCTTTAACCCACCTCACCACAAGACACTGCATTATTATGGTATTTCTTTTAGCTGCCTTTAAGATTCTTGTTGGCTCATGAGTCAATGTCCTTTGCCAAAAAGTACAATAAATTCTACAATGAGGGTGTCTAGCTATGATATACATACTTGACATAATACTACTTGTGAATTTTATTTTCATAATAACAAATTAATCTGCAGCATTAAATGATGAAGATACAGGTCAATAGTGAACAAGGGTACTGTGTTCAGAACGTCACGAGAGTATGGCTCTTGTGACTAAAATATAATGCTTTGCGTTGGAAAGTTCCATTGAGAACGTCGTGAAGGACATATGCATATACATCTTTTTAAATATTTGGGGAAGACCTTAGATAGCAACTGCTTCAAAGCACTCATTTTTAAGTGATAGATTTAAGGTTTTGTCCCTCAGTCATGTAGACAAGGCAGAGGCCTCCAGTCTTGTTCTCTGAACCACAGTAACTCGCTCTCTTGGCATTGTATGAGGAGCTATGTGGGATTCAGTCTTTACCTGGGATCCCTGAGGGGACCAAGGACCTCTTTGCTCACTTAATCCAGCAATTTTATGACTACAGAGTTCATCTGTGCAGACCCAGTGCTTCTTAGAATGGAAAACAGAAATACCAGTGGGACTTTTCACTCCCCTGGGCTCACTCTTCTGTTCCTTTCAGACTTGATAAGGATCCCACCTGTTAACTTTGGAACTGTAGTGTACAAGTTTTCAGAAGTGACATTGCTGACACTTTGTGCCTCTAATATTCTTCTGTGAGCATAAAAAGGAAGAGGAACAACTTGTCACTTCCAGTTACATTTTGACAAGGAAAAACAACCATAGCGCACATCCTGCCAACTGAGTTTCTCTTAATGAACTTTTCTAATAAAAAACAATCGTAAAGCATAAATAGTTAGTACTTTTAGAGAATATGTCTAATTTGACCATCAAATTGGTTTCTTCCTCACACAAATGAATTGAGATTATCAAGGGGCAATGGGGACATTCATAAAAGAAAATCAAATTCTACTAGTTTGCATTTTGCTTTGAATCTGTCTATTGGCTATTTAATGGATACTGAATATTACCTTGTGTACAACTTGGGAATTTTTGGAATTACCTTGGGCTTGTTACTGAAACATTCTAAGCCTTCTTGTTTCTCATCCATAAAATATATCCATAAAAAATATTCACTTCATAACATTACTATGAATAGCAAATGAGATAAAGTGTATAAAGTACTTAGAATAGTTCCTAGAATACATATACTCTCATATGAATCTCAGTGATGATGATAATGATGATGATTTTATGCCAATACCTGAAGTAAAGTGTGCAGGCTGAAATTGTCTGAATTCTCACATGTAATGTATGATCATGTTTGCCAATAAATTTCCATAATTGGATTTCCTTCAGAGAATGAACAGAGTTGTACTAAGCTAAGTTGCAAAGTTGCAACTCAACTTGCAAAGTTGAGATTGTGAAACAATGTTTATACAAATCAGCCCTTTATACATAAATAAAATTTTTTCTGGATGTTTTCCTATTAATTTATAAATCAATTATTTTATATTTTTGATGGCAGAATGTGTCCATTGCAAGTAGTACAACTCCTTTTCCAAAACCCTTAAATGCATTAAACGCCAAATGTATAGAGGAAAACATGCCTTAAAAGCAGCCTACACCCTTTAAATTCTCTGTACTTCATCCCCTCCCTCGGAACCTGGCCTTACCCCAGTGAAAAATTTAATGAAGCAACTCAAAATTGATAGTCAAATGAGGCAAAAGACCAAATTCATGCTCCCAATAGGAAACTAAAGTTTTGAAAAGGTAACAGGTGAATTAGTTCACTCTCCATTGCTCTAAGTTTCTGAAGATATATTTATTGTTTTCAATAGCAGCAACTTTAGCTAGAAACTTAAAAGTTTCTTCAGTGATCTGGAGATCACAACCACATACAACCATTTCAAACCAGACCATCAGTCTTACATTCCTTCTCAAAGGCCCAAATGATAGTCCATGAAACAGAGCAAGCTGCTTCATTAAAAGATAGTTCTTATTTCTAGAGAAAAGACACAGTAATGAAGCTACTTCTTCCTATTAGAATACCTCCTGCTCAAAGGAACACCTTCAAGTTTGTTAGGCTAAGAAATGGACTTGCCTTAAGTAATGGTCCCTGTGGTTTTAGTGTACTGATTTTAGGCAATGTGTTTTATTTTAAAACTATTCTTGTCATATAAGACAGAAGGCAACACGTGCCAGTAAAAATTCTCAGATCAGATAAACAGGTACGTCTAAGTAGTTATTAAATGCACGGTGTTCTACCAAGAGTTATTATCTCTAGTGGAAAGAAACTGTACTCCTGTAATTCCTTTCAGCCCACCAGGCTGCCCAATCTGGTGTAACCTCCAAGGCACGTGATTTTGCTACACCTCTGATAAAAAGTAAACTTGTATTAAAGGAAACAGATCATTTGGTTGCTCAATTTTTAATCTGTTTTTCTTTTATAGCATTTTCACCCTTCTTTGGCTCATTCACCAATTCTATGGTATATTTCAGGTCCCAGGTCTTTTCCTGACCAGTGTATTTAAAGTTCTACCTCCTTTTAATCTTGTTGCTATCTAATTTAATTTTTCTCAGTGGAAGTTATAATTATATAAAATTATCTTGTTCAATTATTTTATTTACTTTAATTTTCTTTCATTTATTTTCTTTCATTACAGTCTTTTAAACTCCATCAGCCCCGTAAGAGCAGGGGCATTATAAGCGTTTTTCACTGCTCTATCTCAGCATCTAGAAAAATGTCTAGGAGATGACAAATAACTATTCGTCAACCTACCAGAAATTATGTATGGCACATATATATGCCAACAATCTTACATTTCTTCTCAAAGACCCAAATGATATCCCATGAGAAAGAACAGGCTGTTTCCGTAAAACGATAGTTCTTACTCATAATAAAGCTATTTCTTCCCATTATAATACTTCCTTCTCAAAGGGACACCTTCAGATATAGATATAGTTATAGACATAGCTATAAATATGTGTTTCCCAGGAGTACTTGCTCTTTTTGCTATGATATACAGACTGACTCAAGATTTTGAAAGAAAAAATATATATGTTTAAGGTTTTGGTAAAACTTCTACAAATGTTTATTCCAGTGCATAAAACCAGATCAAAGGGCTCATGTCCTTGACATTCATGTTCATAACCATAGTAAATTTAAAACCATAGAAAAAAAAATGTAATAGCAGCAAATCTCACAATAAAGAGTTTTTATTTTTTTTCATATATATCAAGTATATGCACTGATATCTGAACAAGAGAAGTCGCTGTGAAACATTATGTGGAGAAGTAAAGTTTTGTATTTTGGTTGTCTGATAAGAAATATTTATTATGTTCACAATTGATTTGTAGCAGAATAAACTGTAGTATATCAGTTTTCTAGATCTTCTGCCAATTCCGATTCCCTTTAAAAATCATAATTACTATATTAATAGACATTTTCTTAAAACATACACTATATTCCACTATGCCAAGGTTTGGAACTGCAGAGACAGTCCCTTGCACCTAAAGAGGAATAAATAGCTCTTTAAGATAAATATAGTAACTGTTACAAGGAAAGTTAAATATTCTTTGGAAACATAAAGAGAAAGAATTAACTCTGCTTTTTATGAAAGAGAGATCACTCATTCACATATTCACTTACTTATAAGTATCTATTGTGCCTACACTGTATATTAGAAACTGTACTAGCTGGTAAGATCTATATATAGTCTTTTTAAAATTTATTTTTTATTGAAGCATAGTTGAATATATATAGACTTGAAGAATATACAGAAATTACAGTCTAGAAAGGAAGAGAAAATGTACAATATGGTCATAATAAATACTAAAACACAGAAGTACATAAAGCACTTGAGAGGAACTCAACTCATATTGGAAAGTCAGGGAAAGCTTAAAAAAACGACAAAATTTCTAATCTGAGAGCTGAAGGATGAACTGGAATTATAAAGTAATAGTGAGACGTGCTGAAAAAAGAAAGCACTGCAGACAAATAGCATGTTCAAATACGTATAAGAGAGAATTTAAGACATTCTAGGAACCTAAGGAAGTTCAACGTAAATGGAGCTTATCATAAACTTGAGGAATAGATGGGAAATGAAGTTGAGAAATAAGCAGAGACTATTTAACATAGCACTTGGAAAGTCATGTTGAGACGACTATTGAAGGGTGAGTCTGAGTCTACCAAAGAAAGGAAGAATGAGCATTCCCAGAAAGGGAGGCTACATTGTACAAACACATAGAACTATGAAAGTCTTATTTAGCTAAAAGCAATTAAGCCAATGGGATGGAGTTCAGTGGTTACTGAATAAGTATGGAAGGGGTAAGAGATAAAAGTATTAAGTCTTACCTACCACCTTAGATCTAAAATAACTCTTTCCTTTGAAAAACATTATCATTTATTGCCTTGAAAATTCATTACATATTAAAATCATAATACCTTTCTTTCTATGTTGTTCTTTATTGTGAATGTTTTATAATTTATTTTAAAGTGCAGGCTCCTTAAAGACAGGGAGTGCCTAGCAATCCCAAACCCAACTGACACTTGTTGATTTAATGATAGAGTAGGTGAAAATCCAACACTTGAAAATAGTACACTTGAATTTCTTTGTTAATTTTTAGTTGGTATTTCTTAACTCAAGAAAAGGCAAAAAAAAAAAAAAAAAAAAAAAAAAAAACCAAAAAAAAAATTTTTTTTATTTCTAAAGAATATGGGACAGGTGTGGTGGGGAAAACTGGAAGGACCTAGAGATCAGAGTCCACTCTGTGTCCCAGAGTCTCTGCACAGACCAGCAAACATTCTTTTCAACCAAACTTTTGCTTTTCCATCTTCATGTGAATTGCCTTCCTCCCCTTTGAAGTCCTAAACCACTCACAGTATTTAAGGTGAGGGTTTCGGCCAGTTATTCTGTTTTCCCGGGTCTGTCCCATGTATATATGTTATTAAACTTTTGTTTGATTTTTTTGTTTTTTTTTAAAAAAAAAAAAAAAAAAAAAAAAAAAAAAAAAAAAAAAAAAGTCCAAAGTAGAATCTGCTTATATCCTTGTTATAAATACCTACAAAGAGAAAAATATTGAGAAAAGAGCAGAGATTCATTCCATTTCTGAATCCCTAAGGATATGCAAGTAATTATTACTAAAATCTCCCCCTAACTCACATGTCTATACATATTACATTATTGAATATTTGTAAACTGAAGGAAAGAGAAGTATGTAAGATACACACTATTTGGTTAATTTCATCTTATAACTGCATCTTAAAAGGTGTTACTATTTCATAAGATTTTTTGCACATTATGTTTCATCTTCAAACTGACTACATTCACTGTTTATATGTGTTTTAGGTGAGATCTGTGTGTTTAAATGGAGTATGGCTCTTTTTTGTCATTTAAATCATCTCTGATTAAGGTAAATTATTACTAGGCCAATTTGTCATTGATGCTATTACTATTTGCAGAGACCAAAATAATCTGAATGATCAGGCTTCACTCCTAGTCAGTGACCACATACAAAGAGTTCATCTTTGTCTAATCTAAATTAAAGCTGTTTTCCCTTTCTCTGTTCAAACTTCTTAATGATATTCTAATCTAATTAGCATAAAATATTTTTCAGCTGTGAAAGATACCTTAGCCAACAGACGGTGCTATGTATAAATTTTTTGTTAGTGTATAGTACTTAAAAATATAAATTACAGCTGAGCTGCAATTTAATTACATTGTTAGAAGACATATGAAAGTAAATTTCTTGAAAATACATATGTCATAAAGATTGTAAGAGATGAGAAAAAGTGCAAAGTCACTGAAGAATGTTTGAGTTGAGTCAGGGGTCACAGGCTTTTCAATTATGCATGTAACCTTGTTAGAGTTTGGGATGTTCATGTTCATAAAGATGAAGCTTAACATTTGGTTTGATTTGGGGGGCCTGGAAGTGATCAAGAGGTCAACTGTCTGTTCTGAAAATACCTTTCTCTGAAATCTTCTTTCTACCTCCAATATCCTGTCTCTTCAATCCACCTTTACATGACGACCACATCAACTTTCAAGGCCTGTCTTTTTGCATTTAGCAATGAGAAACCAGTGTGGTCTTTGAGAAGCTGAATAAAAGAATCCAAGGTCCTGATTTCTCTGTCTAGCCTTCAACTCTTTACTGTCAACCTACTTTTCAAGCGTTTGGTCCACCATTTCCCTGCAAAAATAAACTTACATAAATCAGTTACATTGACCTTGTAAGATGCTGTGACTAAGTCACAATCTGGAACACAGCCATTGGTCAACATAGCCACATATGCCACTTTTTTCTGTGATGCTGTTTTGATGACAAAGTCTATAGATATTCTTGTTCAACTCTGAACTCTCCTAACACTTAATATTATTACATTTACTTTAACTTGATCTCACATTGCTTTTTGTTATAAAATGTCTTAACAGAAATAAATCTAATTTGCTGTGTTTCTGGTTTATTGACTAAATCAAAAGTTTGTAGAAGATAGAGCTGGTAACATCAACGTGTGAAACTGATGAATTCAAATAACCATTTTCAGTTGGATTCTGTTCTTTTAGTAGCAGACTGATATACATCTTCATCTATCAACAGATTTTCAGTCTTGTTCTCCTTGAAAAAATACATAAGATACTAATTTTAGCTTTTTATTTTTACATAGATTGTATGAATAGCTGTTACATTTAGGTTTATAACTTTTTTTTTCTCTCGTAGAATGTTCCAGGTGGATTATTTACTGCTTTTGAGTAAGTATTTGTGGAATGGAAGAAGAGAGAACAATGAGACCAGAAAAGCCCAGAATCCATTTTTCAAGGAAAAAATTACCAATTACAGCCATGATAAACATAAAGCATTTTATTTTTTAATTAATTTTGATTGGAGTATAGTTGACATAAAATGTTGTGTTAGTTTCCACTGTACAGCAAAGTGAATCAGTTATACACATATCACTCTTTTTCAGATTCTATTCCCATATAGGTCATTACGGAGTATTGAGTAGAGTTTCGTGTGCTATACAGTAGGTTCTCATTAGTTATCTATTTTATATATAGTAATGTGTATATGTCAATCCCAATCTCCCATTTTATCCTTCCCAAAGTATTTTAAATATACTCAGCAATACACATAATGAGAAAACAAGTCTTCACAGTGGGCTTAGGCTGTAGCATCCAGGGCATTTGAGAATGGCTCAGTTCTCACACAAAACATTTCATTGGTTATTCTAAGCTTGTTAACCACTTCATAAGCATTTTCGTTTGGCTTGTTTTTATAATTCCCGTCACTTTGTTGGTATTCATTATTATTTGAGTCATGGTCATCATGCTTCTATATAAATCTTTAAATAGAATTGCCTTCTGTTCTTTGAAAATATGAATAATTTCTAATTTGCAGTATTTATCCAATAACTGGAGATAATGAAGAGCAGTTGATATTTTTTCTGAGTATGAATCACATTTTAAAAATTTCTTTGCTTGTCTTCTAAAACTTTTGTAGCATATTGGTCATTTTACATAATATACTTTAGCAATTCTATATCTCAATGTTTTCTTACTAAAGGTTGTAGTTGCTTTGATTTGTTTGTTTGCTTAGGAACTTCTTTGGATTAAATCTCTGAAATCTGTTTTTCCATCAATGTGAATTTTTTATTTTGCTTTTTTATTGTTGTATTTTTAAGCATGGATCCCTAAGGGTTTCTCCTTTGTCTACACAACTTGTTATTCAGTGAAAGACTGATCAGTAGTTATGCTCAAACATACCCACTCCCTTTTGATGGATCTCTGTGTGGTTCAAGGAATACATTAAAAGTTTAAACCATTTTCAAGTCTTGTCTGGCTCTTATTTTGTGCCATGCCCTTTCACATCTCCTCTGCATGTATGCACAGGTTTCCTTGGCCAGTGATCATGGGTGGCTTGCCCCCTCCTCCTGTCTCTGCTGTGCATGAGTCCAGCCTTAGGTCAACCCAGGATATGTACAGAGCTTATCAGCTGGTTTACCTTCTGGCACTCCCTGGAAAACTGTCTGGCTATCAGTTATTTGCTTGCCCTAAAAGGACTGAAACCTCAGATTAGCAGATCTTCTGGCCTCTCCTTGTTTGCTTGATACTGACTTCACCACTTTAACTGGTGGTGCTTCACTTCAAGGGAGCCACCTCTAACAGCAACAGGCAGACTGCTAATTTTCATGGTCTGCCCCATCCTGGCTGAACTATTTGCCACAAGAGATGAGGTGTGTTTAGGAGTACTGCCAACCAAGAATGCCATATAGTCCCACTGTTCCTACTCAATGTTCAGTAGTTTTCGTGAACAAAAACTCTCTGGTTTGTTGTATATAGCTATTTCTCTAGCATTTAAATAGCTGTTTTTGACAGTTCTGTGCAGCTTTACAGTGAATTTCTGCCTAGAGAATTTTCAACCTCTTTACTTCACCGTGACAAAAGTGGGTCAGTATTATTCTCCCCCCAAGACCATTCCTATCAAATTCATCAATGGGCAGTCAGTCTAACAACTGTTCTGTTTCTTCAATTTGACAAGTACTTCTACACAAATGATATATTCACTACTGAGATAAAAAAGTTGACCTAGTCCATTTTGCTTATTTGTTTAAGAATTTAAGGTCATTACTGTAGTTATATATTTGGTTTAACCACAAGAAATATTCACCCAATTACTTTGAAATTTATCTTTCCCTTTGCTCATTTATATGATTTATGTAAACTTTTTCTCATTAAAAATAAAATAAAGCAAATCTTGTATTTCTTTCTATGATAACTTTATAAAAGAAGTTAAAATAAGTTAGAAAGCAAATAGTAGCCCAGGGTAATTTAGAAAGATTTTATTACTTTGTCCTTTTTGAGGTTTAAATTTATAGAGAGTTCTTCCACTTCTTAAGGAGGAAGGGTGAAAGATATTAGAGTATTTGTGTTTGCTTTAGATTAAAGTGAATTTATTCAAGTCTTTACATCATTTTCTTGAAATAGAAAATTGTATGGTGCTTTGAAAGTGACAACTACCACTGCTGGAATCAGGGTGTCATTAGACTGAGATCTATTGAAATTGACTTCATTGGAGTTGGATAAGCCAAACATAATTTCCTATGGCCATTCAGAGCTCTAGTTAACATTTTAACTTTAAATTTGGGGTTTATGCATATTTTTAAGGTGGTTAGAAAATAACTGCCTCTAGTATTGTGAGGTTTCAAATGAAAAAAGAAACTATTCATTAAATAATTTTTTTCCATTACTATTATCTGAATGCAAAATAAGTATCCATTTAAAAAAGGGCAAATTTATGAATTTCTACTTAATCTACTTCACAGCAAAAGATTCAGAAGAGAAATAGAAAATAAAGGTACATAAAATAATAGTTATTGGTTTGGAGTAAAAAGAAAATACTTACTTCAACATAACTATGTAAAAGGTCAAAGAATATTTTTGAAAATTCTAATTTTATTGGATACCTTATAATATATTGCATCAAATAGTTCAGAAAGGATTCTAATTTATTTTCATTAAAAGAGTAGATATATTATGAATCAATAATTACCCTTTGTGCAATCTGACTAAAGAATAGGCAGAGAACAAGATACAGAAAATCTACATAAAAATAAATGTAAAACCTTATTTTTAATTTTGAAAATGTTTTCTGTAAAAGACATAAATTTAATTCCACCAAAAATTTGTACATAGTAAGTTATCTGTAACATATTCAAACTGCATGTGTGTAAAGTAATAGCTCACTACAAGGCTGACATGTGGCTTTATTTAAAATGATGTCGGGACTTCCCTGGTGGTGCAATGGTTGAGAATCCACCTGCCAATGCAGGGGTACACGGGTTTGAGCCCTGGCCTGGGAAGATCCTACATGCCGCGGAGCAACTAAGCCTGTGTGCCACAACTACTGAGCCTGTGCTCTAGAGCCCATGAGCCAGAACTACTGAGCCCACGTGCTGCGACTACTGAAGCCCGTGTGCCTAGAGCCCGTGCTCTGCAAGCCCCTGCTTGCCACAACTAGAGAAAGCCCATGCACAGCAACGAAGACCCAACGCAGCCAATAAATTAATAAATAAATAAATTTATTTAAAAATAAATAAAAATAAAGTGATGTCAAATTGAGATATTAGAGATGAGAGAGATTTTGTAGCATAGTGACTGGTTTTGTCTGAAATATCGTCAGGGGTAATCTTTTTATTTTAATATAAATCACACTTTATGTATTAAGTTTTCACTTTTTACCAAGGATTTTTATAAATATTTTCTCTATAATACGACTTTTACAGAAGATAAAATTGCTGCCAGATATCCAGCAGATTGGAAGCATATATTTCACTAACCTTAGATTTCTCATTTTTTACCAAGTCCGGTTTACACACCAACCTTCACAAATAGCTCTGCAGTTTTCTTTTAACCTAAAACAGTGGCATTACACTCAGTTGTTTAACAGTAAATGACCCATGAGTTTACTGACAAAGAAAAAGTGGACTTAATATTTTATAAGTGTAATTACTCCTAATAAAGCTTTTTTGCACTGGACTTGGCTTCCCGAGCCTTTTGGACAATTGGAAGTATTAAATTCAGCAGCAAAGTGCAAAGAGCTGGTATCATTAAGGATACTCAAAAGCATATGCCAAGACACAAATGGCAATTCAAAACAAATTTAGAAGGCTTAGAAATTGCCTTTATTTAGGCTCTACTGGAAGCAGTTCTCTTAGATGTATGCGTATAACACCTTTTTAATGACTCCATTTCTACACTGCAGAGTTTAGTCAGCATGAAATACTCAGGAAGTAAATGGGGATTGGGACATTTGACACCTGGGTCTATGACAGTCTGTGTCCAGGAAGGTGTTTATGATGTAGCATCAGTGATGTCCTATTTGTCTTTAAAAAGAAATTGGTCTTTAACTGCCAAAAATAAGAGTATTAAATAGGGGCTTAGGAGGTGATCATGATGCCATTTTTGTTACTGCCTTTCCTCTCCCAAGAGAAAAAAGAAGGGCTGGGAAAAAATTTTTTTGACCAGATGAATATTTGATACTTAAACTGTCTACAAGGTAGTGTCTGAAAATAAAAAGATACATGCTGTGGCTAACTTGCTATTGACAAACTAGTGCTTCCATCAACCCCAAAGAATCAACTTAAAACTGAGCATCCACCCAATGTTCATAGCAGCACTATTTACAATAGTCAAGACATGGAAATAACCTAAATGACCATCAACAGATGAGTGGATAAAGAAGATGTGGTACATGTATACAATGGAATATTACTCGGCCATAAAAAAAAAACAAAATAGTGCCATTTGCAACAACATGGATGAACACAGAGATTACCATACTAAGTAAAGTCAAACAAAGACAAATATCATATGATATCACTTATATATGGAATCTAATTTTTTAAAAAGATGCTAATGAATTTCTTTACAAAATGGAAACAGACTCATAGATTTTGAAAACAAACCTATGGTTACCAAAGGAGAAATGTGAGGTAGGGGGAAGGAATAAATTAGGAGCTTGGGATTAACATACACACACTACTATATATAAAATAGATCAACAAAGACCTATTGTATAACACAGGGAACTCTATTCAATAATCTATATGGGTAAAGAATCTGAAAAAGAATGAATATATGTATACGTATAACTGAATCACTTTGCTATGCACCTGAAACTAACACACTATAAATCAACTATACTCCAATGAAGTTTTTTTAAAATAATAATAATTTAATTAAAAAACTGAGCATCAAGAGGAAGTTGAGGAAAAGATTTCCAAAGATTATTCTAAGGCCCCAACTGTTAATTTATCGCTGCCATTCATGCCTAGTAATTTGCTCTGCTATGTATTTTTATTACTAGTAAGAGTTTGAAATAAAGTTTAAAAGACAATTTTACAATCTATGAACTTAAAGTTTGGAGAAAAAACCCCCATAGATGAAGTAAACTAGTATAAAACAATATTGCACTATAGCAAAACTTTTTAAAAGGCTTCACTTCTAGGGTTGTGCTTATAAGAATTTATTAGCAAATGTTATATGCCACATGGTAACTTTGATTTATAAACTGCGGGTGTTTCATTTCATTGTTCCAATTATTAAATACAAATATTTTTATGGCAAGGATTTTTTCCTTGTTTTCTCCCAGCACATTTTTACTGAACTAGCCATTACCTCATTTAGCTGCTTTTGTTCAAATGAGTTTTCACCAAGTCTCTGCAGGGATTTTTGTTCAGTTCTGCTTAGAATCAGGGAAAGAGACCTAAATAGAGGGTTCTCTTCAGAACATTGGTTCTGTAACATAACCATTTGTGTGAATCGATATAAATACTCTTGAAGAAAATATCTAATCAAAAGCCCTTTCAGCACATTTCTCAGTGGTCTCGGAACTACCACAAGAGGAGCTGGTTGCCAAAGCTCCTCTCTGCCCTCCACCACCTTCTTCTCTTCGGCTCTGGTAGAGGCTGCTTTGTTTCCCAGGGAGGGTATTATCCCATTTTTCTGATGTTAGACTGAAGTGGTACATGTGTAGTCGAGCTCAATGAAAGAGCCTGTAGAGGGTTTTTGTTTTTGTTTTTTTTGCCAGCTGTTCTCTTGCTCCACACCAAAAGCCATAAATTCTTTATTGAAATAACCATCACTTCAAGGGGGCAATTGGTCAGGAGCCAACTAGGGACAGTGAATGGAGGAGGTCTTTTAAATGCAACCTTGAAGCTAGCTATGGAATCCTGACTTACCACAAGCTGGAAGTGGCCCAAACCAGAAGAACTTTCAGTCAGTACACAGCTTCACAGAATCCTGGGGGTGGGGGGAGAATACCACTATGTCTTTTAGACAAGATCTTGGCTGGGCCTCTGTCAAGATACATTAAGGAAAACTTTTATTTTTTTTTTAGAGTTAGCAGTTGGATTCAAGAAATGCAATGAATAAGAAAAGAAAGCTCATATTCCTTCTGTCTACAGAAGCTTAGACTAAATAGACCTGATATTCTACACCTACCAAAATACCTGAGGCTGGGCAGCATTGGGGGGCTTTCTTGGGAAGAGGATGTGGGGTCTCAATTGGATCATTTACATCCAAACAAGTCAGTGTGATTTGAGGCTTTTTACCTTAAACTGATGGTGAAATAATGACAAGCAACATTTACTGAGCATTTACTATGTATCAGCCAATATGCCAACAGTTTTCTGTGTTATTAAATATATAAAATTGCCATATAGACAGATTTGGGCAATTTCATCTAGTTCTACATAATTTATTATTTCAATTGATATTCACAATAGCTATGAATCGATATCATCACACCAACCTTATAGATAAAGAAACTAGTCAGTCTTTCCCAGCTTTTGTTGAGAAGGTACTGTTTTAGGTACCTGATAAGAATGAACCCATTTAATTATTGCAATGACCTAATGAGGTACAACAGATTATATCCAGTATTAAGATTTAACTACAGATGAGAAAGCTGAGGCCCAGAGAAGTAAAGTACACTGTGGAAGCCTGCACAGCTTATAAGGGTGTAAAGATGGAAACTGAACGGAGGCAATACGATCCCAGAAAATGCAGAAGATCAGGTGACGCTTCCATCGTCACACAGTCAGGAAGGTGCAGAGCCACAGTTCAACCCAGGTCTTTTTGATTTTACAGATTATACTCTGTAGAACTATTCTATCCTGTGGTTGAGAACTGAATAAAAGAAGCCAACGCTTGGCGAGCATTCTACAGTTAGTAGAGATGAAGTATATTTGGATTCCATTTTATGAAAGAAACTAACATTTTTTGAATATTCATTATATGATAGATACTGGACTGGCAATTGACTTAACTTATCAATTTCCATCCTCCTACAGGAAATTATTATCCCCATCTTAACGAGAGAAAAAAATAGGTTCAGGGGTGTTAAGTAACTTGCTCAACTTGGCAAAGCAGGCATTCAAGCCCAAGTCTGTGCCATTCCTTTTGGTGATGCAGTGGAAGGAGCAGGAACTCGAGAGATGGTGAAATACTGAACCTGAAATTGGACTGCTGGGGCTTGCTTAGAGCTGCAGGGCAGGCTGAGAGGTCTTCAGGCTCTGCACACGCCTGGGGAGCTAAGCACCCTGGTCTCTTGCAAGCCAGACCAAGTAGTGATCCAAAGCTTCCTCGTGATGCCAAGCTGTGCAAGATTCAGAGCCACAGCCTCCATCAACCAGCCAGAGTCTTTTCTTCTGCAGTAAGCTTTGCCCTGCAGGGCCAGGATCAAAACTTGGTCTCCACAGGCCTCCTCACACAGATTGTTACCAAGAAAGTAAATAATCTAAAATCAAAAATTCTGCTCTGGAGGAGGCAGGAAAGACAAGAGGCTTGACTGTCCTTGCTTATTGCAAACAAGACAATTTGGGCTACAGCTGGTGCATGGGAAACTCATTACGGCCACTTGAAACCTTGGCAAATACAGCAGGTAACCTGAGAGCCACAGCATGGAGCCTCCTGGTCCAGTAGTCAATCAATCTGCTGGCCAGATTGTGCCAAAGCAGACAGCACAGACCAGAGCGAGGCAGCAGATTAGGCCCCAGTAGTGCACATGGTCAGCTAAGTAGGAAAACAGGGCTGCATCGTGATCAGCAGTGATGGCAGAAGCAGCTCAGCATAGAATCATCATCAGTTTCTCTGAAGTAGAGACAGGATTTGACAAAGTACCCTTGAGAGGGGGTGTCTCCATTATTAATAACGGTAATAATAATGACAATAATAATAATAATACAATAAGTGCTTTACTGTATTAGTCAGGACCCTGGCATTAAACAGAACTCAGATTAGATGGGTTCATTGAAAAGAATTTAATGACAGGACAACTTACAATAATGAGGGTAGATTTAAGAGACCCCCAAAGTAATGTTGAGATGCTGAGTTTAGTAAGCCTGAAAGGTGCAAGGGGAAAACATTGTGCTGTGAGGGATCAGTAACAGCTCAAGGTAGCTGTGATTACGCAGGATGCAGCCACCTTCGGGACTGTGATTTTGAAGGTGGAAGGGAGTGAGGAGAAGATTCCCTGACTTGTGTTTCCTCCCATTGACTGAAACAACCCAAAAGCCACACTGGAAAGGGAGCCCAGCTGATGCAATCTGTGCAGATCAGCTGCTCAGAGATGGGCATACAATGTTTTTGAGTGGACAAACACATTAATCATCTAATCATCAACTTTGATAAGTGGTTCAGTCTTTAGAACAGTGGCAGCAAATGCAAATCTCTTCAGGGGACACACAGGTACACAAACACGAAGAGGGAACAACGGGTCAATAATAGACTAGTGACTATGCGCTCATCTAAGGGTGCATGGACACAACCCATGTCACTGCCTTTCAGCCTCAGGGTAATGTAGACCCAGCACTGCTAGAAGATCTGTTTTTAGAAGTAAGGCAGAAAGTCCAGATTATTGTGTGAAATCTCCTTAATTTTAAATATTGGCAGTTCATTGGAGAAAAAAGTAGAGTTCCTGATGATCAAATAAAACACACCTGTGAGAGGTATTAATCCCACTTTTTGGAAATGAAGCAGATTATGTTGTGAATTCTAATTTTTTAAACATTGGCAATTCATTGAAAAAAAATCCTGTGATGACCAAATAAAGAACATCTGTGTAGGTATCCATCCCACACGCCACCTATGTTGGGTTACTCTTCTTCCCCCACTCATATCTTCTAGGTTCTTTTTTACTCCAGACACTGATGAGGTAAAAAGCTTCACTATGGGGAACATGATACACGTTTTTATAGCAGCACTGAATAGATTTCACTTTTCTGCCCCAGGGCTTTTCTGACCACCCCCACCCCCCCACCACAATGTTACAGTTGGAGGAACCACCTAGTACTCGGTACTTGCATCTGAGTAAATAGAAATTCAAGAAGGTATAGATGACCAATGTGGTACCCAAGCTAGTTGATAATCACTCCCCGTTTCATGCCCTTGGCTGGGCAATTCCAAGACCCATGTGCATGGCTCCTCAGAGAGTTCTACTGCAATAACCCACAATGGTAGACAAAGGATGAGAATGCATCCTTATGCTAGCTTCGCCTCTCCGTGCTGAATTTTCCTGAGTCTCTTGCTCCCGTACCTCGGGATAGAATACCAGAATAAACCACCCGCACACAACCTCCTTCTTAGGCTTTGCTTTCTGGAGAGACTGCTTCTAAGACGCTATCATTTCACAAATTCTGCTTGAGAAAAAATCTTAAGAAGGTTTTTCTGACTTTGTCTGAAAGACACTTTATGTTCACAGAATAAATATTGAATATTTGTGACAGAGGATCCCACCCAACCCTAAGTGTTTAAATACATGCCTTTAAGCTGAGAGAGAGGGTAGAAAGACAACTTGCATATTTGTGGCCAGGTATTGACCCAAGTCAGGAAATATATTCTGTAATGAATAAGCATGAATGTTTGGTTACCTTTTGAGCCCCCATCCCTTAGGAAATCAGTAGGAAATTTGATCTTGTCAGGAAATATATTCTGTAATGAATAAGCATGAATGTTTGGTTACCTTTTGAGCCCCCATCTCTTAGGAAATCAGTAGGAAATTTTATCTTGAAATATTTAACTTTTTTATGTGTTTAAATGCTGATTCCTAAAGTGTTTTTTGCACTCTTTTAGGTAAGGGAATGTATAATACATATATTAACATCCTTCACAATAACAGTGTTAGTGTGTAAAGCCTAGCAAATAAGCATGTGATTAAACAAGACACAGTGTCAAGTGATTTATATTTATAATCCATACATTGATTGATCAATTCATCCAATTATTCATATGTTCAGCGTATGTTTATTATGTACTTTGTATATGTCAGGCACTGTGCTACACCCTGGGTTATCACAGCGAAGCCAAAGCTTTATCCCTGCCTTCATAAAGCTCATAGGCTAGTTTGTGGAAAAATGAAGTAAACATGTACAAATAGAAAATTAATAAATAAGTAAATGTGTCAGAGAAATATACAGCGTTCTGGAATTACATCAGAGGTACTCTTAACCCCAGATTTAGGAGATGAGGGAAAGTTCCTATAAGGAAGTTAATTTTCAGCTGAGATCTTAAGGACAAACAGAATTAGCTGAGGAGTAGAAATAGGAAAGGCTTACTTCTAGTACAAGAACCCAAAGGTGCAAGAGCTAGGGGCTGTAAGAGAGCACTGGAATGTTTGGATTGTGGGGAAGCACGATGAGGGTTGCTCACTAGAGAGGCAAGAAGCAGGTCAGGAAGACCACGTAAGGCATGTGAAGGAGCACGGTCTTCACTCCCTCTGGTTTTGAGGAGGGAGGGGGCAAAAACTCCCAGGCTCTCTCAGCTTTCTCTGTGGGAGGGCATGGCAGAACCCAACAGCGAATGTCAGCCCTTTTCAAAGAGAGGCAGCGGCTGGCTGCTGGAAACAAAAGCACACAGAAAGCGTACTGAAGCTGGGAAGTAGGCTGGCGAGTAGGGAATTGTTACACCATCACAGTAAAAAGGAATCTGAGGGTATCAGGATGAAATGCTTCCATTATTCAGTGTGCCAGTACTCACAAACACAAATGTGTATTAGTCATTATAGCTATACACATTAACAAGCAAAAGTTATTTTGCAATGATTTATAAAAGATGTTATCTAACATTACCAACGTTTTTACATTATTTAAAAATTAATGTAAGTCCTCCATTCCACAGAACAGGTCTGGCACACTCACAGCAGGAATGGTCAGCAGTTGACCCAAGCTGAAAAGTTTAGATGACCATACAACCTTTATCTTCAGAATCCAGGTCTTCTGAAAAGTTAACGTTAGCTTAGTCCCCTCTAATTTTATTGTTCTGCCCCCATCTCTTCGGCCTCAGGAGTAAAGTTCTTCCCTGGGCTGCAACCATGGGATCCCTGAACACACTGTAGACAAACCAGCTACCAACCAAGCAATTATATTTATTGAGAGCCCCTTTGCACCAATGCCTAGCAGAGCCCTGACAAAAATATGTTGAAGGATATCATCTCTCCTCTGTTTTAAACACAGCCATACTCTCCTTACAGCTCAAAATCAGTCTTTTACTTCCATTTACAGATTGCTATAGACTCATTTATTATTAGCGCTAACACTACCATTTTTATACCTTAGGCTCAAGGCAAGAGAGGTACAAACCTGTGAGGCATTCATTTTCTCATTCATGTCAATGCCAGCACTTCTCTTGCACAAACCTGAGAGTGAGTGTCTCCTTAAACTGTGCACCCAGGTGCCTCACATCCCTCACCCTAAACAGAGTATAGCCCTATGTAGACTCAGTCAAGAAGTAGTGCAAAAAAGGAGGACTTTCTCCACACTGGCCAGAAACGGTTATCTTTCTCCTCACTCCTTTTTACATCCAGGGATGTATTTTGTATCATCAAATCATTCAAATCCAAAGTGTATAAACTCCAAAGACAGAACAACGTAAAATACAACCATAGCACCATGGGCACTGCAGAAATACGGCAGAGCTCACATTCGATCATGGTACATACACACATGTGATGGACAAGACTCAGTTCCTTGTCTTCCTGTGATGTCACACAGTAGATGAGGATATTATAAAGAGTCTTTAGAAAATTACTCAGGTGTGTTTGTACCATCCCTTCCTTCATTCATGTAATAAAGGTGTCTCGAACATTAACTATATGCCAACCATGATGTCTGGTGCTGGGAACACAAAGATGATGTAGATGCAGTATGGGTCTCTTTTCAAGAAAGTAATTTAATCTATCCTCCTGTCACTGGGAAGATGAGAGCCCACTGTGACAGAAAGTTCATAAAAAAGTAGAAAAGGCTATTTCAGTAACATATCCCATATTCTAACTGTCCTTTCAGCATCACAGCTCTTACTGACTAAAGAGCGATTTTCAAGTGGCAGATTGAAAATGAGACATGGCATGTGTACTCTGAATGCAAAAGTGCTGCTAACCACTTGCCATATTTTAATATTAACTAGTAGTAGAAGCAATTAAATCAGTTCCAGGGAGAACTGGAAGATGGCATAATAAACTTGTCTTGAAATGAAAGAAGTGAAAAGAATCCACTTTACTTGCACACAGGCATTCACTGGCCTGGGTCTGACCACTGAACTTCATTTTAAGATGAATAATTTAAGTTTAAAATGTCAAAGCAAAATAAAGCTCAAAATGTCAAAATGGTCAAGCTTAGTGGTTAGGATCAGAAGCTCTGGAACCAGACTGCCTGGGGCTGTTGTTCAGCCCGGCCACTTACTGTCTACTGGACCTTGAATGAGTTACTTAACATTCTGTTGCTCAGTTTCCTCACCTGTAAAATAGCTAACATAATAATTTCTACTTCATAGGGTTTTAATGAGTACAAATGAGTTAATAATTGAAAAGTTCTTAAATCAGGGCCTGGAACGTTGAAGCACTCAGTAAAATGTCTTGACAGGGCTTCCCTGGTGGCACAGTGGTTGAGAGTCCATCTGCTGATGCAGGGGACACGGGTTCGTGCCCTGGTCTGGGAAGATCCCACATGCCACGGAGGAGCTGGGCCCATGAGCCATGGCCGCTGAGCCTGCGCATCCGGAGCCTGTGCTCCGCAACGGGAGAGGCCACAACAGTGAGAGGCCCACATACCGCAAAAAAGAAAAAAGAAAAAAAAGTCTTGACATAATCATTACTGCCTGGAAAATATGAATAATAATATATTTGTTTTTCTTATACAGTCGTATTTATGCAAGTAAATAAAATAAATTAAAATGAACTAAAAGTAGTACATTTTTAAAATATATTATTGTGGTAAAATGTATATGACATTAAAAGTTGTGGGTTTTTTTAACCATTTAGTGTACAATTGAGTGGCATTACTTACATTCACAATGTTGTCAACCATCACCATTATTTCCAAACTGTTTTCATCACCTCAAATAGAAACTCTGTAACCATTAAGCAATAATTCCCTATTCCCACCTCCAGTCCCTGTTAACCTTAAATGTACTTTCTGTTTCCATCAATTTGCCTATCCTAGGTATTTCATATAGGTGGGCTCATATGAAATTTGTCTTTTTTTAAAATTTATTTATCTTATTTTATTTTTATTGGAGTAAAATTGCTTTACAATATTGTGTTAGTTTCTGCTGTACAATGAAGTGAATCAGCTATATGTATACATATATCCGCTGCCTCTTGGACTTCCCTCCTCCCCTTCTCCCCTGCCCCCATCTAGGTCATCACAGAGCACCAAGCTGAGCTCCCTGTGCTATACAGCAGGTTCCCACTAGTTTTCTATTTTACACATGGTAGTGTACTTATGTCAAACCTAATCTCCCAATTCGTCCCACCCTCTCCTTCCCCCACTGGGTCCACATGTCCGTTCTCTACGTCTACATCTCTATTCCTGCCCTACAAATAGGTAGATGGACCTAGAGTCTGTCATACAGAGCGAAGTAAGCCAGAAAGAGAAAAACAAATATCGTATATTAATGAAATTTGTCTTTTTATGTCTTATTTCACTTAGCATAATTTCTTCAAGATTTATCCATATTGTAGTATGTTTCAGAACTTCCTTTTTTATGGTTGAATATTATTCATTGTATGGATATATTGCATTTTGTTCATCTGTTGATGGACACTTGGTTATTTCTACCTTTTGACTATTGTGAATAATGCTACAGTAAACACTGGTATACGAGTATCTATTTGAGACTCTTTTCAGTTCTAGTAAGTATATATCTATTAGTAGAATTTCTGGGTTATATGATAATTCTATTTAATTTTTTGAGGAACAGCCATGTTGTTTTCCCCAGTGGGTCTACCATTTTCCTTCCCACCAACAAATGTATAAGGGTTCCAGTTTCTCCACTACCTCACCAGAATTTGTTGTTTTCTGATGATCATGATGATTTCCATGCCAGAAGGTTTGAAGTTGTATCTCGTGATAGTTTGGATTTATATTTACATAGTGACATATGATGTTGAGCAATTCATGTGCTTATTGGTCATCTGAATAGCTCTTTTTTTGGAGGACTATCTATTCAAGTCCTCTGTCCATTTGTTAATTGGGTTGTTTGTCCTTTTGTTGTTGCATTGTATGAGTTCTTTATATAATCTGGATATTAAACCCTTATTAGACATATGATTGGAATATATGCAAAGATTTGCAAAAATATTCTCCCATTCTGTAGGTTGCCCTTTTTTGATAAATGTTCTTTGATGCACCAAAGCTTTTAATTTTGATAAAGTTCAATTTATCTATTTTTCTTTTGTTGTCAAGGTCAAAGATTTACCTCTTTGCTTTCTTCTAAGAGCTTTATGATTTTAGTTTGAATTAAATATAATAAATTATTTTTAAAACAGCACATATCATATACTATTTGTAGCATGTTTTTCACCCAGAACTACCCATAGGACATTCACACTCAGCTCTCATGATTTGTGGCAGAGATATTGCATATATGATCAGAGCATTCTCCTGGCATTGTACATAATTGTAGCTTCCATCCTCACCTTTAGTCACATCTTTGCACCTGTCTGAGATACTCATACAAATGTAGTTGGACAGCATTTTATGACATAAACCTAGAGAAAAGGGTTAGTGCTCCTGATCTCAAGTACTGGTGATAAGAAGACTTTGACCCTGAAGATGCATAAGACAAAAATTCAGCTAAAACTTTGATTCATTTAAGGAAGAAAAAAGTTCTAATTAAATCCATGGTAGTTTTTAATAGGTATTTCCTCAACATAGGAATTTCAAAAGTTATGCAAGACCTCAATAACTTAGAATTTCCCTTTGCTGAATAATCCTTCAGTTGTTCTTTCAGTTACCAAAGAATTCATCATAGAGGTCCATTTAGATAAACACTCCTTTAATGTATTTTTAAATGTCTTGATGTTAAAAATAATAATTAGTAATGTTATTAGAAACTAAAATATTTCACAAGATCAAGCACATTTGCATTAAAAATTTTTAAGTTATCCAATTTAAAGTAGGGCGTAACAACTATATTTTAAATGCTATCAGTCAAATTACTGAAATAAATAATGTGCTTACAATGAGATAGTGGAGTTTCTCTGGTAATACATCTTTAGTGACTGCGTTGAAGGACTTAAAATTACCCAGGGACTTTTAATTTGGAACAGTACTTGGCTCATTATTTTGCACTCTACAAGTTTTTGGAGGATAAGACCATCAAGACTATGTATTTTTACACCCAAGTCCCACCACATAATTCCTTTAACACAACAGGCATTCAAGAAGCACTTGTTGAACAAAACATATAGTTATATACATACCTAGAGTTGATAATTAATAAATATTTGATCACCAAATGAAAAAGCATATTAAAATAAATAATATATAATATTGTAATAATATTAATTATTACAATCAAGGAACACAGTGTATCTTTCCATTTCTTTATATTATTTTCAAATTCCTTCATCAATATTTTAGAATTTTCAGAGTATAGGCTTTCACCTCCTTGGTAATTTTACTCCTAGGTATTTTATTATTTTTGATGTGGTTTTAAATGGGACTTTTTTTTTGCCTTTTTTTTGATAGTTCTTTATTACAGAAAAACAAAACATTTCTGTAAACTAATCAGTGTATTAAGTTGTATCCTGCAACTTTACTGAATTCATTTATTACTTTTACACAGAATTAGAACAAATAATTCTAAAATTTGTATGGAACTACAAAAGACTCCAAATTGCCAAAGCAATCTTGAGAAAAAAAACCAAAGCTGGAGGTATCACACTCCTGACTTCATACTATACTACAAAGCTACTGTCATCAAAACAGCATGGTACTGGCCCCAAAACAGACACTTAGATTAACAGAACAGAATAGAGAGCCCAGAAATAACCCCACACACCTCTAGTCAACTAGCCTATGACAAGGGAGACAAGAATATAGAATGGAGAAAAGACAGTCTCTTGAATAAGTGGTGCTGAGAAAACTGGGTAGCTACATGTCAAAGAATGAGATTAGAACATTTCTTTACACCTTATACAAAAATAAACTCAAAATGGATTAAAGACCTAAATATAAGACCTGAAATCATAAATCTCCTAGAAGAGAAGAAAACTGACTCACAGATATAGAGAACAAACTATTGGTAACCAGTGGGAAGAGGGGTAAAATAGGGTTATGGGATTAAGAGATACAAACTGCTATATATAAAATAGAAAAAGCAATAAGAACATATTGCACAGCACAGGGAGATATAGCCATTGTTTTGTAACAACCTTAAATGGAGTATAATCTATAAAATTACTGAATCACTATATTATACACCTGGAACTAATATAATATTGTAATTAACCATATTTCAATTAAAAAAAAAAAAGAATACATTGTAGAAAACAGAAGTACCAAGCAAGTCAATTACTCAGGGCAAGAGGATTTAAAACCAACTAACTTTTGTGAATTAGATACACATTAATGTCCTATGCATTTAATAAAAGGCACTTTATACATATGAGCTCCAGAAATGAAGATGATTTTTCAGAAGAATAATAAAGTAACATGGATGCCACTTAGATAAAAATACATCTGAGGTATGGACTGACTTTATTGTAGAGTGTATTACATTTAGTGCATAGTGTGCTAAGGTTCCTGTGAAGGAAAGATAGTGTGGTTGAGTAAGAAGAAACCTTGCAGAACTAACGTAATTACTTTCACTTCAGAGAACAAGCTTCAGAAGCACTGAGTTATATGAAACTAGAACACACAAAGTTCTAAGTTAAAATACTGGAACTGTTGTTGAGTCTCAAAAGACACTGCCTCTTTCTTCCACAGGATTATTTTTGAAAGTGTATTTTATAATATTTTGAAGATTTACACCTATTTTATTTCCTAATTCTCCACAATAGCCCTATCTTTTACCAGGTAAGCTAAAGCAAATCTATGATTGGAGTTAGAATGAAAAAAAGTCTATTGATGAAATATTTTACTTTAACTAGTTATCTCAACAAAACAACAATGCATTCAATGTAGTAAGTGTTTTCACTTAATTATACTATTTTTTTAAATAAAAGGGTAGTTGTTTCTTTGAATTGACACATATTTCAGGATGTATATTCATGAACTTACATAGAAACCTCTGGGGCAAACAACTGGTTCACTGATTTGGCATTTGAGAGAAAGAAATAATCTCCTTGCGTTGATTTTATTTTTCCATGAGACAGAGTATCTTAGACTTCATCTTCAATCTATCAACCTTACCCCACCTTTAAGGACTGTGTCTTTTAAAATGACAAAACTGTGTCTTCAACACCTTTAACTGGCTTAACCATGTTTGAAGCAGGGTCTCAAGTTACTACTATGAAAATGGAGAGGAAGCAGATTGTGATGGGAATTTACATTAAATTAGATCCTTCCTGAGCTGGTAAAATACATGAGAAAATGAAAATAAGGAATAATAGTGTCAGTCATCCATCACTTTTGAGACATATTTTAAAATACCTGTAAAAGTCTATGCGGTTCAGAAACTATTATCATTTTAACAATATTATGCCTCTGTAGATCTCATAATGGGAATAAATATTTGCAATGATACCTCACTTTGTACAGTATGGGACAATTAGATTTTTTAAACATTCTGTTTTTATGTCACTTTTGCCTTGCCCTGGTGAGTGACAGGGATTACAATGTATATATAGTGCATACTTGAATAATGAAATTTTCCATCAGTTCTCTTTAAAGTCTTGGCATGAACTGCAACTACAAAATAATTGTGTGCATGGCAAATGATCTTTAAAATCATTTTCCAAGGCTGGTTTGCTTTCAGCAGAACCTTTTCACTTTTGATTAATACTCTTTCCTGTTTTCTGGTTCAGAACACTGCTTCCTAGAGCTACAAATTCAGTTTATGGGGTGCCTTTGACCTGCACTCCACTGGATAAAAATAAGTGTCAATCTAGTGAAACCCAAAGATCTGTTTCTTTAGCATCTTTAGGTTTTCATGGACAATGCAGGGGCTCTGTAAATTTTCATTTTCTATGTGTGCACAAAGGGCCAAGAAAGAGAGTTAAAATAACATTTTTTAAATCTACTGTATTTCTTCTAATCTAGTCTGTCAGATGTTTTTGGATGAAGCACCTATAACGACAAGAGCTCAAGAGTTCACTCCAAGTTCTTCATAAAACAGAACAAAAGTTAAGTTCTTCATAAAACTGAACAAAAGGCAAGTTCATTCTGAAGGCCTTCGGATTTATATTCATTTGTATAACCCTTCACAGTTATTACTTAGATTTCAGTAACCCCCCCAAAATCACTCTACTTTCTCTCCTTTACTCCCCTCATTCACCTCTACTTAACCATATTCTGTACTAGTATTAAAAAACACAATTAGAACCAAAAGGCTCCAGTTCATTAGAAGCAGTCATCAATATTGACAAACACTTTGTCCTCATATTCAAAGAGCACCCACAACAAGAATTGAAGTTAGAAAGAAGGAGACAAGTTTTTCATTTCTTCAAACACACTACTTATATTCAGTTCCCCCCTTCTTTCCCTATACATATGCCACCATCCCCGACTCTGCCACCCATTCATGACAATGCACAATGCACACAATTCTTTATGACACCTGAGGTAAGAGACAAAAATGGGAGAGCTAGGAGTGGGCAAGCTGTGGCAAACACTGTACAATAGTTTTCAAAACTTAAAATGCATGATAGGATATAAATTGTCTAGAAATACAAAATAATATCAGTTCATCCCTGTCCCTGATACCGTATGAATAGAACATTGTTTTTCAATAAACTGAAGAGTTTCAAAACTCTTGTGAGAAGTAGAAAAGCTACAAGGAATAATGGCAACAGTAAAACTTACTGATTAAGAACATGGACTTTAGCCCTGGGTTTGAATACTAACTCATCAGGTTGCTGGCTGTTTCAGTGGACAAGTCACTTAAAATCTCTAAGTTATGATTACCATCTTTACCTCAATGATGAAGAAGCAGAAGCTTAGAAATTATAAGTCCAGTCTTGCATGAGACATAAACAAGACTTGAACCTAGGTGCATCTTAGTACAATATTCCTGCTCTTTTTCATTATTATGACTTGACCACCTCTCCATGATTATACAGCATATTCTTCATGCATGTAAAGCCCTCCATCTAGGGTCACAAGCACGTCAAGTGCTGAGTAAATATTGTCCATTAAAACTATGTTCAATGATCTTGGCTGCACAAGGCATTTTGGTTTGAGGTGTGGAACAGCTGGAGATGAGAAGAAAATGTTGGCATTGGTTAATGTGGACAGACCCTGTGCAAAATTTGAGAGATTAATTAGCCTAATGTAATAATCTTTGAAAAGTCTTAGTCAACCTGCCATAAATATGTCCAAGAGTGTGCCTTCTCTGTATGTTTATATAATTTTACCTGAAAGATGAGCAATTATTATTCATGTACATAGACTGTATTTAGGTGCAAATGAGGTTTCCATGATTTCACAAGTGTCCAAGATAATCATTGTTTTGGTGAACACAGGCCTGAGAGGCAGAGTCTTGGCAGCTGCATCTGAAGGGAAGGAGGCAATTTCAATCTCCCACAGCACACTTGTCCCAGCAGGGGCCAGGCCCAGGATGATAAAAGAGAAAAGCACAAAGCACTCCGTGGGTCACAATTCAAATCACATTATGTTAAATTAGAGCCTTCATGTAAATAAGCAGGCTTTCTCTTGAGAAGGACATGATCTTTATATGAGGCTGTCTATTTCTTTATCACTCTTTGTTACAAAGCGTTTCGTCAATGACATCCCTAACTTCATCTAGGGTGTATCTGCTATGACCTGTGACAACTTACACTTTCCACAGTTTATTTTATTATTTTGTAGCTCTTTAGAAGGCATCAATCACTTTAATGCTGTTGCAAGGATAACAAATCATGATGAGTATATCACAGTATTTTTAAAACCACAATTTATATCCCATTTTACAATGAATAATGTGGGAGACAGCCTAGTTAAACAGAAAAGGATAAAATAATTCAAGGGGCCAATTAGTAATTGTGTGCAACGGAATCACTTAAATATTATTTATGTGGCCTTGGTTTTGCCAAGTAGAAAAATGGCCCGATTCTTTCTTAATACTTAATTTTAATAGTTGAGGCCCATTATCTCAACTATTAAAATTATAAGAGAACACATACACAATTTCCATGAAGTAAAGAAGAATGGCAACCCATAATTTCTGTCTATTTATTTTGACTATGTCCTCAAATAAATGCGTATTGACTGACTGTTAAGGGCTTCTTATGAAGTTGCAATCCTTCATCATCTTGACACAAAGAGCACAGATGAAGTGATGACCTTTGAGTAATTATAGATTAAGATGACTGACTTCAGATATATAAGTTTAAAGTTGTGGGTGTTTTTAGATAATTGAATAAGTCAACTGGAGCTGGATAAAATAATGTAGTGTATCGCACCACTATTATTTATGATAGCTTTGTGATGAGACTCCCTTTTTCTGGTAACCTATATAGAATGTAGACAAATGTTGACATTGGGAATCTACTTGTATTTTACTTTGACAGCATTTTGTCACCTCTAGTTTAATAGATGTAAGAAATCTCCTGAGACTTACTGATTCTAAAGGCACTAGTAGGAAAAAGTTCATTTGCAAGGGAAATACTTGACACAGTGAATAAGGTAGCATTTATACAAAATTCAAAAAAACTAAATTGTGTTGACTATAGTCTTTTATAAATATTTATGATACTAATTACAGAAATTTGTCTTAGTTTGCTAGTGAATGGGCTAACCAAATCTCATTAGGAAAACATAAATTCAGTAGGCAGAATCTTATTACGTCTGTAAACTAAGATGGCATAATATTCAAATGTCTTACCTTAACCTTATATATATTATCTGAGAGTATTAACTGAAAAGGAAAAAAATAATTGTGATGTATAAAAGCAGATATAAACAATCAATCAGAATACTTTAGAATTCCAAGCCAGTCATAGCTCGAGTATAGCTCAGTCAAGGATCATTCAAATACTATGTTCTCTACCTGCCTCTTATTTATATTAAATAATCCTAGAACTGGTGTCAGTATATTTCTTTCTTCAACTGAACAATTAATTTTGAGTCATGTCTGTATTTAAAGAAATTAGTGAATTATTTTTTATCAGAAATACATCCTTTGTGCTTTGAACAACATCATGACAAAAGTAAAAAGACTACCCACATAGATTTAGAAATGAAAAAGGAGAAGTAAAAACTGACACTGCAGAAATACAAAGGATCATGAGAGACTACTACAAGCAACTATATGCCAATAAAATGGACAACCTGGAAGAAATGGACAAACTCTTAGAAAAGCACAACCTTCTGAGACTGAACCAGGAAGCAATAGAAAATATGAACAGACAAAACACAAGCACTGAAATTGAAACTGTGATTAAAAATCTTCCAACAAACAAAAGCCCAGGACCAGATGGCTTCCCAGGTGAATTCTATCAAACATTTAGAGAAGAGCTAAAACCTACACTTCTCAAACTCTTCCAAAATATAGCAGAGGGAGTAACATTCGCAAACTCATTCTACGAGGCCACCATCACCCTGATACCAAAACCAGACAAGTATGTCACAAAGAAAGAAAACTACAGGCCAATATCAGTGATAAACATAGATGCAAAAATCCTCAACAAAATACTCACAAACGGAATCCAACAGCACATTAAAAGGGTCATATACCATGATCAAGTGGAGTTTATCCCAGGAATGCAAGGATTCTTCAATATACACAAATCAATCAATGTGACACACCATATTAACAAATTGAAGGAGAAAAATCATATGATCATCTCAATAGATGCAGAGAAAGCTTTCGACAAAATTCAACACCCATTTATGATAAAAAACCCTCCAGAAAATAGGCATAGAGGGTACTTACCTCAACATAATAAAGGCCATATATGACAAACCCACACCCAACATTGTTCTCAATGGTGAAAAACTGAAACCAATTTCACTAGGATCAGGAACAAGACAAGGTTGCCCACTCTCAGCTCTATTATTCAACACAGTTTTGGAAGTTTTAGCCACAGCAATCAGAGAAGAAAAAGAAATTAAAGAAATCCAAATTGGAAAAGAAGAAGTAAAGCAGTCACTGTTTGCAGATGACATGATATTATACATAAAGAATCCTAAAAATGCTTCCAGAAAACTACTAGACCTAATCAATGAATTTCGTGGAGTAGCAGGATACAAAATTAATGCACAGAAATCTCTTGCATTCTTATACACTAATGATGAAAAATCTGAAAGTGAAATTAAGAAAACACTCCCATTTACCATTGCAACAAAAAGAATAAAATACCTAGGAATAAACCTACCTAAGGAGACAAAAGACCTGTATGCAGAAAATTATAAGACACTGATGAAAATATTTAAAGATGATACAAACAGACGGAGATGTATACCATGTTCTTGGATTGGAAGACTCAACATTGTGAATATGACTATACTACCCAAAGCAATCTACAGGTTCAGTGCAATCCCTATCAAACTACCACTGGCATTTTTCACAGAACTAGAACAAAAAATTTCACAATTTGTATGGAAACACAAAAGACCCTGAATAGCCAAAGCAATCTTGAGAACGAAAAACGGAGCTGGAGGAATCAGGCTCCCTGACTTCAGACTATACTACAAAGCTACAGTAATCAAGACAGTATGGTACTGGCACAAAAACAGAAAGATAGATCAACAGAATAGTATAGAAAGCCCATACATAAACCCACCACATATGCTCACCTTACATTTGATAAAGGAGGCAAGAATATACAGTGGAGAAATGACAGCCTCTTCAATAAGTGGTACTGGGAAAACTGGACAGCTACATGTAAAAGAATGAAGTTAGAACACTCTCTAACACCATACACAAAAATAAACTCAAAATGGATTGAAGACCTAAATGTAAGGCCAGACAGTATCAAACTCTTAAAGGAAAACATAGGCAGAACACTCTATGACATAAATCATAGAGCAAGATCCTTTTTGACCCACTTCCTAGAGGAATGGAAATAAAAACAAACAAATGGGACCTAATGAAACTTAAAAGCTTTTGCACAGCAAAGGAATCCATAAACAAGATGAAAAGACAACCCTCAGAATGGGAGAAAATATTTTCAAATGAAGCAACTGACAAAGGATTAATCTCCAAAATTTACAAGCAGCTCATGCAGCTCAATATCAAAAACATGAACCCAATCCAAAAATGGGCAGAAGACATAAATAGATATTTCTCCAAAGAAGATATACAGATTACCAACAAATACATGAAAGAATGCTTAACATCACTAATCATTAGAGAAATGCAAATCAAAACTACAATGAGATATCATCTCACACCAGTCAGAATGGCCATCATCAAAAAAACTGCAAACAATAAATTCTGGAGAGGGTTTGGGGAAAAGGGAACACTCTTGCACTGTTGGTGGGAATGTAAATTGATACAGCCGCTATGGAGAACAGTATGGAGTTTCCTTAAAAAACTAAAAATAGAACTACCATAGGACACAGCAATCGCACTACCGGGCATATACCCAAGAAAACCATAATTCAAAAAGAGTCATGTACCACAATGTTCATTGCAACTCTATTTACAACAGTCAGGACCTGGAAGCAACCTAAGTATCCATCATCAGATGAATGGATAAAGAAGATGTGGCACACATACACAATGGAGTATTACTCAGCCATAAAAGGAACAACATTGAGTTATTTGTGGTGAGGTGGATGGACCTAGAGTCTGTCATACAGAGTGAAGTAAGTCAGAAAGAGAAAAACAAATACCATACACTAACACATATATATGGAATCTTAAAAAAAAAAAAAAGGTCATGAAGAATCTAGGGACAAGACACGAATAAAGAAGAATACCTACTAGAGAATGGACCTGAGGACATGTGGAGGGGGAAGGGTAAGCAGGGACAAAGTGAGAGAGTGGCATGAACATATATACACTACCAAGTGTAGGGTGGATAGCTAGTGGGATGCAGCCGCATGGCACAGGGAGCTCACCTCCGTGCTTTGTGACCACCTGGAGGGGTGGGATAGGGAGGGTGTGAGGGAGGGAGACGCAAGAGGGAAGAGATATGGGGATATGTGTATATGTATAGCTGATTCACTTTGTTAGAAAGCAGAAATTAACACACCATTGTAAAGTAAACATAGTCCAATAAAGATGTTAAAAAAATTAAAAAAAAAAAGACTACCCACAAAATGGGAGAAAACATTTGCAAATCATATGCCTGATAAGTGACTTGTATTCAGAACACAAAAAGAACAATTACAACTCTATAATAAAAAAGGCAATTCACACATTTAAAAAATGGGAATGTGTATGAATACATATTTCTTCAAAGAAACAGTTTTGAAGTTTCTCAAAATGTTAACCACAGAATTAGAAGATGACCAATAATTCTATTCCTAGATATCCACAGTAAATAAAATGAAAAGATACATCCACACAAAAACATATACATGAATATTCATAGTACCATTATTCATAGTGGCCTTGAAGTGGAAACACACTACATGGCTATCGATTGATGAATGGATAAACAATACATGGTATACCCATATAATGGAAAATTATCATCAATAAAAAGGAATGAAGTACTGAGATACACTAGAACATGGATAAACCTCAAAAGCACTACACTAAATGTAAGAGGCCACTCACAAATGGCAATGTACTATTTAACTCCATTAACATAAAATATCCAGAATGGGCAAATCTATAGAGGCAGAAATTATATTAGTAGTTGCTTAGTGTTAGGTAGAGAGGTGAATGAGGTATCCCTGATATTTGGTGCACTGTTTCTTTCTGGGGTGATGAATATGTTATAAAATTAGACTATGGTGATAGTTACATTACTCTAAATATACTGAAAATCAGTGAATTATATACTTTAAGCAGGTGAATTTTATGGTATGTAAATTTTATCTCATAAAACAATTTTAAAAATTGTGTCCTTTTCTTTCTGCTTTTGTATAACCTGTATCCTAGATTTCTTAATTACTTTTATTTTTTTGTTTATTGCTTAGTCTAACTTTTTAAAGTATAGTTTTAATTTTCATATGGAAATAAGTCATCTAAAACCCATTGTTGGATGAAAATTCATGTGTATGTATTAGTTAAACTTAATAGAATCATATCTATAGAAAAAACTCAAACACTTTATAAGGAATATCAGTTTGGGGACTCCATGTCATTCTAGGAAATAATAAATTTTCAGATTCATACTAAATTTGTGGCCAACCGTTTGCATCTGTCATGTCTAAAGTTTTTAAATGTGTGTGATTTAGGAAAGAATGTTAAACTAAGATTATAGGCTTCAGATATTTAGAAAAGGTGGCTATTATTAGGTTGAAAATCTGCTAAGTTTTATAGTTAGGAATGCTACTAAAGGTAAGGAGAGGACCTCAAGGTATCTGAAAAACTTTTCAGTAAAACCTATCTGTTGAAGTCACATAAAGGAAGAGAGAAGAAATTGAAAGTAATAAATGGGAACAAATCATAGATAGTAACACATTTCTAGTATTTTTCTTGGGAGAGAAAGAATAGAGTTAAAAAAAAAAAAGAAATGGAACTAAAGAAACACAGCATTAGATGATTGATTTTCCTAACTGCTATATGGATTTTTCCATGATAAATAAAAGACTACTGGAAAAAACATTACCATTAGTCACAAGATGCATATTCTAGTCTTAGGTAGGTAGTAAGGCAGAGAGGTTAAAAATGTGGTACCTGAAATCAGGCCACCTGTGCTGAATTCTTTCCCTCTTACTAACTTGAGGAAGTCATTTAATTTCTCTTTTCCTTGATTTCCACATGTAAATATCATAGACTGGTATCTTTAAACCTCAGATATGATATGATATAATATGATACATGACATGATATGGCCATTACATATGACTCTATTACCAGCTGGCAGTTTAACAATAGAAAAATCACTTAAGGTCATTGATGCATGAGGAAGTAAGCTCAGTGATGTCTAAGATTCCCTCCAACTTCAATTTTATGCCATCTTTTTTAAAAAAATTTAGAGTCTAGTTTTAACAGTTTGATCTACAGGCTAGCCTGTAGCAATCAAGATCATACCTCTGAATTCTGTTCTCACCACTGCAGTAGCCAGAGCAACCTCAGATAGACTTTGAATGAAGAAAATGCCCAGTGGAAAAATCCAGACAAACATAAATCTATCTGTGAGGGTTCTTTTTGATGTGTCACACTGATTACTACAACAATGGAAAGGAGTATAGCAGCTATTTTGTAACATACACATATTTTCTTCTGGTTTTTCTTTTTTTTTAAATTTATTTATTGAATTTATTTATTATTCCTGGCTGCGTTGGAGTCTTTGTTGCTGCATGCGGGCTTTCTCTAGTTGTGGCAAGCAGGGGTCACTGTTGTGGTGTGCAGGCTTCTCATTGTGGTGGCTTCTCTGGTTGCAGAGCATGGGCTCTAGGCACACGGGCTTCAGTAGTTGTGGCTTGCGGGCTTAGTTGCTCCATGGCATGTGGGATCTTCCCAAACCAGGGCTCAAACCCATGTCCCCTGCATTGGCAGGTGGATTCTTAGCCACTGTGCCACCAGGGAAGCCGTCTTCTGATTTTTCAATCAAACGCCAATATGGGTACTGCTCTGAGGGGCTTGTATAGAAGGGATTAAAGTTCTAATCAGTTGGCTTTAAGTAAGAGAGACTATACTGGTGGGCCGGACTTAATCAGTGGAAGCCCTTTAAAAGAAGACTTAGGCACCCCCCTGGGCCATACCCCAACAATTGTTGGTTTGCAAGTTATTTTTCCTTTACAAGATCTTCCTTTCCTGAGTGCTGGTGATAAGAGCTTCATCCAGTGCCCATGGGGGTTTCTCTCTGCTCATGATCTTGTCTTCCTGACCGTCTGCCCTCTGGATTGCAGACTTCCTTCACTAGTCCCCCAAACATGTATTCCTTGTAATCTCTCTCTCCCTCTTTATCCATCGACAGATAGATAGAGATACACTGACTACTTTTTTGATTAGACATCGCGTTTCTAAGAGGTCCAGAAAATGCTTCTTTCTCTCTTCTCCATCCAGTTTCCTAACTCCTCTGTTCATGGTAAGTACTTCCTTTGTAACAATACAAAGGCCTAGGCTTAGTTTGTTGTAGCAGCTCGACTGAAGAAATTCCAACTGAGTTGATAAGAGAAAATATACTAATAAAAAAGACCAAAGAACAGACACTAAGTAAAAGCCAACAGATACAAATTCAAACCTCCTTATAAATCTAAATTATCACACCTAGCTACATATCCTTGACCTTTACACATAATATCACTGTTCTTGAGGTCCTTTTTGATTCATATGAATTTTAGATTGTTTTTGCTCTTTCTGTAAAAAAGGCCAATGGGATTCTAATGAGGATTGCCATGAATCTCTAGATTGGATAATAAGGATATTTTAATAATACTGTCTTCCAATACATAAACATGGGATGTCTTTCCAATTATTTTTGTCTTCTTAATTTTTTGATCAAGGTTTTATAGTTTTATGTCTATAGGTATTTTATCTTCTTAGTTAAGTTATTCCTAAATATTTTATTCTTTTTTATTGTATTGAAAATGGGAAAAGAAATAAAAGTCATCCAAATCAGAGAGGAAGAAATAAAATTATCTCTGTTTGCAGATGACATGATATTACATGTACAAAACCCTAAAGATTCCACATACCAAAAAAAAAAAATCCAGTAGAACACATAAAGAAACTCAGCAAAATTGCAGGATACAAAATCAACATGCAAATATCAGTTGCACTTCTATACACTAGCAAGAAACTATCCTAAAAAGAAATGAAGAAAACAACCTTGTGTACCTTTAATTATTTATATTAATCATCTTTGGGGTATATAGGAGAGTTTCCAGTGAAGAATGTTCTGGAAAATATGTGATTCTAAAGATCTTCTATAGACAAATGCAGTTTTGTTTACAAGAAATTCCAAAAAAAGTACTGAATCTTCACCTATAAAAGCATTATGAAGTCCACAATTTAAGGGAGTCAGGGCAGTGTTTAGAGGAGAGCTACAAAGATGGTTAACAGTTGGAATATAGGAGCCATTTCAGAAGCTAAAGAAACTGAGACTGTTAAGTCTGGAGATTGTTAAGCAGAGGATGGTGATTTTCTGTTTTCCATCTTTTCTGAAAACAAGGCCAAAGAAAATAGACTTACACTGAATGAGCCATATTAAAAATAAATAAAACTGTCTTGGTAGTGAGCATCATTAATCACTGAAATGATTCAGGCTATAGACTCTTCTCTTCAGGATTATAAAAAAGTAAATGGTTTTGGTTCAACCTGGAGAAAAGGTAATGAAATGTGATCTCTGATAGCTCCTGCCAAGGTTCATGAATAGAAAACAATAGCTTAAATGAACTTTTGAAGAGATCATGTACCTCTTCAAAATAACTTGCAAACTGAGTCTGAGTGATAACAAGTGACTGGCAGGTATCTCAGAGTTACAAAGGATATTTTTTGTCCAACATACTTTAATAAATAAAGTTGAAATATGAACTCATGATTTGCTACATGTGTAATTTTCGAAAGCTCTAAAAATGTACTCTAAATTAAATGATATATTTAAGGAAGTGTGCAAATGTCACATTACATATTATGGAAAGCATTCACATTTCTGTATAATATATAAAGTACTTTCAAAGTTTAAGTATGGCAGACTGTTGCGAACTGAATGAATGATGTTAGAAAAGAAATACAATAGAAGGATTTTAAAAAAAGAGAAATGATCCTTGTCCTTGAGAATTCAAAATCCAAGAGTGAATTGGATTAGGAAATACTTAATTTTAGCCTAATGTACTAAAATGTGATGCTAGAAATACAAAGAGCTGTAGGTGCATAGAAGATGGAGTTGCAGACTCTACTTGGGATCACAATATTCGAAATGGGTTTTAGAGAATGAGTAAGAGTTTTTCAAACACATAAGGCAGTGGGTAGGCTAGGCAGAGAAAACCACAAAAGCACAGAGGAGAAAGAGAGGATGGCATGCCAAAGGTGAAAAGTTTAGGGTGCCTGGAAGGTAAAGTAATCAAACAGGAACAGTAGAATATCAGTTAGAACCAGACTGTAAAGAGGTCAGGTAAGGTGTTTGGACTTAAAATGTTCAATAAAAGTTCATGTGCAAAATAGCTTGCTTGGCCTCAACCTCAATCTTCTAATTGGGAAGATGATTCTGCTGCAGCTTTTCAAGGATCAGGGTTTGACAATCTAGAGCACAAGGCAATGGGGAGCCAATGAGGTTCACTGTGTGTTTTTGTGTTCCTGAGAACCTAACAAACCCTTCCAGAATTTTTGTAAGAAAAGCCAATTACATCACTTTTCTTGATCTGTAAATGGTTTCACAAAGTGTTCAACAGGACAATGATGTCAACTGTCCTGCTAGACCGGAAAAGAAAACAGACAAATCTACAAAATCTCCTAGGTCTAAATTCACTGCACAGTGCATTGGGAAATAGCTGGATTTTTTCAGTCCCAAAGAAACAGAAGATGTACTTGGGCAGATAAAGTAAGGTTGATTAATTTACATGCACAGCTGCCTTCCAGGCTAACTGTCATCCACTTACTTGACGGGATGAAGCAGCCTGACATTCCAAACATGAATATTTCATAGCAAAACCGTGACTCTTACCAATAAACGGGATAGGGAGTTGGCAAGGAGGGCAGTGAGAGATGTTTAGAGTCATGTTGCCACTGGATAAATACCCCCATGCCTAAAGGTAGCTTTGGGTGACAAAGCTTTTCAGAGGAAATATATGAAGCTTTCAACAAGTCAAAGACATTTTTTCTTAATTTTCAAAAAATCATTAAGTGCCTTGTTTTAACTTTTAAAAAATGATGTGAAAATTGTTAGAGATAATATGATAATATGAATGATCTTCTAGTGTTTATGTGATAAAAGAAACTAAACATTGCACATTTTAGGAGTTAATCCAATTTTATGGATTTGGGAAACAATGAACCTCAGGAGTGGAGATGACTAACTAGCTATACTTGTATGCAGAACATGAAGTAATAAAAGACTAAGAATAAATAATTATAGGAATATGTTTGAGGGTAGAAATATAAAACATTTGCCTCTAGGATAAAATTTAATCATATGTCTTATAAAGTAAATGTAATGACTATTTTTGGGAGCCATACCTAATTGATATAAGTAGTGCAATTAAAAAAAAAAACAACTTTGTAAACCTTTGCTGGGATTGAAAAAAACAAACCTGACTCTTATAAATCATTAAACTTAAAGAGGGAGCAGAGACAAGTTTAGGCAGGTCCTTTGTATTAGTCTAAAAGGAAATACACCTTGACAGAAAGTCCAGGATGCCTGAACCAAATCTTAGAGTGGGTGCTTTCAACTTTTCCACCTTTGCATTGCAGTTTTATTGTTTCTTAAAGAATCATGAATTCCTAGAATATCATAAATTCATACTTTAGTGTTAATACAAAGCCACTGATGAATTATCTGATTCTAAGTATTATATAATAGAAAATATTCTAGTGTTTATTATGAGACAAAATATGGAAACAATAGAAAAATGTGATACTTCTTAAATGATATAAGTAAGAAAATATTTGATTATAAAGTTAATATATTATAGATTTATATATGTACAAATAATAGTTTACATTTAATTTTTAGTGTAATCATTGGCACAATAAGTGTGGAACATTCAATTAAAATACATGTACACACTATACTCACTTATTTTCTAACTCTCTTCTGATTTCAAAGTATGGATGACTCACCTATTAGTCTAGCCACAAAGTGTTCTGTCTTCAAATTATCATTCTTATTCAGTGAGGGTGTTTGTTGTTCTGAATGTTCTGTAATTATCTTAATTCGTTGATTTTCTAAGTTAGGTGTAAGACAAATACATATTTCTCAGGTGTAGAACAAACCATTTTCCATAATATCATACAAAATAAAATTTATTTCCTTCTCTGATCATTCTTCAGTACGTGACAATCTACTTCTTGTGAGTGCAATACCATTGAAAACGCTACAGCCTGTGTTTGCGAGACACAGGGCACAGCAGAAAATCAAATTTTGCCGATTTGAATTATAAAGATGCTTTATATTATTTCATTATCTGCATGTCAGTGTCCCATTGATCTAAATTTACTTTCAAAAACACTGATTTGGCTATATAGATCAAGAATTTGGGTCATTAGTAAATTCTCTTAGAAGTCTTCTGCGAAGAACAGAAGATGCCACCCTTTGGTAAAATGTCTGTAATATTAAGAAAAAGAATATGCGACTGGAAAGACATTATTCATTGTTAGATTTAAGGATGAGAGTAAGTTCCAGATAAATAAACTTAAAGCTATGTCCTGTAGCATTCTAGTTAGGCTGTTTTCTACTAAAGGTTTTTCTAATGAATCATCAAGAAATACCTAGCTTGTATTTACTGAATTTAGGATTTCTGGACCTCAGACAACAGAGATCCCTTTGGCATTCAGGTCTATACAGTCTGTAAATAGCAGGATAGACCAAGTTCCTAAAAAAAAGCTCTTTCAATGAACTAACTTATCAGGAACATTTCAATGAAACTAGGAGAGAGATATACTATGCATATAACAAATATATGTGTATTGACTGTGTAAGTAGGTGAGATCTGGCAGAAGGTGCACAAGAGGAAGAACAGAGGAGAGAGAGAAAAGAGGCCCTGCAGTGGCAGTTCTTTGAAGGCAACAGAAAACACTTCCTGAAGGTGAGGTACTTATTCAGTAGTGCAAAAGTTACATACTTTGTATGTAGAAAATAAGAATATTTATTTGTACACACACACAGAAGCACTCACAAGAAGCTAAAAATAGTTGTTCCCTATCTGAGTGATAGAAATGAGAACTAAAGAAAGAGACAATAAAAGAGATGTGGGAAAGATATATATAGGTATAGATAGATATAGATAGATAAATATGCAGCTTTTATAGTTTAAAATCTTGGAACTGTGTAAAGGAATTACCTACGAAAAAATTTAAATTTAAATTAAGAAATAAATTATGGGGAAAAAAGCTAGCAGGTAAAAGAATGTACTGATGTCCTGAGTCCTCACAAAACAACACTCTCAGATTTATAACAGTAGAAACTCATTAAGTCAATTATTAATTCAACGAATGCTTATTGAGTTACTCCCTCTATTCAAGATGACAGAGGATACCATGCTGAACTAAACAGGAATAGGCAAAATGGCTATTCCCCTAAAATTTCTATTTCAGTAAGACAGGAAGATAACAGATAAATTAAAATTTTAAAAATAATAAAACCAGGATGATATTAGATGTTATTAAGTGTTAGTATGGAGAAAAAATAGCATGAAATTCCATAGAGAGTGACTTGAAAGCTTTATTTTCTGGTAGAGTGGTTGGGAAAACCTCTTTGGAAACTGACACTGAGGTACTTACATTTGAACTACGACATGAATGACCAAAAAATGAGCTGCACTGGGGTTCTGAGTGCCCTCACATGGGTTGCTATGACTGCACATTCCCATAGTCTGTCACTTTTCTTGTTGGAGTGGGGAGTCTACCTACCTTGGGAAGTAGGGCTCCTCCCCATCCCAGCTACAGCCTTGCCCACCAAAGCCTCTTGCCCACCAAAGGCTCTCTCCCACCAATGTCTTGAAAGAAAGAGAGAGAGAGAGAGAGAGAGAGAGAGAAAGGACAAACATCCAGGAGAAGATCAAGATAGCAGAACAGGAGGACATGGGACTCACCTCCCCCCAGGAATACATCAAAAATACATTTACATGTGGAACAATTCTCAATGAAAACTAGTGGAAATTGTCAGACAGACCCCTGTACAACCAAGAAAGACCCACACCGAATCAGGTAGGTTTCCATCCTCCATCCCAGCATGCGACCCAGCCTAAGTTGAGCTAACACCCCAACCCCACTTACTTCACATTGCAGCTCCACACTGGAGCAAGGGCTGCTAAAAACAAAGAAAGAACTTGGCTGTGAGACACAGAGGTAGCTCAGACCCAACGCAGCATCTGAGCAGAGCAGAGGCAGCCATTACTGGCACTTGCACAGGCAGTGCACCAGAAGCATCCCCAAACTCTGTCTGTATCTGGACCAACACAGCCCCATCCCTACACATGCCTAGAGCCCACACAGACTCCACCTGCCCTGTGTGGCAGCCCCACTCCAGGGTAGTGGTGGCAGAGGCCAAGCGAAGAGATCAATGTGAATGAAGAAGAAGACTCAGACCCTAAGGGGTACGAGAGCAGGGTGGGGTAGCTGTTACTGGTGCTTTGTATAGGCAGCACATCAGAAGCAGCCCTGACCTCTTCCTAGAACCTCCACAACCCTTGCCTCAACACATGCCAAAAGTCCACAGGGGCCCCTCTTGTTCCAGCACTGCTACCCTCTAGAGCAAAGGTGCTGGTGCTGGGAGGAAGGAGAGCACGCACTTGAAGGGAAAAGAACTACCTTGGACTTGACCTCAGGGCTTCTGCTCCAGCAACTTGGGACCTGCCCTGACGCTGATAGGGTGGTGACTGCCACTGAGCAGAGAAACCCAGGCTAAAACCTGGCATCAGCACTAGCCCCTCCTTCTCCAGCTCCACATACCAGCAAGGTGATAGCTGCCTGAACACTCTGAGGAAAGACATGACTTATGTTCAAGTCAAATCCAGCCCTCCCGCCAAAAGCAGTGCACACATGCAGAATGTAGAGGGATAATCCCACATGAGGAAACCTTTTCAAGACCACCATAGGTAACCGTTTCATCTAATTTCATAGAGACAGAGAAAGTTAAAAGAAAACAGAGGAAATGATCTCAATGGAAATAGCAAAACTCCTGAAAAACTAAAAAATGAAACAGAAATAAACAACATATCAGATAAAGAATGCAAAGCATTAGTATTAAGAATGCTAACTGAACCAGGGGGAAAAAAGATAACACAGTGAGAATTTAAAAAAGGAACTAAAAAATACAAAAAAGAACCAGTCAGAACTGAAGAATACAAAAACTGAAATGAAAAACACACCAGAAGGAATTAATAGCACACAAAGTGATACAAAGTACAAAAGAACACATAAGTGATCTGGAAGACAGAATAATGGAAATTACCCAATCAGAACAGAAAAAAGAAAAAAAAATACTGAGAGTAGTTTAAGAGGTCTCTGGAATAATATCAAGTCTACCAACATGTCATTATAGGGGTTCTAGAAGGAGAAGAGAGAGAGAAGAGGCTCAAAAATATATTTGATGAAATTATGGATGAAAATTTCCCAAACCAGAAGAACAAAACAGATTCAGGAGGTACCAAACAATATTAACCCAAATAGGCTTACACCAAGACATATCATAATTCAAATGACAAAAGTTAATGATAAAGAGAGAATTCTAAAGGCAGCAAGAGAAAAAATAATCATAAATAAGGGAATCCCCATAAGGCTATCAGCTGATTTTCCTGCAGAAACTTTGAAGGCCAGAAGGGAGCATCATGATATATTCAAAGTGATGAAAGGGAAACCCCTGCAAACTAGGATATTCTATCAAGCAAGACTATTATTCAGAATTGAAAAAGAGATGAAGAACTTTTCAGACAAGCAAAAACTAAGAGTTCTTCAATACTAAATCTACCATAAGAGAAATGTAAAAGGGTCTTCTCTAAGTGGAAAAGAAAAGGTTACAACAAGAAGAATCTATAGGAAAGGAGAAATCACCCTAATAAAGGAAAACATATAGTAAAGGCTGAAGATCAAACACTTAAGTAAGCTAGAACAAATATTAAAAGACAAAAAATTGTAAACTTAACTATAACTACAGTAAACAGTGATGGGATAAAAAGGAAGATATAAATATGACATCAAAAAACAAAATGTGGGGATGGGGAGTAAAAAATTTAAATCTTTTACACTGTGTTTCAATTTAAATGATGACCAGTTTAAAACGAGTAGACATAGTTATGTTAACATATACAAAATCCATAGTAACTCCAAATGAAAAATCTACAATACATGTGATAGAAAGAAACCCAAGCTTACCACTAAAATAAATCATCAAACCATAAGGGAAGAAACAAAAGAAGAAAAAATAAACAGAAAAGAACTACAGTAAAAACCAGAAAACAAGTAAGAAAATGGAAATAAGTACATATCTAACAATAATTACTTTAAATGTCAATGGACTAAATGTTCCAATCAATGACATAGGGTGGCTGATGGGATAAAACACAAGACAAACCTATATGCTGCTTATAAGAGACTGAACCCAAAGCTAAAAATATACAGACTGAAAGTGAGGGAATGGAAAAAGATATTTCATGCAAAAGGAAATGACATGAAAGTGGAGGTAGCAATACCAATGTGAGTCAGAATAGATTTTAAAACAAAGCCCATAACAAAAGAAAACATAGGTCATTATATAATGATAAAGAAATTAATACTACACTTGTTAATGGGTATACACTGAATACAGAACACCTAAATACATAAAGCACTTGTTAATGTGTATACACCAAATAAAGAACACCTAAATACATAAAGCAAATAGTAACAGGCATAAAAGGATGAATTGACAATAATACACTAATAGTAAGAGACTTTGGCACCCCACTTACATAATGAACACATCATTCAGATAGAAAATCAGTAAGGAAACAGTGGTCTTAAATGAGACCTGTTGGAATTAATAAATATCTACAGGACTTTCCATCCAAAACCAGCAGAATACCCATTCTTTTCAAGGACACATGGAACATTCTCCAAGACAGGTCACATGCTAGGCCACAAAACAAACCTCAACAAATTTTAAGAGGAGAGAAATTGTATCAAGCATTTTACATGACCTCAATAGTATGAAACTAGAAGTCAATTACAAAAAGAAAAAAAGGAAAAGCACAAACAGTGGAGACTAAATAACATGCTACTAAAAACCAGTGGGTCAATGAAGAAATCAAAAAGGAAATAAGAAAATACCTTGAGAAAAATGAAAACAGAAATAGAACTTTCCATTATCTATGGGATTCAACAAAGCTAGTACTAAGAGGGATGTTTATAGGAATACAGACCTACATTGAGAAACAAGAAAAATATCAAATAGACAACCTAACCTACCATCTAAAGGAATCAGAAAAAGAAGAACAACAAGCCCAAAGTCATCAGAAGGAAGAAAATAATAAAGATCAGAGAGGAAATAAATGACATAGAGACCAAAAAGCAGTAGTAAAGATCAGTGAGACCAAGAGCTATCTTTTTTAAAAAGTAAATGAAATTTACAAACCGTTAGCCAGGCTCATAAAGAAGAAATGAGAGGGCTTCCCTGGTGGCGCAGTGGTTGAGAGTCCGCCTGCCAATGCAGGGGACACGGGTTTGTGCCCCAGTCTGGGAAGATCCCACATGCCACGAAGCGGTTAGGCCTGTGAGCCATGGCTGCTGAGCCTGTGCGTCCGGAGCCTGTGCTCCACAACAGGAGAGGCCACAACAGTGAGAGGCCCATGTACCGCCAAAAATAAAAAGAAGAAATGAGAGAGGACCCAAACAAACAAAATAAAAGAAATAAAAGAGAATAAATAACAAGCAATACCACAGAGATATAAAAAATCATAAGAGAATACTACAAACAGTTATATGCCAACAAATCGGACAACCTAGAAGAAATGAACAAAATTCTAGAAATATACAACATGTCAAGACTGAATCAGGAAGAAATAGACAATCTTAACAGATCAATCACTAGTAGTGAAATTGCATTGTAATAAAAACTCTCAGCACATAGAAGTCAAGGACTGGATGGCTTCACAGGGGAACACTATGAAACATATAAGAAAGACCTAATGCCTATCCTTCTCAAATGAATCCGAAAAATGGAAGAAGACAGAAAACACCCAAATTCATTCTATAGGGCCACCATTACCTTGATACCAAAGCCACACAAAGACACTATAAGAAGACATTACAGGCCAGTATCTCTGATGACTATAGATGAAAAAATCTCAACAAAGTATTAGCAAACTGAATGCAACAATATATTAAAAAGGATCATACACCATAAAGGAGTGGAATTTATGCCAGGGATACAAGGATGGTTCAATATCCATAAATCAATAAGTGTGACAGACCACATTAACATAAGGAATGATAAAAATCACAAGATCAGTTCAAGAGATGGAGAAGAAGCATTTGACAAAATCCAACATCCTATTAGTGATAAAAACTCCCATCCAAGTTGGTATAGAGGGAACATATCTCAACATAATAAAGGCCATTTATGACAAACCCATAGCCAGCATAATACTCAATGGTGAAAACCTGAAAGACTTCCTGCTAAATTCAGGAACAAGACAAAGATACCCACTCTCACTGATTCTTTTCAACATAGTATTGGAAGTCCTAGCCACAGCAGTCAGACAAAAAATAAAAGACAACCAAATTGGAAGGGATGATGTAAAACTGTCACTATCTGAAGATGATAGGATACTGTATACAGAAAACCCTAAAGTCTCCACCAAAAAATGATTAGAACTAAAAAATTAAATTTATAAAAGATGCAGGATACAGCTATACAGAATCTATTCTGTTTCTACACACTAATAATGAACCAACAGAAAGAGAAAGCAAGAAAGCAATTATATTTAAAATCATATCAAAATAATAAAATACCTAGGAATAAATTTAACCAAGAATGTGAAAGACCTATACTCGGAAAACTATAATAATACATTGATGAAGGAACTTGAACATAAGACAAAGAAATTGAAATGTATCCAATGTTCACAGACTGGAAGAATTAATATTGTTAAAATATTCATACTTCCCAAAGCAATCTACAGATTCACTGCAATCCCCATCAAAATACCCATGACAGTTTTCACAGAACTAGAACAAATAATCCTGAAATTTGTGTAGAACCACAAAACACTCCAAACTGCCAAAGCAATCTTGAGAAAAAAAGAACAAAGCTGGAGGTATCATACTGCCTGACTTCAGACTATACTACAAAGCCACTATCATCAAAAAAAGCTTGATACTGGCACAAAAACAGATACATCGAATAACAGAACAGAATAGAGAGTCAAGAAATAACCCCCCCACACACCTATAGTTAATTAGCTCATGGCGAAGAAGACAAAAATATGTAATGGAGAAAAGAGAGTCTCTTCAAAAACTGGTGCTCAGAAAATTCAGCAGCCTCATGTAAAAGATGAGATCATAACATCTCCTTACACCACATACAAAAATAAACTCAAAATAGATTAAAAAACTAAATGTAAGACCTGAACTAGAAGAGAACATAGGCAGAACACTCTGACATAAATTGTGGCAATCTTTTTTGGAACTGTCTCCTATAGCAAAAGAAACAAAAGCAAAAAATAAACAAGTGGGGTTTAATTAAACTTAAAACGTTTGCATAATAAAGGAAACCATTGACAAAATGAAAAGGCAACGTATGGAATGAGAAAGGATATTTTCAAATTATAGGACCAATAAGGGGTTAATATCCTAAATTTATAAACAGTTCATACAATGCGATATCAAAAAAAATTATCTGATTAAAAAATGGTCAGAAGTTCTGAACATACATTTTTACAAAGAAAACATACAGATGGCCAACAGGCACATGAAAAGATGCCCACCATCACTAATCAGGGGAATGTAAGTTAAAACCACAATAAGGTACCACCTTCCACGGGTCAGAATGGTGGGAGGTGGTAGCTTATTGTGGTTTTAACTTGCATTTAAACTTGTATTTAATTTTTTATCATCAAAAAGTCTATAAATAACAAATGTTGGTGAGAATGTGGAGAAAAGAGAACCCTTGTACTTTGGTGGTGGGAATATAAATTGGTGCAGCCACTTTGGAAAACAGTATGGAGGTTCCTCAATAAACTAAAAATAGAACTACCATATGATGCAACAGTTTCACTCATGGGTATATATCCAAAGAAAATGAAAACACTAATTTGAAAAGATACATGCACCCTAATGTTCACAGTAGCACTATTTACAATAACCCAGATATGGGAGGAACATAAAGCATAAAGAATATGTGCCATATATATATATATATATACACGTATACACATACACACACACACACACACACACACACACACACACACACAGTGGAATATTACTCAGCCATAGAAAATGAAATTCTGCCATTTGGAACAACATAGATGGACCTAGAGAGTATTATGCTGAGTGAAATGTCAGAGAGAAAAAGGCAAACACTCTATGTTATTGCATATATGTGGAATCTAAAATTTTTTTCAAAATGAATGAATATAGCAAAACTGAAACAGCCTCACAGAACAAGCTAGCAGTTACCAGTAAAGAAAGGGAAAGGGTGAGGTTCAAGATAAGAGTATGGGATTAACAGATACAAACTACTATGTATAAAACAGATAAGGAACACGGATATATTGTAAAGTACGTGGAAATATAGCCATTGTGTTTTAGTAAATTTAAATGGATTATAATCTGTAAAAATATTCAGTCACTATATTGTACATCTGAAACTAATATAATATTGCAAATCATCTATACCTCAAGAAAAAAGGAACATGAACAAACATTCCACTCAGAGACCAGAAAGAGAAAAAATCATGCTTGGGGTAGGCACGAGCTTAGCTTGTTTGAGGACAGAAAAATATGCAATGTGAATACAGAGAAGTAAACAAAGACTAGAGTGGTATGAATTAAAAGGTAAATGTGGACCTCTAATGTATAGCCATCCAGAGCCTTGATGGTCAGGGCAAGAAGTTTGGATTGCATTCCGTGTGAGATGAGAAGCCAGTGGATGCTTTCTCATAGATGAATCATGTGATCTGACCTATGCAAAGAAAAGGCTTGAGTCTGCTATCTGGCTGCATATTTTAGGGGTCAAGAGTTGAACCAGGGGGGACGGGATTAAACTCAGGTGGACATGTATGTGAAACTTAGGGGAAAAACAGAAGTAGGGCAAAAAGATTTAGGAATTGCCTACATATAAATGCTATTTAAAGCCAAAGGAGTATGAGACAAATGAAGTCACTTATGAATGAGAATAGATATCTAAGAGATAATAAACACAGAATTTGTACCATGGGCATGCCAACTTTTGGAACTGGGGAAGAAAAGAGATTCAAAAAAATTGATAGATCAGTACATACAAGATAATGATAATTCTGTGTACATGACAGCAACTAATATAAAAGTAACATGTTTGGAAAATATTTGCATCCAACAAGATTTTCAAAGTGTTTGTTAAAAATTACTTAATGGGGTCTTGCTCTTTATTTTAAATAAGGCAAATATATGAACAAATAATTTATATAAACAAAAATTATATAATCATGGGAAATGTACACTTTTGTCAGTTATTAAAGAAGTAGAAAATAAACATTTCCTAGGACACCACTGTATTCTCCATCTATGGAGAAAACAATTTTTGCTTAAGTAAGAACATTCAAAGCTTGTTAGATTGTGGTGAAACTAATAACTGAACACAGATGTTTGCTTTGCAATAAACAATATGTGGCACAAGACAACATGTTAATCCAATTTGACTCAGCAATTCTACCTTCGGGACTACGTATCCTAATACCATAATTCCACACAAGAAGACTACTTTATGCAGAGCCAGATTTTCATTGCAGTAACTTTTAACTTTAAGAAACTGGAGAAAATATAGAGAGCAGTTTAAAACAAATATAGTATATGTAAGTTAGATGGATATTTAAAAACCAGTAAAAATTATCATTAAAAGTGATCTATGAAAACCCAGGGAAATGTGTATAATATAGTAGGATTTTTTAAGAAAACAAAGCAAATGGCATTTGTATTGGTTTTAGTCTGTCGCATTTTCATAACCAACTGATGAATTTTTATCTTTTATTTCCCTACCCATTGCCCTTTCTTAGTATACACCTCTATTGTTTACTCAATTACCCACTTTGTTTTCATGAACTTTAGGGATGTGGCTGTGAGTTAGTGAGGACATCATTACTGATGGATATTCACTTGAATAAGTCTTATTCATAAGTGTGTATAGCGATCTCATGAAGATCTGATATATCAGAGATAGAGGGTTAGCCAGAGATAAGTTGTAGGGTAGAGTTGGAATTGACAACAGACAAATGCTTATAGCAGAGTTAGGCAGAAGTCTGAAAAGGAGATAGGTTTAGCTTGAGGGCATGAATACTGAATTATGAAATATTCTGAGAAAGCAAGAAGAACATTTTAATGCGTGTCCTAATACACAATATTGGCTGAGTATAGAGGCCTTAGAGAAGATGCATTAAGCTAAATAGTTTTGGGATGGTTTTGGTGGAAAGAACTGAATTTCTTTTTTCTACTTCAGTACTTTTTTCTACCTGAGTACTTGGGCCATTTTGAATAGTCAAAGAAAGTCACTTAAAACTTTTTTATTATCTTCCTTCTCCTTCCAGATTTATCTAACCTAACCTATCACCTTAGGGTTTTTGTATCTCTTAATTTGTAAGCAAATTCATAATATAGTAGTAATAGTTGCATTATTTTTCCTGAGTGTAATAAAAATTAATATTCCTGGAAACCAGAGCTTGTGTTCAAGAAAGGGATAACTATTCTTGTGCTCTATTGGTGAAAATGTAAATTGGTTACAGCCAGTAATGGAAAAACATCATCTCAGATATTAAAAATAGAACTACTATATGATCCTGCAACCACACTTCTCGGTATACGTGCAATGGAAATGAAAACAGGATCTCAAAGAGGTAACTGTACTCCCACGTTCATTCCAGCATTATTCACAACAGCCAAGATGTGTAAACTACCTAAATGTCTGTCAATGGATAAACGACTAAAGAAGTTACAGTGTATACATATACAACGGGATATCATACAACCACGAGAAAGAAAAAAGTCCTCCCATTTGGGACAACATCTAAGTAAAGTAAGTCAGAGAGAGAAAGACAAGTGCTGTATGATATCGCTTATGTGTGTGATCTAAAAAAAAATTCATGGAAGTGGAGCCTAGAATGTTGGTTCCCAGGGGCCTAGGAATTGGGGGAAATGGGGAGGTATTGGTCAAAGAGTACGAACTATCGGCTATAAGATGAGTAAGCTTGGGAGATGTGACGTACAGCGTGGTGATTATAGTTAATACTGTATTATATACTTGAAAGTTGCTAAGGGAGTAGATCTTAAATGTTCTCCCTACAAAAGGGAAATGGTCGTTGTGTGGCCTGCTGGAAGTGTTACCTATGGTGGTGATCATTCTGCAATACATAAGTATATCAAATCAACACATTGTACACTTTAAACTTACACAATGTTACATGTCAATTATAGCTCAGTAAAGCTCAAAGAAAAACTTTTAAAAAAGGACCCCCTAACAGGAATTTTAAGATACCCTGGTGAGCAAGTTAAGGGGATATGTCACTTCAGGGAATTTTTCAAATCATCTTCCAAATACTAACACAAAAGTTGGCCTAGTCTCAGAAATATTTTCTCAGAGCTGGGGCCATTCTCTTATAGTGATTTAGGCACTTAAGGAAGTCCAATGACTTTTTCAGACAACAGATAAGTAGTTGATCATTCCTGTCCCCCACGTAGATTTCCTCAATTATTAGCATGTCTCTCTACATGCATCTTTGTCCTCTGGGGCATTGGGTCACACTGGAACTTAATTTCTGTAAAGATTTGCTGAGTCCCAAGAAGAAATGAAAATGCATACTCTCTTTCATTACCTTGTTTGCAAAGTGAATAATTCTTAACAAAGGAAATCCAAAACAAACAAACAGAAAGCATAAAAATCAGGCTGCATCGTAAGTCCAATGCTGACGGGATATGCTCCTTATTCCCAAATGGTGTACAGACGCTTATGATTCTACTGAAGAATTCATAGCTCTGTTCAGTTTTGTGGGGATGCAGAGCAAAAGGAGAAAATAGCATGTTAACCTTTGAGCATTTACTAGAATTGTCCAACAATAACAAATAGGAAATTAAGTGCATACATTTGATATCTTAGTTTGCTATCAGGCATTTGCTTTATGATTTACTATGTTAAATGTAACCAAAATTTCACAATAATATGCTATTATAGAAACATTAATTTTGCATATCATTTTCTATATAGCAAGTATGCATCAGACCTGCAGCAATGATACTGCAGTGAATCTCAGGTCCTGGGTGTCTTTTTTCTTAGCCCAATTCCCCAGAAATTAGAGTCTGAGGCAAAGGCTTATGTGTGACCACTGTTTGAGGAAATACGATCCCAGAGAGCTTACCTGAAGGACAGGGGTGTGAGGGAGAGTAACAATGTAGGGTAAATTCCAAGAACATGTTACCATGTTGATTGCTACTGATTTCTTCACCTCATAGATCTGCTCTCTAAGAAACCATACAAACTTCATCTCAAAAGAGTCTATCCAGAGGGAGGAAGTGCAAAGAATATATTCCCAGTTTCTATCTCCCATTTGTCAAAAATGTATCCTTAGGGAAGTTGGGAATTCCCCAGGCTTTCAGACTGCATATGCCCCGGCATTGAGATGAATCCTGTACTTTTTGTGCCTTTGGGATCCAAAAGTTAACCCTAGGACAGGAGGCAAGAGTTGCAGGACACAGGCATGAGGCAAGGCACTGTCAGGATATAGCTGTGGCAAGACTGTTGCAGCCCATGCAGAGCAGCTGGCAACAAGAAGTGGCTGGAACAAGCCATAGTGAAGCTAAGAGGATGTGAAGTGGGATTTGGGTTCTCAGTTTGGGTTCTCAAATTGTTGCAGGCATCAGAAGCACCAGGAGGGCTTGTTAGAACACAGATCGCTGGGCGCCACTCCTAGAGTTTCTGATTCTATAGGTCTGGGGTGGGCCAAATACTTCTCATTTCTAACAACTTTGTAGGTGATTCTGATGCTACTGGTCTCAGACTACACACAAGAAGTACTGCATAAATCAGCATTCCATTGCACCCCTCCCACACACGTTCCCTTAGGTGCTGTTAGCGTGCAGTAACCGACTCCTGCAGTTCCTTCTGTGTGTGATTTATTTCCACCAGGCCACAGACTATACGTTCCTGGTTATGCTGAAAGTTGACTCTGGTTATCCACCTAGAAGCAATGAAGATGGCAGGGGAGGGCTCTGAATGGCATCAGAAAATGAATGCCATTTTCTGAGTTAACAGCCTCAGCTGAGGTCTTTGTACAAACTGCAGGAGCAATGAGGTTCATCTCTGGCAAGGAGAGAGAGTTGCCTGTGGCCAGTCCAGAAGATCCAATGGACTCCAGAACACCAGCATACTTCTCTCTTGAATCCTAAACCAAAAAATTCCTTTTGTGGTTACCTATCTTTTCTGTTCAGCTATATATTGTGATATGTTTTATGAGAAGATGCAAAGAGCAAGGTAAATCAACAGTGAATTTTTTTAAGTTTACTTTCAGTTAACCAAGCTCCATTTTAAATCCTTACATATTTGTAATTTAGAGTTTTAAGAATAGTAGGGAAATATTTTATCAAAGTTCTAATTGAGCAATAAACGTATCTAGAGATAAGACACTTTGATATAAAAATAGAACCCCACAATATAGATAAATTGTAAAAAGCAGACTATGGATGGAGATGTGATTCTTTGCTTTGTATAAAGAGTAGGAATTCTTTTAGTTCCCTTGAAGCAATTAAAATAAGTATCACAAAAATCACAACATATCCATTTAGGAACAAGTCTGCTAAATAAAAAATGAGGTTCAGGGCTTCCCTGGTGGTGCAGTGGTTGAGAGTACACCTGCCGATGCAGGGGACGTGGGTTCGTGCCCCAGTCCGGGAAGATCCCACATGCTGTGGAGCTGCTGGGCCCGTGAGCCATGGCCGCTGAGCCTGCGCGTCCGGAGCCTATGCTCCGCAACAGGAGAGGCCACAACAGTGAGAGGCCCGCGTACCGCAAAAAAAAAAAAAAAAAAATGAGGTTCAGAGGCACAGAGAAACTTCCCATCACAATTATTTCACAAGCCCTTGCTCTTGCTGACATCACAGCTCTAGAGTACAGTTCCTTCCAGGAGCCCCAAGGGAGCTTCTGTTTAATTGAGTTAATAATTTAATCATAATTAGAAGAGGACCTGTGAAGTCAAAAGTAAGGGATGAAAATATTCTAAAGAAAGCAGAACATTTGGAAAATTTCCATTCAGTCATTCAATATTTATTGAACTCCTGTCTTACGTTAAGAACTTTGATCAGTACTGCAAAGTGCAAGGATGATAAGAATTACTCCTGCCCCCTAGAAGTTCATGGTCTACTATGGGAGATGATAAATAAATAATTCCAATAACTTGTGCAAAAGACTTTTTAAATTTGTGGCAAGTACGATAGATTTCCTTTCAGAAATGCTATTTCAGTATTATGTAAGCCAGAATGTCCATTTCTGGCATAAGTAAACGCTATATACATGGTAAAGTGAATGCTCAATCAAATCAAACAATAAGATGTATTTAGGATAATGCATTATGTATACATGCACACAGAATATAATTCATGAGACACAATTTACAATCAGTGTACTCCCTCTGTCCACATTTCCTGAATCCGACCTTTGTTTAGCCTGCTTCATGACATAACACTGACATTAGCGGAAATGTGGTAGAATGGAAGAGGGGAGGGAAGAAATGAATTTTTTAAGAGTCAAAAATGTGATTCTATGCTGTTAAACGTAACTTCAATTACTTGTTCTCATCAACGATCTGACTGTTCAGGGTAATTTAAGGAGTGGGAATTCTGGAAAGGCCTCTGCTCAAACTATGTTTTAGCCACTTCTTCCATATAAACTACAAATTAGGTCACAGATAGTATATGACACTCTAAGAAAAGAGGTAAATAGAATGCAAAGTATAAACAGAATAGGATCCTAGAGGGGACTTTGTTTTAGGGAATTATTTTGTTTCTTTATTTAATAAAAAATACGTACAGGTTAAAGTTAATATTTTAAAACTTTGCATTTTCTAAATATTAAATACAACTAGTTTTTGAAAAGGCAAAATTTATTATAAGTAATGATTAAGTATTAATAGTATTATTAGATATGAATTATAGTTCATGGGGGCAAAGACAGAGAGAAGAGGAGAAAACTTTTTTCTCTTCCTATTCTTCTCCTTCTCTTCATCCTTCCCCCGTTTGTCTTCTCCCTCCCCTTCCTTTCTCCTCATCTCCCTTTATTAAATATAAAGAGTTCTGGTTTAATCAAATTACAGCTAAGTGCTTGAGGAGCTCAGAGGCTGTTGATATCATGCTAGATGAGGTGACGTTTGAACTTCACTCTCAAGGAGAAGGAGAGGTTTATCAAGGAGCAAAATTCATGCAGGTCAGAAGTAACTGGATTTGAACTGAGGACTGCTACTAGCCTATCACGCCTGGCAACATGCATAGCTGCCTGACAGGGTCTGCCCTCATGCCACAGAACACTTGCACTTTTGTTACACGTCTTTCAATACAGTCAGTTACAGATCTTTTGAGTAATAAGGATTCCTTTTTAACCCTTTGAGAAAATTAAAGAGGTAATACGACAGGCAAAATCAGTTAGACTGAATTAGATGGTTTCCTTCTTAACACCTACTTGAGGGCCTTGTGGGACCTTGGGAGATGCCAAGGAGTGAAAGCAGGCCATGGACATGGAATGGAAAAGTCATGAGAGAAGCTTAATCATCATTTCCAGTCCCTTATTTCAACATTGTCCCCATGATCAACCATGAACCCCTAACAAGGAGAATCTCTCTTTCTCTGTTTTCTGTTTGACTTCATGTCTCTTCTCATGCTATTGCCAAAGCCAGTCAAAACTCAGCAGTAAGATGGTCCCCAACTGATAGCCTAGCTATGCTAAATGTACACCAAAAGCACTCTGATGGCTGTATCTGGGACTCTTTTTAGTTTATAATATTGTTTAAATAGGAAAATGCATACCTGATTTTCAAAGGAGCAACCTAGAAGTAGTTTGGATTAGAAAAACATCACTGGTATGTTGGACACTTACATGTGTAAAATGTCAAAGGATGTGAAATTCAACCTTGGCAGTGTCAACTTTCTGAGTTGGATTTTTGTATCCAGTGAGCCTGGGTAAGGACAGTGGGAGGCAAGCACTGGGTGAATCTTTTATTTCTTTGAATTTCACAGTAGATAATGCCAAAAGGTGCATTGCTATTTAAATGTCAGCTTTACCTTTTGTTGATTAGTTCATTGCATAATCTTTTTATAAAGGTCTAACATAAAGTAATGAAATGATATTTGACTTCATACTGAGAGTAAACAGTGTAGAGTAAATAATTATGAAAGAAAGAAAAAGATGTTTATAACAATAAAAGGCCCATGTGAAACATAAAGCTATACTAAAAGGACATTGCATTTACTATTTTTAATATTGTGCATTAGAAGTTTCAAGTATTTTAAATCCTGAGTTAGAAGTTGGGATTGTGATGGTTTTTCTTTTACTATTCAAAATGTTCTTGAGGTTTTCACCAAGATTCATCCATTTTTTGCAGTTCTTTGATCCAAGTCTAACCTCTCAGCTGGCTTCCTCCACCTTTTTCTCCTACTATTTTACCTCCAATCTCCTCATAATCACCCACTGACTTCTCTTTTATCGATACTAAATGTATTACATTTTTCTTAAAAGTTTTTGCTTAAACCTCTTTTGTTGAAGATTACATCCTATTAGCCTTTCTAAATGACCTTTCTTGCTTCACTTTTCTAAACATACCAAAATAAGTAAAACACTAATTTAAAGAAGTCCTTTGGTGGAAACTTCAGTATTTTTCTTTCCTTATTTGTATTTCACTTGGAGGTGGAAAGCATTTTTGACAACTAATACTATTGACAAGAGATACCATTATTGCAGAGGAAATAAATGCTTCTACTGCTTTACTTTGCTTTTGTGTTGGGAGGTGAGTGAGGTGGAAACAACGTAACTTGAAATTTAAAAATCCTTATTATGATCAGTCGAAAATCAGCACACTGAGTATCTACTATGAGGATAATATGGATTTGGGTTTACTGGAATTTTGAGAAATGAAGCTTTAGTGATGCAACTCTAGCACTTGGAAGGCTATTCAAAGGCAAGGAGAGCAAAGAAAACAGCAGGGGAAAGTGATTTTTCAAGAGTATATGAATAAAACTAGTTTCTTATTTCAAAGAATGCTTACCTCTGAGAATTATTAGTGCCCTATCTAAACACCACATTTAAAACTGTATTAGTTTTTCCATGAAATAGAAATACAGCATATTAGAAAAATGTCCCATCCTAACACCCCTGTACAGAACCTTGAACTTATTGAAAAATTAAGACAGAGATTAGGCCAATGCTTCCAAGACTAAACTTCAGTCTTGAGTTTAACCAGGAGAAAATAAGAAGTAAATCTCCCTACGGATCATACAGGAGAACTGTCTATTTATCAAATCCTGGATGGAGGGAATTCAACCAGCTACTTGCTATGCCAAAGCTTCAGAAGTCCAGAGAGTGTATCAGACCCTCTTGGACTCTACCCTGCATCCTCTCAGGGCTGCCTGATTTTTTGACTAGCTTCCTGCAGGATTTGATTTAGGTTTTGTTGATGTTACGTTAGCTCAAACATACTCCATGTAATTTTTGTTTTCTTTCAGGGCTTTTCCAATGCCATGATATGAGGCAGTGGTGAGAGACAGAGTGACGTGCACACATGCACAGCTCAGAAATCCCAGACATTACTTACTCACCCACTCAGGGAAGCTCTCAAAAAAAAAAAAGGGGGGGTGACAAGTTGCTTTTTCTTGGAAATCTCTTGTGGACAATTTGAGAAATATTCTGTTTACTCCTCAGAAGGTCTCCATGAGATCAAATTTCAGTGGCCACTTCCAGTGAGCAATCCCTTGTGTAGACTGTCTTTCCCTCTTTACTCTCACTGGCACCTCAACGATGTGCCCTAGATTGATCTCCCATCTCTTTCCAAATAAACCACCTATATGCAAATCCTTAGTTCAGGCTCTGTCTTTGGTAGAAAACCAAGCTAAGCCGGAAGGAAATCTAAATCCATTTAGAATACTCATCATGATCTTGGGGTAAAAGTCCCAGTTTTCTAAGTCTACAGAACCATCAAGACTCATACAGGGGTATACGTCCAGGCACAAGAGATTGGAATTAAGATTTTATTCAATGCTATCAAGGCTTTATCTATAGAATCCATCAGTGAAAAGTTCTCCTTGTTCTTTTATTATTCTTTGGTTTGAATTCTTTAAACTGAGTCACTTTGCTGTGCAGCAGAAATTAGCACAACATTGTAAATCAACTATACTTCAATAAAAACAGTTTTAAATTAATAAATAAATAGATAAACAAACTACCTCAATGAATCTTAGCTGACAAAAACTTCTTTTTCCCTTATCAAAGTATCCTGCCCTAGGTTGTACTCTCCTGGTATCTTAACCAAACTGCTTGAGGTCCAGCCAGGCATTCTCCTTCTCGGTCTTCCTTATATTATAATATTATTTGGGAGTGACCTTAAAGTCTAAACTCATGAGTCTAATGAAAAAAACAAAGGCTCAAAATCGGCAAAATAGCTGACCCAAGGTACTCCAAATGGTTCATAGCCTATATAAATCACTGTCTATCACCTTTATCTCAAATGGACAAAGAGAACTACAATTATTTCTAGAAAATAATTTAGCAATAAATCAGTAAATACAATATGTCCTCCATGATGTATGTTTTCATTATTCTGTTTTACTCTTTTCCCCCAATTACAGTAATTCTTGTGTTCTATTACATTAATCAGACATTGTACTTCATCTGCAAATGAGATACATATAGTCACAAATATTTTCAATAATTCAAATTATATATTTAACAAGATATTTAATAATATTAAAATGAAAATAACAAGTCTGACATGTACAAAAATGATATGCACATACTGTAGCACCCTATTACAATATAAGTAGAATAAGATAATGCTAGATTATCTGATTTGTTTTGTGTTTGATTGTTTGTTTATTAATACTTTCTGGGTCTCAGCTACAGGGGGCTGAGTTTAGCAGACTCCTCAGTTTATTTCACATAATCAACCTTGTTTAATGAAATTATCCTCTCTTGCTCTATTCATTCATTCTCTAATTCATTCACTTATATCACTATATCTCACTTCTCCTTCCTTCATTCCCAGGCAATAACTGTAATGTATTCAATGTGTTTCTGTTTATTTTAATATGCTTTTACAAAACATGAGATGTATAATTTGCAAATGTTTTAATTTACTTAAATGACATCATGTTACTTATCTCATTATAGTTTCCATTTTTTTCATTGAAAAGTTATGCCTAAAGACCCATCCAGAGTTTTGCCTCTGCTGAGAATATAGAAAACCACAAGAGACCATTGCTCCTGCCCAACAATAATAAAAGCTAAAAATACACAAAACAAGAGGGTTTTTTTTTTTTTGAGCCCATCAGTAAGCTGAGGTCTCAAGGCAGTGAGGTAAGTTGAATTTCGAAGGGTAACAAACTCCTACAAGGAAAAATAGGACATGCAAACAGTTTTGTCTTGACAAAGTACAAGATAGAGAAGTAGCACCCATTAAAATGGGTAAGAAAACATAAATTACTGAAATGTTAACAAAAACATAAAAGCAGAATATGAACTAGTATGTCACATTAAATATCTCTGAAAGTCCCAGAAACAAAAGGAGTCCCCAGCCACCTGCCAAACTTTTCTCATAAACCCTCACCAGGCATAAGGAGAAAGGGTAGAGGCAATAAAGGATAGCTGAGAAAGCCTTCCTTAGCAATGAAAGCCTGCAGGGGGTGATTTACTAGCTGCTGCTGTGGAATAGATGTGAAACCCAGAAGTGACTGGGACTATTCTCTCATATTAAGCCAAAGCTCTCTTTCTCTAGGTACAGGGCAAGAAACTTTCCTAGAAATAGTTGAGCTGTCCAACGGAGATGGGATAAAACAGAAGCTGTCTGTTTCTTAGGGGAGAAGACGAAAACAGCCCTTTTTCCTATCTCAGGCAAAGGTTGGCTGCTGTTGGTGGAAGGATAGAAAGTCTCTTGTTTTAAGCACCCTACACAAATACAAAGCAGGGTACTATCACCACTGGAAGAGAAGCAAGTAATTTGCTTGTGTTCAAGACTCCTTGAGCAAGACTCCTCATCTAAAAATGGTAGTTTGGCTGCTGTGTGAGAAGGAAGAAAAATGCTGAAAATAAGCCCCTTTGGTAGGGTTCGGGGCCACAGGAACTAAAAACACTATTGCCTTAATCCCCCACAAAACCTGCCAGAAACAGGGCACACAGATTTCTAAGAGTACATATTATCTATCTTAGTCTCTTCTCTTCTTTTGCATAAATGTCCAAAATCTAATGAAAAAAATAACTACAAGAGACAGAAATTTTAAAAAAAGTTAAAAGAGGTATAATTATTAAGCTATTAGTGGAGATAAAATGGAAAAAATAAAAACATTTAATTCTAAGGAGGCATGAAAAGAGAAAATTAGAACAAAGAACAGATGGGATAAATTGAAAACAAAAAGTAAGAAGAGAGACATAAATGTATCAATATTTGCTATCATATCAATATGACATATCAATCCTAACATATTAATAATTTCTTTAAATGTAATTTGTCTAAACACTCTTAATAAGAGGTAGAGATTGTCAATTTGGATAACAAAGCCATACCCAATTTTATGCTATGTAAAAGTAAAACAATGGAAAATGACACATCATGAAAAGAAAAATGAAAATTATATTGGCTATATAAATATCAGGAAAAATATATACTTCAAAACAAGGAATTTTACCAGATAGTCAAATAACTAATTCATATTTAAAGAACATTCAACTCAACAATAGCAGAGAGCACAATATTTTCAAGATGACACAAAGCATTCAGTAAGAGAGACCATAATCTCACAGATCAAACCTCTACAAACTTAAAATAACTGAAATCATACAAAATAAACTGATTATTAAAAAATGAACTATACGTATAAATAATAATATGTATGGAAAATCCTCAGGTAATCACAAAGTAAGCAACACATTTCTACGTGGAATATGGTTAAAAGAAACCACAAGTGTCCATCGACAGATGAATGAATAAAGAAGATGTGGCACATATATACAATGGAATATTACTCAGCCATAAAAAGAAACGAAATTGAGTTATTTGTAGTGAGGTGGATGGACCTAGAGTCTGTCAGACAGAGTGAAGTAAGTCAGAAAGAGAAAAACAAATACCATATGTTAACACACATATATGGAACCTAAAAAAAAAAAAAATGTTCTGAAGAACCTAGGAGCAGGACAGGAATAAAGACACAGAAGTAGAGAATGGACTTGAGGACACAGGGAGGGGAAAAGGTAAGCTGGGACAAAGTGAAAGAGCAGCATTGACATATATACAATACCAAATATAAAACAGATAGCTAGTGGGAAGCAGTCACATAGCACAGGGAGATTAGCTCCATGCTTTGTGACCACGTAGAGGGTTGGGATAGGGAGGGTGGGAGGGAGATGCAAGAGGGAGGGGATATGGGGATATATGTATAGCTGATTCACTTTGTTATACAGCAGAAACTAACACAACATTATAAAGCAATTATACTCCAAGATAGATGTTAAAAAAAAAAAAAAGAAAGAAAGAAACCACAAATGAGACAATATTCTGCACTGAGTGGAAATGAAAACATAACATCAAAATTTGTGGAACACAGCTAAAGCAAAGTTTAAAATCAAATTTGTAGAAGTAAATGCTTATAATTATAAAATAAGAAGTGTCTCAAAAAATGACATTGGTTTCTAATACAATCAACTGAAAAGAGAAGAGCAAATTAATCTGAAAGCAAGCAGAAAAAAGGAAATAATACAGGTCAGAACAAAAATGAATGAAACAGAAAAGAACACCAAAGAGAAAAGTAAATAAAACCAAAATATTCTTTAAAGATTAATGAAATTGATGAGACTCTAGGCAGACTGGTGAAGAAAAATATAGCTTACCAATACCAGGAAGGAAAGTGTACGTAGCACTACATACAGGCATTAAGAGATTAATAAGGAAAAATATAAACAACTTTATGATAATATATTTGATAACAAGATGGAATGGACAATTTCTTGAAAGATATAAAAATTACCAAAACTCACTCAAGAAAAAATTTGTAACGTGAATAGTCTAGTAGTAAAAAATTTAAATATATATTTCTCAAAAATAAAACTCCGAGGGGGGAGATGGCGGAAGATTAAGACGCGGAGATAACCTTCCTCCCCACAGATACACCAGAAATACATCTACACGTGGAACAACTCCTAGAAAACACCTACTGAACGCTGGCAAAAGACCTCAAATTGACTGCCGCAACGAGCCGACAGGCCACCCGAGACCAGTCCCCTCACCCGCTGCCCTTCCTGCCCCGCCCGCCTACCTGGTTGCCACCCCCACACTGGAAGAGGCGTCCGTCCTGCATCACCGCTCAGCGAGCCGCTCGCGCGAGCCCGCAGATGCTACTGCTAGGGGTAGTGGGCGCAGCCGCGGGTCGTGTGGCAGGGAGCAGGGGTGATGGCATGGGATTCAGGTGGCCTCTCTTCTTCTCCTGCTCTCCTCTCTCTTCCCAGTGTGGCTGTGGCTGACACTAAAGATTTTGTAGCCATCAACCCAAGTGCAGTTTCGATGGAAGATGAAGGTTGTCTTTTCATTTTTTTTGAAAATGTCTTGATACACAAAAGTTTTAAAATTTGAAGATGGCGGAAGAATAAGACACGGAGATCACCTTCCTTCCCACAGATACACCAGAAATACATCTACACGTGGAACAACTCCTACAGAACACCTACTGAATGCTGGCAGAAGACTTCAGACCTCCCAAAAGGCAAGAAACTCCCCACGTACCTGGATAGGGCAAAAGAAAAAAGAACAGAGACAAAAGGATAGGGACGGGACCTGCACCAGTGGGAGGGAGCTGTGAAGGAGGAAAGGTTTCCACACACTAGGAAGCCCATTCACGGGCTCGGTCGGAGCACAGGGAGAAGACTGGGGTTGGCGGCGTGAACACAGCCTGCAGGGGGTTAGTGCACCACAGCTAGCCGGGACGGAGGCCGGGGAAGAGTCTGGACCTGACGAAGAGGCAAGAGACTTTTTCTTCCCTCTTTGTTTCCTGGTGTGCAAGGAGAGGGGATTAAGAGCGCTGCTTAAAGGAGTTCCAGCGACGGGCGCGAGCCACGGCTAAAAGGGCAGACCACAGTGAAGGGCATGAGACGATAAGGTTGCTGCTGCCACCACCAAGAAGCCTGTGTGTGAGCACAGGTCACTATCCACACCCTGCTTCCGGGGAGCCTGTGCAGCCCGCCACTGCCAGTGTCCCGGGATCCAGGGACAACTCCCCTAGGAAAACGCACGGCACGCCTCAGTCTGGTGCAACGTCACGCCAGCCTGTGCCGCCACAGGCTTGCCCTGCATCCGTACCCCTCCCTCCCCCCGACCTGAGTGAGCCAGAGCCCCCGAATCAGCGGCTCCTTTAACCCCGTCCTGTCTGAGTGAAGAACAGATGCCCTCCAGTGACCTACACGAAGAGGCGGGGCCAAACCCAAAGCTGGGCCCCTGGGAGCTGTGAGAACAAAGAAGAGAAAGGGAAATCTCTCCCAGAAGCCTCAGAAGCAGCGGATTAAAGTTACACAATCAACTTGATGTACCCTGCATCTGTGGAATACATGAATAGACAGCGAATCATCCCAAAATGAGGAGGTGGACTTTGAGAGCAAGATTATTTTTTCCCCTTTTCCTCTTTTTGTGAGTGTGTATATGTAGGCTTCTGTGTGAGATTTTGTCTGTATAGCTTTGCTTCCACCATTTGTCCTAGGGCTCTATCCGTCCGTTTTTATTTTGTTTTTGTTTTTTTTGTTGTTTAAAATTTTTTTTCTTAATAACTATTTTTAATAAGATCATCCAAAATGAAAATAAATAAGGAAACACAAGCTTTAAATGATACATTTAACAAGATAGACTTAATTGATAGTAATAGGACATTCCATCCGAAAAGAACAGAACACACATTTTTCTCAAGTGCTCATGGAATATTCTCCAGGATAGATCATATCTTGGGTCACAAATCAAGCTTTGGTAAATTTAAGAAAATTGA
>NW_020173108.1:1820487-1952609 GCF_003031525.2 Neophocaena asiaeorientalis asiaeorientalis
GTCACCATCACCCTGATAACAACATCAGACAAGGATGTCACAAAGAAAGAAAAGTGCAGGCCAATATCACTGATGAACATAGATGCAAAAATCCTCAACAAAATACTAGCAAACAGAATCCAACAACACACTAAACGGATCATACACCATGACCAAGTGGGGTTTATTCCAGGAATGCAAGGATTCTTCAATATACGCAAATCAATCAACGTGATACACCATATTAACAAATTGAAGGAGAAAAACCATATGATCATCTCAATAGATGCAGAGAAAACTTTCGATAAAATCCACACACATTTATGATAAAAACCCTGCAGAAAGTAGCCATAGAGGGAACTTTCCTCAATGTAATAAAGGCCACATATGACAAACCCACAGGCAACATCATCCTCAATGGTGAAAAACTGAAAGCATTTCCACTAAGATCAGGAACAAGACAAGGTTGCCCACTCTCACCACTCTTATTCAACACAGTTTTGCCAGTTTTAGCCACAGCAATCAGAGAAGAAAAGGAAATAACAGCAATCCCACTACTGGACATATACCCTGAGAAGACCATAATTCAAAAAGAGTCATGTACCAAAATATTCATTGCTGGTCTATTTACAATAGCCCGGAGATGGAAACAACCTAAGTGTCCATCATCGGATGAATGGATAAAGAAGATGTGGCAAATATATACAATGGAATATTACTCAGCCATAAAAAGAAACGAAATTGAGCTATTTGTAGTGAGGTGGTTAGACCTAGAGTCTGTCATACAGAGTGAAGTAAGTCAGTAAGAGAAATACAGATACCATATGCTAACACATATATATGGAATTTAAGAAGAAAAAATGTCATGAAGAATCTTGGGGTAAGACAGGAATAAAGACACAGACCTACTAGAGAATGGACTTGAGGATATGGGGAGGTGGAAGGGTAAGCTTTGACAAAGCGAGAGAGAGGCATGGACATATATACACTACCGAACATAAGGTAGATAGCTAGTGGGAAGCAGCCGTATGGCACAGGGAGATCAGCTCGGTGCTTTGTGACCATGTGGAGGGGTGCGATAGGGAGGGTGACGCAAGAGGGAAGAGATATGGGAACATATGTATATGTATTACTGATTCTCTTTGTTATAAAGCAGAAACTAACACACCATTGTAAAGCAATTATACTCCAACAAAGATGTAAAAAAATAAAATAAAATTAGTAACTTGGATCAACTAATTAGGGATTTATAAGGGAAAAATGGGGAAAATCTATATACATGTAAAAAACCCAGCTTTAATGAACTAAATAAATTCTAGACTGGATAACGTCAATAGAAAAGAAAACTAGTGAATTAGAGAATATTTCACCCAGGTACAACATAGAACGTTACAGAAACTTTAAACCTTTATAAAGCAATCAATCTCATACACTGCTGGCAAGAATGTAAAATGGTACAACCATTCTGGAAAACCTTTAGCAGTTTCTTATAAAGTTAAACACACACTTCCATTTGACACAGCAATACCACTCCTAGCTGTTTACCCAAGTGAAATGAAAACTTATCTTCATACAACTGTACAAATGCTATTTCATTTTGTCCCTCTAGAGAGCATACTCTCTGGCTGACTACCGTAGTTCCAGCATCTGGTATAGTATATTACCTGACATACTATAGGGGCTCAATAAATACATGGTAAATGAATGTATGGATATCTTCAAGGTGCTAAGGGAAAATAACTATCAATCTAAAACATTATATTTAGGAACATTACTTAAGGTTGAAGGAAATGAAGAGATTTTCAGATGTACAGAGATCATAGTTTCTTTCCCACACATCTTTGCTAAGGAACCTCCTAGAGAGAAGGGAACTAAACCCAGATGCAGGAGAACACAGTTACGGGCTGAGTTCTGTCCCCAACTCCCCACCAAATTCATATGTTGGAGTCCTAATCCGCAAGACCTCAGAATGTGACTGTATTTTAAGGAGGTAATTAAGTTAAAATGTGGTCATGAGTGTGGGCCCTAATCCAATGTGACTGGTGTTCTTATAAAAAGAGGAGATTTGGCCACAGACATGTGCACACACAGAGGAAAACCCTGTGAGGACACAATGAGAAGGCAGCCGTCCAAAAGCCAAGGAGAGAGGCCTCAGAAGAAACCAACCCTGCCAACACCTTTACCTTGGACTTCTGGCTCCCAGAATTGTGAGAAAGTAAATCTGTTGTTTAAGCTACTGAATCTGAGGAACTCTTGTTATGGAAGCCCTAGGAAACTAATACAAAGCCAAAGCTGTAAAATATGTTGGTAAATAAACTACTTATTGTAAGAAATTAAAAAAAAAGAGTCATTTACCAAAATGTTCATTGCAGCTCTATTTACAATAGCCTGGAGATGGAAACAACCTAAGTGTCCATCATCGGATGAATGGATAAAGAAAATGTGGCACATATATACAATGGAATATTACTCAGCCATAAGAGGAAATGAAATTGAGTTATTTGTAGTGAGGTAGATGGACCTAGAGTCTGTCATACAGAGTAAAGTAAGTCAGAAAGAGAAAAACAGCTACCATATGCTAACACATATATATGGAATTCAAGAAAAAAATGTCATGAAGAACCTAGGGGTAAGACAGGAATAAAGACACAGACTTGAGAATATGGGGAGGTGGAAGGGTAAGCTGTGACAAAGCGAGAGAGTGGCATGGACATATATACCCTACCAAATGTAAAATAGTTAGTGGAAAGCAGCTGCAGAGCACAGGGAGATCAGCTTGGTGCTTTGTGACCACCTAGAGGGGTGGGATGGGGAAGGTGGGAGGGAGGGAGATGGAAGAGGGAAGAGATATGGGAACATATGTATAAGTGATTCACTTTGTTATAAAGCAGAAAGTAACACACCATTGTAAAGCAATCATACTCCAATAAAGATGTAAAATAAATAAAACTGCAAGCTCAGATGCTTTTATGGTAAATTCTATCAAACATTTGAGGAATAAATAATACCAATTATATACTAAGTCCTCTATAAAATAGAAGATTAAGTAATGCTTTCCCTCACATTTTATGAGACCACATTATCCTGATAGTAAAACAACATTACAAGAAAACTACAGACCAACATCTCTTACAAACGCAGGCCCAAAATCTTTAACAAAATGTTATCAAATCAAGTCCAACAATATATAAAACAATAGTATATTAGTGGCTTCATCCAGGAATGCAAGTATTTGTCAACACTTGAAAATCAGTCAATATGATTAACCAACAACTACAGATTACATAAACTCCAAAATCACACAAGAATTTTAATAGATGCAGAAAACAGCATTTGAGAAAATTAAGATTAAAATTCTATTCATAATAAAAATTTTCAGCAAACAGGGAGCTACCTGAAACTAATAAAGATCACCTTTGAAAAACCAATAATGAGTATTTTACTTATTGGTGAAAGATGGAAATCGTTATCTCTATAATTAAAAGAGAGACAGAGAGAGAGAAAAGGATATTCAATCTCACTGTTTCTCATTGAATTTGTAGTGGAAATTCTAAAATATTCAAAATTTTGAGGCGGTGGGTGAAATGGTGAAGGGGATCAAAAGGTACAAATTTCCAGTTATACAATAAATGTCCTGGGGAAGTAATGTATAGCATGGTGACTATAGCTAATACTACTGTACTGTGTATTTGAAAATAGCTAAGAGAGTAGATCTTAAAACTTTTATCTCGAGTAAAAGATATTGTAAGTACATGTGATGATGGATCTTACCTAGACACATTGTGGGCAATCATTTCACAATATATACATATATCAAATCATTATGTTGTAACCTGAAACTAACGTAGTATTATATGTCAACTATATCTCAATTAAAAAAACAAAAGAACTCTAGAAACCCAACAGTAAGAACCAAACAATCCAGTTAGAAAACTGGCAAAAGAAATGAAGAGACATTTTACCAAAAAGGATATACAGGTGGCAAATAAGCACATGAAAAGATTTCCAACCATTGATAAATGCAAAATGCAAGTAAGTAACACAGTGAAATGCCACTGCACACACAATAGGATAGATACAAATTAAAAAGGCAGAAAATATCAAGTACTGGTATGTATGTGAAGCAACTAAATCTCTCATATGCAGCATGTTAAACAGTATAACCACTTAGGAAAAGTTTAGTGTTTTATTAAAAATTTAAGCACTCACCTAGCAGATGATCATGCCATTCCACTCCTAGGTATTTACCTAAAATAAAAAGAAATATATATCCGTTCAAAGACTTTTACATAAATGTTTGCAGAAGTTTCATTTGTAACTCCTAAAAACTAGAAACAACCCAAATGTTCATCAACAGGTAAATGAATGAATAAAACGGTATATCCATATAATGGAATACTAGTTAGCAGTAAAAAGGAAGGGGATATTGATACATGCAATAGCAGGGATTAATCTCAAAATAATTAGAATGAGTGAATGAAAAAAAAAAAAGAAAGGAACACTATATGCCATGATTTCATTTATATAAAACTCTAAAAAATGTCAACTAATCTGCAGTGACAGAAGTTAATAAGGGCAAAATTATATATTAAACATAATATATATTTTATATGTTAACAGATTTTAGATAGATAATTGATACACAATTAATAGCACAGATTTAAATGGATATATATTTTATTTATATATTATAAAACATATTTATTTTTATATTATAAAATATATATACATTTTTATTTAGTTTGTTAAAATTGTCTGGATTTCTAAAGAAAAGCAATTTAGAGCAATATTTCCTATTATTAAAAAATAAAGAAGGAAGGAAGGAAGGAAAGAAAAGAAAGAAAGAAAGAAAGAAAAAAAGAAAGAAAATTCAATTAGAAAATAAAAATAAATGTGGAGCAAACATTAGAAAGAAGAAATACAATTCTGTTCTTATTTGACAATATCTACCACATAGAAAAATTCCAAGAAATCTGGGAAAGACCCACTTGCACTAATATGTGAGTTTTTCAAGGACACAGGATACAAGTCAAGATACAAAAATCAATTGCATTTCTACATACTAGCAAACAAAATATTTAACTTCAAATTTAAAGTATATATATATGTATATTTATACACATATATAAATGTATATATACACATATATATAAAATGTTCATTCCATCAAAAAGCAAATAATTAGGAGTCAATTTACCAAGTATTTGCAAGACTTATACACTAAAAGCTACAAAACATTGCTGAGAGAAATCAAATAAATGAAGAAAATGACACATTTTTCTTATCAGAAGTTTTATATTTATCGATCTACAACTTCAATATAATTTCAAGCATAATTCTGGAAGTATTTTTATATTAATTCAGAAGCTGAGTCTAAAATGTGTACTGCAAAGCAAGGAATATAAAATAACAAAAACAATTTTGAAAAAGAATAAAGTTGGAGGACTCATACTACTTGATGTTAGTACTTACTATAAAGCTAGAGCAATCAACAAATTTAAATGGTTTTACATATAGGATATGAAATTAGCTAGATACATCCGTCAGTGGAACAAAATAGAAATACACACACAAATATATGCATATATGGTGCCAAATTAATTCAATGAGGAGGCTATATTTGCAACATGGTACTGGAAAAATTAGGCCTTCATATACAAAAAAGTTACCTTGATCCTTACCATACACAAAAGTTAACTCAAAAATGATCATAGACATAAATTTAAGTATTCAATGTATAAAATATATAGAAGAAAACAGAAAAATATTTGTGATAACTAAATATGTCCTAGATATGATACCAAAAGCACCAACCTTAAAGAAAAAATTAGATAAACTGGACTATATTGAAATAAAAAAATACATGTTCTCAAATATACTTCTAGAAAATGAAAATACAAGCCCCAGGCTAGGAGAAAATGTTTGCAAAATACCTATCTTATAAAAGGACTTATAGGCACAATATAAAAAGAACATAAGAATACAAACAACCTAATACAAAAAGGGCAAAAAATTGGTTAGGACACTTCAACACAGACAGTAAACAAATGGATTATAAGGCACCTGAAATTGATGCTCAAATGAATTAGCTATCAAGAAAATGTAAACTGAACCATAACATACCAGTAAACATCTAATAGGATGGCTAAAACTGAAAAGCTTGACATTAGCAAATGATGATGTAAACATAGAACTGGAACACATACATTGCTAGTGGGAATGCAAAATGGTATGATCAATTGGAAACCAGTTTAGCTATTTCTTATAAAGTTAAATATACATTTTCCATATGACCCTGCTATTTAATTTCTGGATATTTACTCAAGAAAAGTAAAAGCATATATTCACACAAATATCTGTATGCAAGTGTTCATAGCAGCTTATTCAAAATAGCCCAGATCTGGAAACAACCCAAATATCCATCAGTTGGTCAAAGGATAAACACATTTTGGTTACAGCCCAATAAGAGAATATTACTCAGCAATACAAAGAACTATTATGTTTATAGCAGAAGAATCTCAAAGATATAATGTTAAGGGAAAGAATTCAGGCAAAAAGACTACTACAAAGACTACTACAAAAAGAATAAAATACCTAGGAATAAACCTACCTAAGGAGGCAAAAGACCTGTACTCCATAAACTATAAGATGCTGTTGAAAAAAACTGAAGATGATACAAACAGATGGAACTATATACTATGTTCTTGGATTGGAAGAATCAATATTGTTAACATGACCATACTACCCAAGGCACTCTACAGATTCAATGAAATCCCTATCAAACTACCAATGACATTAATCACAGAAGTGGAACAAAAAAAATTTTAATCTATATGGAAACACAAAAGAGTCAAATAGCCAAAACAATATTGAGAAGGAAGAAATATGCTGGAGGAATCAAGCTCCCTGACTTCAGACCATACTACAAAGCTATGGTACTGGCACAAAAACAGACACATGGATCAATGGAACAGGATAGAAAGCCCAGAAATAAATCCATGCACTTTTCGTCAGTTTACCTAAGACAAAGGAGGCAAGAATATACAATGGAAAAAAGACAGTCTCTTGAATAAGTGGTGCTGGGAAAACTGCACTGCTACATGTAAAAGAATGAAATTAGAACATTCTCTAACACCATATACAAAAAGAAACTCAAAATGAATTAAAGACCTAAAGGCAAGCCCAAATACTATACAACTCCTAGAGGAAAACATAGGCAGAACACACTTTGACATAAATCAAAGCAATATTTTTGTGGATCTGTCTCCTAGAGTAATGGAAACAAAAGGAAAAATAAACACACGGAACCTAACTAAACTTAAAAACTTTTGCAGAGCAAAGGAAACCATAAACAAAACAACAACCTATGGAATAGGAGAAAATATTTGCAAATGATGCAACCGACCGACAAGAAATTAATTTCCCAAATATACAAACAGGTTATACAGTTCAATATCAATAAAACAAATAAACCAATCAAAAAATGGGCAGAAGACCTAAACAGACATTTTTCCAGAGAAGACATCCAGATAGCCAACAGGCGCATGAAAAGATGCTCAACATTGCTAATTATTAGAGAAATGCAAATCAGAACTACAATGAGGTATCACCTCACACCAGTCAGAATGGCCATCATCAAAAAGCCTACAAAAAATAAACGCTGGAGAGGGTGTGGCGAAAAGGAACCCTCTTGCACTGTTGGTGGGAATGTAAACTGGTACAGCCACAATAGAGAACAATATGGAGGTTCCTTAAAAAACTAAAAATAGAGTTAGCATATGATCCTGCAATCCCACTCCTGGGCATATACCCAGAAAAGAGGAAAAATTTAATTAAAAAATATACATGTACCCCAATGTTCACAGCAGCACTATTTACAATAGCCAAGACATGGAAGCAACATATCATACTAAATGAAGTCAGAGAAAGACAAATATCGTATGATAACACTTATATGTGGAATCTAAAAAACCTGATATAAAGAAACTTATTAAAAAAAAAAAGAAACATTAACAAAACTTAAATAGACTCACAGACATAGAAAACAAACTATGGTTACTAAAGGGGAAAGGTGTAGTGTAGGGATAAATTAGGGATTTGAAATTAACAGACACATACTACTATGTATAAAATAAACAACAAGGACCTACTGTATAGCACAGGGAACCATATTCAGCATCTTGTAATAACCTATAATGGAAAAGAATCTGAAAAATATATATATGTGTGTGTGTGTATAAATGTACATATATACGTGTGTATGTATATAACTGAATCACTTTGCTGTACACCTGAAACTTTATAAATCAACTATACATCAATTTTAAAAAATGACTCATGGAAGCCTATCAGCCTCTGTCCTAGGTGATGTTCCATACCCTTAGCCTCACAAGGTACCGAAATGTCTTCACAGAGATGACTTTTTTCACTTCTGATTGTTCCTGTCCATTTGGTCCATAATCACTGTTTTTTATCATCTTCCCATTGCTACATTATGCCTTCTGAAATTGGCCTTCTGCAATAAATTTGTGTATCACAGCAGTTTTACATTTTTCTTTAAATTATTACTTCTCTCTTATCTCATTCAGTTTTGCTGGCTCTCTGAGAGATTATCTCTTTTCAAATTCTAGTTTCATTTCAACATTATTCCTCTGTACTCTGACCTGTGATTCTTATTCCCAGAGAAAAATAAACAAAACCCAGCTTAGCTGCTCGGATTTTCAACAGTCAGTTATCTTGAAAAACTCCTACACTTCCACCCTAAACCTCTTCTTTGTCACATTTGGAAAGATTAACTGAATGAGTAACATCTACACCGCACGTATATTTGAGTATGCAGTTGGGAGTTTTAGGTTCAAATTGTTTTTATATGAGCAAAACAAAAGACATTGAATTTTTTAAATGTACAATTACATAAGCAATTAGAATATCTACATATGTCACAATCCTTACATTTATGGCAATTATTTTGTGCCTTTCTCAAAGTATTTATCAAATGAATAATGGATTTTTCCCCCAGCTGCTTGATCTATATTCTGAGTTCAATTTGCTGCACTGCATGTCACAAGTATAGAATAAAACTCTTCTTTTCTGTAATTAAGCACAAGAATAATTCTAGTATTTATATATGCTATACAATCTTAGGCAAATCTAGGAATTTTTATGGAAAAGTTGCTATATAACAGCTATTTTCATGATTAAGGGAAAAGACAGTTCTAGTATTCTACATTCCACTTTAATGAAGTGAATACAGAACAACGTAGCTTAATGCATTTTATGAACTTTGTTTTACGTGGTTTTGTGTGAATTAGACACTCATTTATGAGGATTCTATTTCCAAAAATAAATATTAGAGTAACAGTCAATATCTGAAGCACTGATCTACAAGGACTTAACACAATAGCTACTTTCAGGCACTTTAGAGAAATATTTTATTTCCAAGTACCTAGCAATGTCTAATTATTATAGGTACCTTCAGTAATTTGTATTTCTTATAATTTACATTATCCTTTTTTTTTTTTTTTGCGGTATACGGGCCTCTCACTGTTGTGGCCTCTCCCGCTGCAGAGCGCAGGCTCCGGACGCGCAGGCTCAGCGGCCGTGGCTCACAGGCCCAGCCGCTCCGCGGCACGTGGGATCCTCCCGGACCAGGGCGCGAACCCGTGTCCCCTGCATCGGCAGGCGGACTCTCAACCACTGCGCCACCAGGGAAGCCCTACATTATCCTTTTTAAGTACTCTAAGTTTAATAAAATTTTACTTTTTTGTTGTTGTTTTTAACTTCATTAGTGTATTTCTGAGCAAGTAGCATAGAATAATTTAAGAAGAGTTCCCTCCCTCCGACCCTGGGACAATACAATAGTCCTATTTTCCTGGAGTTGACCGTGTTCAGAATACACGAAGCAACCAATTATTTGGCTAGAAAGCATAAGCACTTCAGTTTCTTCCATATTTGGTTAAAGCCCATGTGTCCTCTAACCTGCATTTTTAAAACTTTTCCCAATAATCCCAAATCTGCAAAAAGCATAGGCAAAGCAATACAAGGAATAGTAACTAAGTGCATGTTCAACAAATAGAAAACAAGCCAGTAGACAAATTTTGACCGTGCAGAGATTCCTGATGGATTGTTCAAAATCTATATTTTAGGCACAACTGTGACTCAGACACCTCCTCCTCCTCACAACCTCTGGATGCTCCTTCAACTCAATGTTTTTTTTTAAACTTTTAAGACACTGACACTCAGTTTATTATGCAGCAATACGTACCTTAGATCAGAAAATATGAGATCAAACAGGAAAGGTTTATTCAAACGTAAAACAAGACACTATATAATTTGGAGAGTTTTATTTTCTGAGAGCAGAAACTACAAAACTGAATAAAGAAGAGAAAAAAACCAAAAATCCTGAGAATCCAATTCAACATTTAATCCCTTTAAAGTCATTAACTCTAACAACTAATCTTAAATATGTCCTTTAATTTTATTTTCACAAAACTAATTACCACAAAAATATACTATAATGAATTTTGTTAGGGTTTTTTTGTTTGTTTGTTTTTTGTATGCCAGAGGGTATAAACCTCCCTACTACCGCCTAATTCTTTTGTCTGTTCAACAGAAACTATTGTTTTAGGTCACTGTTAAATCGTAGTGGTCTTTCCCTTCCCAACTGTAGCTGGGTGCAGGAATAATCTGACAGCCTTGTGTTCAGAGGCATCCCATATCTCATCCTCAACCCTGGGGTTTCTCTGCCACCACCTCATGGGACACCCTAAATGTTTGTTCAGGCATTCTAACACATGCACAAACTTGACAGTGCTTGCCAGCATCATAGAGCAAAACCTTGATGAGGGTGGAATAGCCTATCAAAATGTGATATTTGCAACATACATTGAAAGCCCACAGGATTTTAAGGTTAATTGGATAATTTGTTGTATTTTCTAGGCATAAAACAATGAGCAGATAGGTGAAATTTTTCTCAGATGCTACTAAATCCCTTATGGTCTAAAAGCCTGGCATTTACCACATTTTATGTTTCCCAAGTGGTTGTCAGAAGAAAAAAAAAAAGTGGAAACCCAATTAGCAGAATAAAATGTTGTCAGTATATTTCCAACAAGAACTTGGCTTCTCATTTTAATGTAGATGCATACGAGTAGAAGGATTTATATAATGATTGTTAGTTCACTGTGCCACCAACGAAACAAAAACCTCTTTATCATAGCATCAGAAACATCTTATTAATGGAAATTAGCATCTAAGTCTTAACATTCCCACAACATTATATCCAACAGATAAAAAATTTCAGGCTCTATTTTTTAAAATACTCGAATAGTCCCCAGAGAAGTTCATCAACTTTAGTTCTCCAAAGTAACATATACAGTAATCTGTCTAAGTCAAACACATGTACACAAACACACTCCCCAACATACACACACAAAGCTGTAATGCTATCCTGCTGATTATGTTGTCTACTTAGTTAATGAAGGGTACTATTCAGTCAGTAGATGTGAAGGAGCCATGAAGTCAATACCATGCACTTGGACTTCAGTTTCTGACAGTGAAGGAAGTAGACTAGCTACTCTATAAGACTTCCTATTACAATACTACTAAAATCTGAATAAAACTCGATTTGAAAGGTATTGATGGGCTCATGACAAGTAAGGAAAATCTTCAAGATTAAAAATTAAGCCAAAACAACAACAACTACGAACTTTAACCAGAGAAGGCAGCTGTGAATTTTATATGATTGCCCTCAATAGTATATGATTGGATCTGAGTGTTTGAATGAAGATGGAAACCCTGAGGAGGTTAAAGTTGTCCCCCAGGGTAATAGCAGGTTCTGGGCCACAACAGAAAGAAATTAAATCCTCTCTGGAGGAAACATCCCTACAGACCTACAAACCTACAGTATTCTCATAAATTAAGTTCAACCTAATACAACAATTTTTTGTTAATCACAAAAAACACATCTATAAAATAGGGTAACATGAGAGATAGTAGAAACTAAAAGACAACTTTAGATTCCCAAGGTCAACAGATAATGGAATTAGAAAAATATGTATATAATAATGTAAAATGTTCAAGAGGAAAAAAAGAAAGTATTTTGAGTGTATAACCAATAAGAAACGATTACAATGGAGAGACTGATTTGGAAAAGAACAAAGCAAACTTCTAGAATAAAAATGTATAATTAATGAATAGGTAACAAAATAGTCAGAAGGTTATTAGAGAACTGGAGGAAATGGCTGAAGGAAGTATCCACATCCTCGTTCAGAGATACAAGTTAACAGAAATATGAAAACACATTAAGAAAAGTAAGGGATGAATGACAAGGTCCACCTTCTAACTGTAATTCTGGAAGGAGGGATTACACAGACTGGATGAACCTAATGGTCGTTGTGGAAAACAGTATGAAATTTTATTGAAAGATATTTAAGACTTAAATAAATGGAGCAATATACTATACTCATGGACTAGAAGACTCCTTGTTTTAAATATGTACCAGGCCGTGATCTAAAATTTATCCTTTAATGTGACTCACAGTAAAAAGTTTGAACACTATTTTAGAGAAATTCTTGCCTATGTACATCAGGAAAGATGTTCAGAACAGTACGGTTCACGGTAGCAAAAACAACTAGAAACACTGCATTGGCAAGAGTATGGATAACATTTTGCAATAGTCACAGTGGAATATTATGGAAGAACGGGAAAAATAAATTACAATTACATAAAATAACATGATGAGTTTGAAAAATACACTGAGGGAAAAACTCAATTCATAGTGGATAACATAATGCTTGATATTTTTGTAAATCCTGAAAACAAGAAAACTAAGCAACATATTGTTTACCACTTAAATATGTAGTAGTAGTATTCAAAAAAGGCAACAGGGCTTCCCTGGTGGCGCATTGGTTGGGAGTCCGCCTGCCGATGCAGGGGACGCGGGTTTGTGCCCCGGTCTGGGAAGATCCCACATGCCGCGGAGCGGCTGGGTCCGTGAGCCATGGCCGCTGAGCCTGCGCGTCCGGAGCCTGTGCTCCACGACGGAAGAGGCCGCAACAGTGAGAGGCCTGTGTACCGCAAAAAAAAAAAAAAAAGGCAACAAAGGAATAACATGCATAAAATTCAGAGCAGTCGTTAGTTTGGTAAGGGAATTAGGATACAAAATTGGGGAAGGCCAAAGAGTATCAGTATTATTGGTATTTAACAGTTCATAAGTTTGCTAGTGAGTTTATAGATATTATTAAACTTTTAAATTTACCTGTTACATACATTACTATCTATCAAATATTACATTAAAATAAAGTGTACAATGCACTTTAAAAATAATTCCAAGTTTACAATGTACTTTAAAAATAGTTCTAAGTTTGTTCAAGTCAATTTTTAGATTTTATGCAAAATTTTATGCAAAATTTCTAAAAGCTATTTAACCAGAGTCCTAGGCCACAACCAATCAGAAGCAACAGATTGGAAGGTAGAAGAAAAAGTTCCAAAGAGGCTGGTTTGGACCAACACCTATACAGTGAATAACGAAATAAATAATTTATACAGTAGACGTTCAGGGGCCTCAAAATTATTCCCATTTGACATTGGAGCTGTTTAATATTGGAAAGATATTGGCCAGCACCTTCTCAGTCTTAGTACTACCGTGGAGTACAATAATTTACTCTCCTTTGGCAACGGGAGTCATCATGCCCAGGAGGCACTGTTAAATTGGCAAAAAAGGATGCAGCACATCAGAATAAATTTCAACTCAAGTTGCTAAAGTAGATGTTGAACATTTAGTGTCTGGTGGTGATGCCCCCTTCAGTCTACGCAGAAAAACTGTTTCAGTTTTCAGGTTACCTGCCTGCTTCCTGAAGGCATTTGAGTTTTTGAACCACAAATGAGCAGCCCTTGTAAGGTTTGGTGCCAGGCTGATGACCCTGTTTTTCTGGTGCGGCCAAGCAAAAGAGGGCTTGACTGTGGGAGTGAGATTTGACAGGCAGAAGTAGGGAGATGGAAGGATGTCCAAAGAGAAAATGGGGTGAGCGAAAGCAAAGTTGTAGTTTCTGTTCCTCATTCTTGACTCCTCACGTTCCTAACAGTTTGCTGTTTATTTGGGATGTTCCCCCTCTGTGTCTCTTGCACCACATAGAATCCAGCGCCAGGTCCCTCGGGAAAATGAACACGTAGCTGAAATATCTGCGGTGACCTTTACAACCCTTTTGACAACACTCCTGGTTTCTGACATTGCATTTACCCGTCTCCTGGAGATTGGGGTATCAACCTACACTATTTTTTACAGCTGAAGCTCCCCCAGATTTATTCTGTACAAATTGCCTGGAGTATCAAAATCAAATCTTTCTCTTCCTAAATTCTCTTCCTCACTACACCAACTGAAAATTAATTCAACAATTAATAGTGACCAATACATATCTATGCTTTCCATGCAATTAAACCCAACTAGATACTGAAAGGAGAATAATTGAATTATCCCACTAAAATAAACCATCCTAAATTGCAAATGACCCATTTATTATTGAGTAATTCTCTCAAGGGCTTTCCATAGATTTTTGGTAGAGTACTTGGGAGAAATGTTTATGAATGCCCTTTTCTGCAACCGTGGGCAAAATTGCAAAGTTTATGGTTAAAATAATTAAATATTAAATGCTTTATTGTTTTTATATAATTATGTCAACTATGTAAGAGATACAAATAGTCATATTATAAGATGTACATAACACACCGTATTCATACAAATAACTTTAGTATTTTTTTCAAGTAGTAAAAATATACCAATGATGATGATCAGGGAATTCTAGTCTCACTTCTTACTTTGCCATTAGTTAGATCAGCAACCTTAGCTTGCTTGGCCTTGACCTTCTACTTGTTACTTTGTTTTCCATCACTAAATAGAAATGTAGCATAATAGCATTTTAGAGGCAGATATATAGCAGGATTTGACTCCCGTTCTGCCATTTACAAGCTGTGGGTTATTTACCTAACTTACTGAGGTCTCAGGTTTCTCATTCTCAAAATTGGAATAATGCTAATAGTTTCAAATCTAAAGGATTCTTAATATGGTTGAAATGATATTTATAAAGCTTTTATCATGATATATACCTACGACATGATAAGCGCTCAAAAAATCTGTCTTTTATTAACTGAGGAGACATATGAATAAAAACATACAGTAAGAAACTTGTATCTTTCTAAATCTCCGATGTTTCAGTTTGATTATTCTAGTCTTGATTTCCCCTACTTTTTATAATAGTTTCTCTAAATCTTCTCTAAGACACAGACATAGATATAAAATACTAAATTGTATAAAATGTATCATGTGACTCTAGAAACAGGATACTGGAGTTGATAAAATTTCAATACTCGTATTTTAAAACAGAGATGTCTCTGTCTAAATCCTTCAGCTCTAGCCTGCTTTATTTTGGGTTGAGTTACCTTTCTAATGGCCAGGAAAAAATGTCTGCTCTAAGATGGGTAGGAGGAGCCTTGTTCCTAAAAATGCTTGAGTGACTTGGGAATAGAATTAAGGAACATAAACGACACAAATGACAGGGTTAGCTTTAAAGCTTATCGAGTGGATTTTGACTATTTTGGTCTTAAAAGTGTTTCTAGAATTTTCATGCCATGAAGAGCTAAATGAGACGTTTCATATAATTAATATTCTAACCAAAGTCCTTATAGACCAAGGGAGCTGCTTTATGTGGAAATGCTTAGCTTTCTTTTATATATTCTATAAGGATCACATAAATATAATTTTATGACGAGTATGTTTTTGGTTACTGAGAGGAAAGATAAGAGTTCCTTATTTGCCCAGGGAAAAGAGGGACTGGAGCCAAAGGTGTATGTCTGAGAAGGGAAAGCTTCTAAAGGTCTATTAGGGAGTTTCCATCAAGATTCCAAAATTCTAGGGGAAGCTAGAGTGATAGGATGACCTTCAGCAAGAACATTCTCTTGCTTGGGTTTAGTGGATGTGCGTGGAGATAATTCAGAGGCATAAAAAGCAGGGGTGAGTAAGAATATTAGAAGGTGAAAACATATCTCATTCACTGTGTAAACAACAGAGAGGGGAGTTGAGGTTAATGGGCCAGAATTGGTTGCAGCCAAAATATTCACAGCTTTGCTGAAATCACTGGTTCCTTCATGCCAATATGTCTATTCCACAGTTCCCTCTGCTACTTTGGACTCTTTCACGTTGACAAAATTTACATCCATATACTGGAATCAAAACAGGGTTCTGTCCATTTCTCTAAATGCTGCTCAATATAATCCCTTTTTGTTTGTGCAGAGTCCATAAAGAAGTCAATACAGCTCTGTAATTTATTGAGATGTCAGCTCCACAAACTTAGTTGGAGCCTGGAAAGACAGACTACAGCTTCTTTCTCCCTTTTTAGAGATGCACTGACCTCATGCAGGGAACACTTCAAGGAGTTTTGTTTGGATGATCAATACATTTCTATATTTATAAGCCTAATCAGAGCCCATCTGCTTTTCTGCTAAAGCACTGCTGAAAGAGAGAGTCACATAATCAAAATTATAACTTCATTGCATTGATTTTGTTGTTCTACTTGTTACTCAGACCACAAAAATAATTAAATATTTTCATTTTAATAACTGCAACTTGACACAAAATCATTTCTTTGGGAAACAGTTCCCTAATGTCAGAATTACTGCATTTTATATTCCCTATCCTGCCATTTTTTATTCTAATTATTAGACTTGAACAGGTCCAAGACTTGTTTTAAATGCTCTAGTCTCAAAACTTAACAGCTGTTCCTCAGCCCATATATGGAAAGTCAGTCAGCTGCCTTGAACTGACCTCAGTGGCGCAGTCACCCAGAGCCAGATCTCCACCGGAGACTCCAGGTTCACATTATAAATACTGCAGGGCCATCTATAAATATGTGCATTTCACCATGTTTCACCTGCTGTTGTTTTGCTGAGGCAAGTGCCTGCTGTCCTTATTCGTGTAGCAGCAAGCACCTTTGGATATAACAGGGAGATAACAGAACCTGTGAATGTTTAACTGGCTCCGTCAAAGTGTGGGGAGAGGATCCAAAGAAGAGAAAGGAGGACTAGTTTGGAGGAAATATAACAAAATAAAAATGACATCTCGCAATGAAAATGGTAGGCAGGCCTTTAATTTGCTGTTAAGTCAATACATCTTTCTGTAGTATACGGCTGATCACTTCACGCTGGCCTACGCACGTTTATTACGTGATTTATTATAGAGAGGGTCTACGTGGGGTTGTAATCAGACCATTTCTGCCTGCCACATCCAAGCCATTGCCTCTGCTGCCCACAATTTTCTCCATCAAGGCAGCTTTTCCATTTAGGGAGATGAACTGTAACTGAAGTCACCTATGTGCTTTTAGCATTTTCACTTTGTAACTGAATATGCTCTTAGGCTAACTTAGGCCATATGGTGTCTTCATTTGCCAATAAATATGCCCTTTCTGACTTTTAGGCTTCCTCATCTGTAGCATTCCTGAATCAAAAACTGTAGTTCTGCTTGGCTTTCTTAAACCCTTCAAAGGCACAAATCAATCACTGTTTGTTTTCTCATGGCCAAATACTAATCTGCAGAAAATCAAAAGAGTACGTGTTGAAAATCAGTACCTTGATTTTTATTTTTAAAAGGAAAAATTAGTCATAAGTGCTTTACGAAATCCTTTACACATCTTTATCATTTTAGCAGAGATATATAATATAGCAACTGTTCCTATCTCAAAATTTACAAAGATTTTTCTGTGTATTTTTCTAGTTAACACTCTCTGTGTCTTATGTTACACCCACATGTAAAATTTGTATTTTAATGATATATAAAACACACTTGCTATTTTAAGTAAAATTATGAATGGTGACCAACTCTATAAAGCTAGAAATATACGGTCCACTTTCCAGATGCCAAAAGATATCTTATTTGTTTTTCTTTACGAAATGTGTGTGGTTTTGCCAAATCTTCCCACAAACTCAGTCTTTAAGGCCCTAACACAGTGAAACAAAATGAATTCCAGTAATAACACCCCACAGTGATGTGTTTCCAGTAAATAGAGCTAAAATTCTGATTATGAAGACAAGCCTCAATCTAGCTAGCAGAGGCTTGAGGCTTAATATGCAATATTATTTTCAAGAATTAAGGAAATTAGTATTTTAGATGAAAAGTCTTTTTGTAGCAAGCATTCAAGATGTGGTATTGTCTGGACATGCATGGTGACAAAGAAAGCAGTGACCTCTGAAGGAATCAAGAGTCTGAGTGGTCACTTAGGCCAAAACATACATTTTATTACCTCTACATCATCTTCACTGTTTACAGCACTTGACCAGCCTATAACAGGATAGCTGCAGTATCTCCTAAGACAGCTCACTTCATAATGAGATAGCTTTCACTGGTCAGTATAACATCAATCTGAGATCTACTGCTTGAGCACATGGTTATTGGTCATAGGCACTGAATATATTCCTTGGAGCCAAGTTTACTCCAGTTTCTCATGAAAAGACAAAACATTTGACTCAACTTTGCACATCCCTTACGTTTTAGACTAAGAGGAATTGTTGGGCTTAGAGAAATAGATCTGGGAATAGTATATACAGTACTGGGAGTTGAAATCCTATGAATGAATGAGTTGCTGAAGATAAAGCATTAAACAGGAATGGAAAATGTGATACTGCCATACAGTAGAATGTTATGCGGGGCATAAATAAATATCTTAGCATCATTTAATCATCCTGCACATAATATATTTTTACCTCAGAAACCCCAGATATCTTCACTAGGCAAACAGCTTCCATGCACTGTCAATTTTTAGTACCGTTGTAGCTTGGTATGTCAGTGGTACAAATGACATTATATGACATAATACATAACAGTGGAACAATTCCATTTTCTTCATCTAGATATATAGCATATATAATTAATGGTTATATATTACTTGACTGCCATGTGTATGTATATATACACACACACACACAATACACACATATATATAACATACAAACCCTTCTATTATTCCCTTATAACATTTAGGTTAATTCTAATTTCTTTTACTATTTTATTCAGCCTAAAACTAGAAATTATATCTTTGATTAAAGCACTAATTATATGCAAACACAAATGGAAATTTTTAATGATTACAAGAACATTTTTGTTTTTAACAACAACAAATGCACACTGAAACAGAGTTATTTTGCTAAATTTTGTGTACATCAATAATTTCTTAATTATTTCCTTATGGCAACATTTCAGAAATGCAATTGATGTGTCCAAGAGAATGTAATCGTCAGGCGTTTGATATTTATTACCAAAATTTCCTCCAAAACCATGTACAAATTTATACCCCAACTGAAAATTCACTAAGATGTGCTTGTTTCAATCTTGTTGTAAAGAGCTTTATTGAGGTGTAATTTATATACTATAAACGTCACTTATTGACATTTATATTTCAATGACTTTTACTAGATTGATGCAGTTGTGTAACCACCACCACAAGAGTAGAGCATTTCCATCACCCTAAAAGATTCATTCCTGACCATTTGCAGTCAATCCCTGCTCCCACCACTAACTCCAGGCAAACATTGCTGTCTGTCTCTTAGAGATTTGCCTTTTTAGAAATTTCATATAAACGGAATCATCTAATACATTTCTTTTGTGTCTGGTTTCTTTCACTATTTTGTAACACTTTTGAGATTTATCTATGTCATACCATGTCTCTACAGTCTTTTCATTATTATTGCTGAATAGTATTCCCCTGTATAAACATGATGTGTTTTCTTTACCATTTCACCAGGCAATGGATGTTTGGATTGTTAGCAGTTTTTTTTTTTTTTTCTCGCAACTATGAATAAATAAATACCTATGAACATTTTGTTTAAGTCTTTGTATAGGACATAGGTTTTTGCTCGTTCTCTCAATCTTGTTAGAATCATTTTAATACATTAGTTTTAAATGCGAGAAAATGTACATTTACATGATGTGAAAAAACAGTAATTCTAATATTTCTAAGAGTAGCAGAGTTTTTACAAAAACAAAAAAAGGTAATTATTAAAAGTGACAGTTCACACTCCGAAGTCATTTCTATACCATAATTTTTCCTAATTTTGTTCTGTTACAAAGAAGGATGCTCTATTATTTAGATTGAGAAGAGGTGACACTGTTTTTCCTAAGTCCTTGGCACACACTATATTATTCAACAATGTATTAGAAAACATTGCGTTCTGATTTATACATGCAACTTGTATTTTATTTTTATACTTTAAATTCATTCACCCATTCAACAAATGTTTACTGACCACCTACAGTGTACCAGACACTGTGCTCAGAACTAGGGAAACAAAATAAAAGAAAACACGGCCCTTGTCTTTATGGAGCTTTACAAACTAAGGCGGCAATCACAGTTCAAAGTATTAATGAAAAAGTAGGTACTAACTACAAAACAACAGCAACAACAATAATAGCCCTAATTTTAAAGACCTAGGTCTACAAAAAGAAAACCTAATTCAACTTTAAGAGGTGAAGGAAGCATTGCCAGAAGAAAAAATATGCAAGCTGAGATATGAAGAACAGGTGGGTTATCTAAGAAAGGATGAGAAAATTAGTCCAAGGGGAGAAAATAGCATAAGCAAAGGCCTTGAGTCAAAAGGATCTGGTATCTTTGGCGAAATACAAGTAGTTTTTATTGCCTAAGAGAAGCTTTTGAAAGAGCAACAATAGAAGGAGCTAAAGAAACAAACTGGGGCAAAATCATGGAACAATTCATAAACCACATTAAAAACCTGTTAGCCAAATCTCCTTTCACTGAAATTACCAATGTCCTCTTTGATAATTTCTGTCCATATTATCAGGTTCAGCTAAAACTTAACTTCCCTGATAAAAGTATTTCTGGGCCTTGAAACCATGAGGGCCCATGATACTGGGTTTCACTGTTTCACAGCACCCTAGGATCCTCCCTTAGAATTTAAGGGAGTTAGACATAAATGATAGATGTGTCCCCTGTTAGAATGTAAGCTCTTTAAGGCAGTGTATTGCATGTGTTTAGTTCACCACTGTTTTAGTATTATTCCACACAGTAACTTGCTTATAAAAGGCTCTCAACAAATAAGTGTTGAATGCAGAAAGAAAGGGGTTTGTCCTTTAACATACAGATATTGAATAAGCCCTGAAGATATTTAAGCATATATTGCTTTGAAGAGGTCACTGTTTTATGGAAAATGGCCTGAAGAAAGAGGACAAGACTGAATGTAAGAGGACAAGTTAATAGGAAGTACATATTCACAGCCAGCGTCCTAAGTGTTTCATTTTTTTTTTTTTTACCTCTGAATTACCACAACTCTGTAAAGTAGATACTATCACTATTTTCCCTTAAATCAGAAACTGAGATTCATATTACTTAAGAAATTGCCTAAGATCACATAGTGTATGTATTGGTTACGTTGGGAGCCCACAAAGTATCACAAGCTCTAGAGCAAGATTAGCCTGGAAAGGTAGACAAGCCAGAAAGGAAAGGTTCCTTCCTGTAATCCACAGTCAGGAGTTTGACTTTCATCCCAAAAACAATGTGAAGCAAATGAAGAATTTTTAGTGAGACAGTATAACAATCAAATGCTTAGTTGAACAAGAACACTGTAAATGAAAATTGGTGAATGGATTTGGGGAGAGTGGGGGAAACTGGCACAACTAGAGACAGAAATTTGATCCAATTATCCCTGGGCAAAGAATGCCAATATCCTGGACAATAATGATGTTATTAGTACAGGTGGGAAAGAGTGGATATCTCTGAAAATATTTAGAGGAAATATTTAGATATCCAAGGCAATGGACAGGTCACTCTGAAGAGCAGGAAGAGATGGATATGGATAAGAAATAATGCATATTTCAGAAGAAAAGAACCTTTTATTTTTCTGAAAGAGAGGGGAAAAGGTTTGGTACAGAATCAAGTAAGTAAGAAAGTTGTGGTAGAAAACTGAAGGAATTGTGTTAGATTTTATTTACTCTTTGAAATAGAGAGATAGGTCATCTGCTGAGAATGAAGGGCAGATGAGGTTCACTGTAAATCACAAGGGTCAGGAATAGGAGTACCGTTGTCTCACAACATATTACTTAACTGACTTTATGATGATAAGATAAGAAAATAACAGATATATCCTAAAGGACAATAAGAGATATATCAAAGCCATTCTATATGCCATTCTTGATGGAACATTCCATATCATAAATACGCCAATTCTTGAACTAAATTTTAATTAATAAAGTCACAATTAAAATGTCAACAGGACTTTGATCTTAGATACAGAAAAAAAGATCTAAATTCATATGGAAAACTAAATGTCAGAAAGAGAAGAAAGTACTTTATTGGATCTAAAACATTATAAAGCATTATTAAATAAAGCATGGGTAGAATAAAATAGAATAAAGAGTACAGAAGAGGTTATATATGTATAGGTATACATACTAATATATATGTGTGTGAATTTAACATATCTTTAAAAATTTTGCAAATAAATGCTGAAATTTGATTTTTCAATAAATAGTTTTACGATAGCTGCATGGACAGCAGTCACTTTGGAAAATAAATATATTGAAACACTATTTAATTCCTAACACTGAAATAAATTCAAAATGAATAACCTATAAATGTATACAAAATTATTTGTGAACTAAATATTCTTAAAAATTAAATTTATTGGGGAATGATTTTCTAAATATGATATAAAACCCAGAAACCATAAAAGTTTAATGAATTTGCCCATTTAAAACTAAAAATTACCTTAATGGCAAAATAAAACCTAAGCTATGTCAAAAGAAAAACAACAAACTTAGAAAAACAATATTGTTGCATATATTAGAGATGAAGGGTAATTTCCTTAATATACAAAATGCTCATTGAAATTAACACCTCCAAAAATAATACTGTAGAAAAAAATGGATAAAGAACATTGAACAGTTTCACTTAAAAGAAAATATGAATCATCCTTAAATATATGAAAAGGTACATAATGTTAATCGTGCCAGTCAGAAGAAAAATGAAAGTTACAATTACATTATATTTTACCTAGTGTTGAAAATTATGTAGGAAAATGGAAACATTATTTATTATTGATGGGAATATAATTTAGTACAATATCAATGGAGAGAAACTTGGCAATGTCAAAATTTTAAATGTTCATATTCTACTCTTAGGTTTAATTCTACAAGTGTATTTTTATACTTGAATATATATAGATGTGCACATATACACATAAAATATGTTACTGTAGGATTTTGTAACAAAACAAAATTTTCTTGTTTAGTAGTAAGACAGTGGAAACGAGCTAATACCCATCATAAGATGACTAAATAAATTATGGTATATTTACAAAGAGGAATACTAAAAAGCCCCTTCAAAAATGAGACATACATAAAAAGCTCTAAGCAGTTTTTAAAAGAAAATTTTCTTGTATATATTGTACTTCTATTTGTGGTAAAAATTCCCTATATACCTATCATCCATCCATACATACATACAACCATCTACCCATCCATTCATCCATCCATCTTTGTAAAAGAATGGGTAGAGAACCCAAGAAACTGTTAATGGTGCTAAAAATCGTGTTTTAATGGTGTTAAAAAATATATTTTTTTACCAGGGGGGAAAAAAAAATAAATGTTTAAGAGACATAGCTGGAAGATAGAGTTTCATTTCCTCCTAAACTTTATTCTATTTTAAAAATATATTTTGCCAACTATCAAAGTGGATTTTGCTCTCTAGAAGACTTTAAAAAATAAACTAAATTCCAACACCAATACATGAAAATTTTAGTATTTGGTTAAAAAACTTTTACACTTAGTATGGTATCTGGCTTCCAATGAGGCATTATAATTTAAGGTAAAGAGCACAGAGTTTCGAGTATTTTTGTTTTCATCAAGATCCCTGCAGAAACAGAGCAATAAATTTAGAGTAATTTAAGGAGTGTTTTTAATAAAGAGATGTTTTGTAAAGATACTGTCAAGGTGTTGGTAAAACTTAGGACAGTGCAGTAATGTATAGGTTAAAATAGCAGGTTAACTTACCTCCCTTAGATTAAAAGGGCAAGAGGAAAAATTGTTGTCAGCCAATAGAGGTGGCGGATTCTCTAGAGATGGTGCTTCAATAGGAGCTAAAACCATTTATCAAGTAGCATAGCCAAACTACAGCAACTTCTCAGGGAGAGAGCTGAGAGAATAAACCATTCACCATCACCCCTCCTTCTGATCTCTTGCTAGTATTCACTATTGGCTAAAAAGGACAAAAAAGTCCATTGATACAGTAAACCCCCCATGGCATGAAGAAAGATAGACATGGAAAGAGGATACAGAGCGTAAATGGATGGTAATGTACACAATAGTATAATTGGTTCTGATTCTAAGCCCTACAAAAAGTTATCTGTTTTGAGACCTTGAGTAAGTCAGCTTTTTGAGAATTAGATATTTTTATATGTTATATCAATTAGGGTCTGGCTGAGAGACAGAAACCTCATCAGTAATTTGAACAAAGAAATGTGATGTAAAGAATTGTTAAATGCCAGCACATGCCTGCGCCTCCCTCAGCTGCTCACCTGCAGAGTGAGGCAGGGATTCTGGTGCCTGAAGCCCAGTTAGTCGTGTGGCTGACAGGGCCTTGGTGCTCTGGCCAGGTGTCAGGCCTGAGCCTCTGAGATGGGAGAGCTGAGTTCAGGACATTGGTCCACCAGAGACCTCCCAGCCCCATGTAATATCAAATGGCAAAAGCTCTCCTAGAGAACTCTGTCTCAACACTAACACCCAGCTCCACTGAACAACCCACAAGCTACAGTGCTGGACGCCCTATGCCAAAAAAACTAGCAAGACAGGAACACAACCCCACCCATTAGAAGAAAGGCTGCCTAAAATCATACTAAGTTCACAGACACCCCAAAGCACAGCACTGGATGTCGTTCTGCCCACCAGAAAAAACAAGATCCAGCCTCACCACAAGAACAAAGGCTCCAGTCCCCTCAACAAACCACTAAACAAACCCTACTCGCTGGGGACAGACAATGGGAACTATGAACATGAGGCTTGTAAAAAGGAGACCCCAAACAAAGTAAGTTAAGCAAAATGAGAACACAGAGAAATACATAGCAGATGAAGGAGCAAGGAAAAAATCGACCAGACCAAACAAATGAAGAGGAAATAGGCAATCTACCTGAAAAAGAATTCAGAGTAATGATAGTAAAGATGATCCAAAATCATGGAAACAGAAAGGAGAAAATATAAGAAACATTTAACAAGGACCTAGAAGAACTAAGAGAAAACAAACAATGATGAACAACACAATAAATGAAATTAAAAATTCTCTGGAAGGAATCAATAGCAGAATAACTGAGGCAGAAGAAGTGATAAGTGACCTGGAAGATAAAATAGTGGAAATAACTACCACAGAGCAGAATAAAGAAAAAAGCATGAAAAGAACTGAGGACAGTCTCAGAGACCTCTGGGACAACATTAAATGCACCATAATTGGAATTATATAGGTCCCAGTAGAAGAAGAGGAAAAGAAAGGGACTGAGAAAATATTTGAAGAGATTATAGTTGAAAACTTCCCTAATATGGGTAAAGAAATAGTATATCAAGTCCAGGAAGCACAGAGTGTCCCATACAGGATACATCCAAGGAGAAACATGCCAAGACACATATTAATCAAACTATCAAAAATTAAATACAAAGAAAAAATATAAAACGCAGCAAGGGAAAAACAACAAATAACATACAAGGGAATCCTCATAAGGTTAACAGCTGATCTTTCAGCAGAAACTCTGCAAGCCAGAAGGGAGTGGCAGGACACATTTAAAGTGATGAAAGGGAAAAACCTACAACCAAGATTACTCTACCCAGCAAGGATCTCATTCAGATTCAATGGAGAAATTAAAACCTTTACAGACAAGCAAAAGCTAAGAGCATTCAGCACCACCAAACCAGCACTATAACAAATGCTAAAGGAACTTCTCTAGGAAAGAAACACAAGAGAAGGAAAAGACTTACAATAACAAACCAAAAACAATTAAGAAAATGGCAACAGGAACATACATATTGATAATTACCTTAAATGTAAATGGATTAAATGCTACCACCAAAAGACACAGACTGGCTGAATGGATACAAAAACAAGACCCATATATATGCTGTCTACAAGAGACCCACTTCAGACCTAGGGACACATACAGACTGAAAGTGAGGGGATGGAAAAAGATATTCCATGCAAATGGAAATCAAAAGAAAGCTGGAGTAGCAATTCTTGTATCAGACAAAATAGACTTTAAAATAAAGACTATTACAAGAGACAAAGAAGGACACTACATAATGATCAAGGGATCAATCCAAGAAGAAGATATAACAATTGTAAATATTTATGCACCCAACATAGGAGCACCTCAATACATAAGGCAAATGCTAACAGCCATAAAAGGGGAAATCGACAGTAACACAATCATAGTAGGGGACTTTAACACCCCACTTTCACCAATGGACAGATCATCCAAAATGCAAATAAATAAGAAAACACAAGCTTTCAATGCCACATTAAAAAAGATGGATTTAATTGATATTTATAGGACATTCCATCCAAAAAACAACAGAATACATTTTCTTCTCAAGTGCTAGTGGGACATTCTCCAGGACAGATCATATCTTGGGTCACAAATCAAGCCTTGGTAAATTTTAAATAATTGAAATCATACCAAGTATCTTTTATGGCCAAGGCTATGAGACTAGATATCAATTACAGGAAAAAATCTGTAAAAAATACAACACATGGAGGGTAAACAATACACTACTAAATAACCAAGAGATCAGGGAAGAAATCAAAGAGGAAATCCAAAAATACCTAGAAACAAATGACAATGAAAACACGATGACCCAAAACGTATGGGATGCAGCAAAAGCAGCTGTAAGAGGGAAGTTTATAGCAATACAATCCTACCTCAAGAAAAAGAAACATCTCAAATAAACAACGTAACGTTACACCTAAAGCAATTAGAGAAAGAACAACAAAAAATCCCAAAGTTAGCAGAAGGAAAGAAATCATAAAGATCAGATATAAATGAAAAAGAACTGAAGGAAACAATAGCAAAGATCAATAAAAATAAAAGCTGGTTCTTTGAGAAGATAAACAAAATTGATAAACCATTAGCCAGACTCATCAAGAAAAAAAGGGAGAAGACTCAAATCATTAGAATTAGAAATGAAAAAGAAGAAGTAACAACTGACACTGCAGAAATACAAAAGATCATGAGAGATTATTACAAGCAACTATATGCCAATAAAATGGACAACCTGGAAGAAATGGACACATTCCTAGAAAAGCACAATCTGCCAAGACTGAATCAGGAAGAAATAGAAAATATAAACAGACCAATCACAGGCACTGAAATTGAAACTGTGATTAAAAATTTTCCAACAAACAAAAGCCCAGGACAAGATGGCTTCACAGGTGAATTCTATCAAACATTTAGAGAAGAGCTAACACCTATCCTTCTCAAACTCTTCCAAAATATAGCAGAGGGAGGAACACTTCAAAAGTCATTCTGCGAGGCCACCATCACCCTGTTACCAAAACCAGACAAAGAAGTCACAAAAAAAGAAAACTACAGGCCAATATCACTGATGAACATAGATGCAAAAATCCTCAACAAAATACTAGCAAACAGAATCCAACAGCACATTAAAAGGGTCATACACCATGAACAAGTGGGGTTTCTCCCAGGAATGCAAGGATTCTTCAGTATACACAAATCAATCAATGTGATACACTATATTAACAAATTGAAGGATAAAAAACAAATGATCATCTCAACAGATGCACAAAAAGCTTTCGACAAAATTCAACATGCATTCATAACAGAAACCCTCCGGAAAGTAGGCATAAGGGGATCCTACCTCAACAATAAAGGCCATGTATGCCAAACCCACAGCCAACATCATTCTCAATGGTAAAAAACTGAAAGCATTTTCACAACGATCAGGAACAAGACAAGGTTGCCCACTCTCACCACAATTATTCAACATAGTTTTGGAAGTTTTAGCCACAGCAATCAGAGAAGAAAAAGAAATTAAAGAATCCAAATCGGAAAAGAAGAAGTAAAGCTATCACTGCAGATGACATGATACTATACATAGAGAATCCTAAAGATGCTACCAGAAAACTACTAGAGCTAATCAATGAATTTGGTAAAGTAGCAGGATACAAAATGAATGCACAGAAATCTCTTGCATTCCTATAAACTAATGATGAAATATATGAAAGAGAAATAAGGAAACACTCCCATTTACCACTGCAACAAAAAGAATAAAATACCTAGGAATAAACCTACCTAGGGAGACAAAAGACCTGTATGCAGAAAACTTTAAGACACTGATGAAAGAAATTAAAGATGATACAAACAGATGGAGAGATATACCATGTTCTTGGATTGGAAGAATCAATATTGTGAAAACGACTATACTACCCAAAGCAATCTACAGATTCAATGCAATCCCTCTCAAACTACCAATAGTATTTTTCACAGAACCAGAACAAAAAATTTCAAATTGGTATGGAGACACAAAAGACCCAGAATAGCCAAAGCAATCTTGAGAACGAAAAATGGAGCTAGAGGAATCAGGCTCCCTGACTTCAGACTATACTACAAAGCTACAGTAATCAATAGACATTTCTCCAAAGTAGATATACAGATTGCCAACAAACACATGAAAGGATGTTCAACCTCACCAATCATTACAGAAATGCAAAGCAAAACTACAATGAGATATCATCTCACACCAGTCAGAATGGCCATCATCAAAAAAATCTACAAACTATAAATGCTGGAGAGGGTGTGGAGAAAAGGGAACACTCTTGCACTGTAGGTGGGAATGTAAATTGATACAGCCACTATGGAGAACAGTATAGACATTCCTCAAAAAACAAAAATAGAACTCTCATACAACTCAGCAATCCCACTACTGGGCATATACCCTGAGGAAACCATAATTCAAAAGCAGTCATGTACCACAATATTCATTGCAGCTCTATTTACAATAGCCAGGACATGGAATCAACCTAAGTTTCTATTGCAAGTTGAATGGATAAAAAAAAATGTGGCACATATATACAATGGAATATTACTCAGCCATACAAAGAAACAAAATTGAGTTATTTGTAGTGAGGTGGTTGGACCTAGAGACTGTCATACAGAGTGAAGTAAGTCAGAAAGAGAAAAACAAATACCATATGCTAAAACATATACATGGAATCTAAAAAAAAAAAAAAAAAGGCTCTGAAGAACCTAGGGGCAGGACAGGAATAAAGAATGCAGACGTAGAGAATGCACTTGAGAACATGGGGAGGGGGAAGGGTAAGCTGGGATGAAGTGAGAGAGTGGCATGGACATATATATACTACCGAATGTAAAATAGATAGCTAGTGGGAAGCAGCTGCCTCGCACAGGGAGATCAGCTTGGTGCTTTGTTTCCACCTAGATTGGTGGGATAGGGAGAGTTGGAGTGAGACACAAGAGGGAGCAGATAGAGGGATATATGTATATGTAGAGCTGATTCACTTTGTTATACAGCAGAAACTAACACACCATTGTTAAGCAATTATACTCCAATAAAAATGTTAAAAAAAGAATTGTTAACTAGTTAAAATGTGTGTAACTACCAAACAAAGTAAAGAATATTCTAAAGGGTGAAAAAGTAGCAAAGACAGATAGCAGCTACTACCTCTAAGGTTGAGGGAGAGTTGAGCAATGAAGGAACGAAAATTTGTAAGATATAGCAACAGTGAACAAGTGGAACTTGTATTAAAAAAAAAAACGCAATACCATTTCCATTAGCTCTGTTAAAAGTGAAATACTTAGGTTTAAATATAGCAAAATATGTATAAGATCTATATGAAGAAAAGTACAAAAATGTGATGAACAGAATCAATAAAACTAAATAAATGGAGCATTATTCCATGTTCATGGATAGAAAGATTCAATATTGTCAAGGTGCCATTTCTTGCCAACTTGATCTATAGATTCTATATAATCTCATCAAATCCCAGGAAGTTATTTTGTGGATGTTGGCAAATTGATTCTTAAATTTAAATAGAGAGCCAAAGAATTCAGAATTGCCAACACAATATCAAAGAAGAAGAACAAATTGTAGGGCTGATATTACCCACTTTCAAGACTTACCATAAAGCTATAGTAATCAAGAGTGTGATATTGGCAAGAAAACAGACAAACAGATCCACAGAAAAGAATAGAGGACCCAGAAATAGACCCTCATAAATGTAAACAACTGACTTTTGACAATGGAGTAAAGATAGTCTGTTCAGCAAACAGTGTCAAAACAACTGGACATCCACATGCAAAACCACAAATGTAGACACAGACCTTACACCTTTCATATAAATTAACTCAAAATGAACCACAGATTGCAATGTAAAACAAAAATGTATAAAACTCCTAAAAGATAACATAGAAGAAAATCTAGATGACCAGGGGCATAGTGAGGACTCTTTAAATGCAACATCAAAGGTATGATACATTAAAGAAATAACTGATGAACTAGACTCCATTAAAATTAAAAACTTTGCTCTGTGAAAGACTTTGTCAAGAGAGTGAGTAAACCAGACACATCTAGTAAAGGACTGTTATTCAAAATACACAAAGAACTCTTAAAACTCAACAAGAAAACAAACAACCTGATTAAAAACATAAGCAAACAATCTTAAAAGACATCTCTCCAAAGAAGATATACCGATGGCAAGTAAGGATATGAAAAGATGCTCCACATCATATGTCATCAGTGAAATGGAAACTGAAACATCAATAAGATACTACTACACACCTATTAGAATGGCCAAACTTTGGAACACTGACAACACCAAATGTGAGGAGGATGTGGAGCAACAGGAACTCTCATTTATTGCTGGGGGGAGGGCAAATTGCTACGGCCACATTAGAAGACAATTTAGCAGTGATTTTCTATAAAACTAAACTTACTCTTACATACGATCCAATTGTGCTCCTTGAGACTTTATCCAAAGGAGTTGAAAACATATTCCCACAAAAACCTGCACATAGTTACTTAGCAGCTTTTTTCATAAATAATTGCCAGAACTTTGAAACAATCAAGATGTCTTTCAGTAGGTGAATGGATACATAAACTGTGGTACAGCCAGAGAACAGAATATTATTCAGCACTAAAATGAAATAAGCTATCATGCCATGGGAAAACAAGAAGGAATCTTAAATACATATTGCTAAGTGAAAGAAGTCAAGGTGAAAGGGCTACATATTGTGTTTCCACTATACAACATTCTGGAAAAGGTCAAACTACAGAGATAGTAAAAAGAGCAGTGGTTGCCAGTGGGGTGACAAGGGATGAATAGGTAGAGTGCAGAGGATATTTAGGGTCGTGAAAATGCCCTATTTAATATTACAATAGCAGATATATGGCATTATGTATTTATCCAAGCCCATAAAATGTACAAAACCAAGAGTGAACCACGAGATAAATATGGACTTTGGGTGATTTGATTATGGTGTGTAAATGTAGGTTCATGAATTGTGCAATGTACCATACATGGACTCAACCAACCATGGATCATGTAGTACTATAGTATTTACAGCATTTATTTGAAAAAAAAGTCCACATATAAGTGGACCTGCACAGTGAGAACTCATGCTGTTCAAGAGCCAACTCTAATGTAATCACTATTGTTGTACACATTTTAAAGATGACGTAAATAAAGAAAAATGATTAACACCACCCTGATTTTGTTATTGTAAAAAGTCAGAGATGTTATACCTAAAATACAAAAATGTAAAACATGCTTCCTGGCATATACATCATGACCAATAAATGGGGAAGGGAAGGAGAAGGGAGGAGATAGAGACAGCGAGAGGAAGAGGGAAGAGAGAGAGAAATTGATTGGGAGGGAGAGAAAGAGATTAAGAGGGAGAGAGGAAAGTGGGCGAGGGATGGAAGGAAGGAAAGAGGGAGAGCGGGAAATGAAAATTGCATTATCCAATTTCATATTTGTACAATGTGTTTTAAATTCTTTTAAATGTGTTTGTAAATTGTCATTATTTCTGTCCCACAATGACAAATTTAGACCAACTCTTTACAAGGGTCTGGCCCACAGGCTATTAGAAGCTAATATGAGTTGATATAATGGTGGTCAAAAGGCAATGGAATGGTATATTTATGTGCTGAAAGAAAAAAATAAAAGTGTCAACCATTGTCAATAAAATTATCTTTCAAAAATAAAACCAAAATAAAGACATACTTAAATAAATAAAATCTGATAGAATTTTGACAAGAAGACTCATTTTATAAGAAAAAGATGCTCTTTAAACTACAGATAAATTACACCAGATGAAAACTCAGAGTTAAAAGAGGAACTATAGAGTATTAGAAATAGTAAATATGTGGATATTCTTATCTTAATTGCTTTGAAAAACACTCCTTAAAACAAGAACTCTATCTTGAAGCTTGGGATTTATAAGAACCTATGAGGGAAAACATGAGGGGAAAATGTCTATATTGTCACAACGTTCTTACATTTTAAGTGAAATGTAATAATATTTATTCTAAATAAAAAGTTGCAACATACTTATAAGCCCTAGAGAAGCATTAAATATAGAGTAGTAACTAAAAGCTATAGAGGAATTAAAACAGAACACTAGAAATTATTCAAGCAAAACAAATAATGGTTAGAAAGAAGCAACAGAGGAACAAACCCAGAATCGACAAATATAAAACAATTTCCAAATAGTAGACCCAAACAATGTCAATAATTATACTAAACAATATAGGAAAAAGTACTCTAAATAAAAGGCAGACATTATCAGACTGCACATAAAAATAAGAGCCAAACATGTGGGGTTTTTTTTAATTTTTAAATTTTAATTTTTTGGCTGAGCCATGTGGCATGTGGTATCTTGGTTTCCTGACCAGGGACCGAACCTGAGCCCCCTGCACTGGAAGCATGAAGTCTTAAGCACTGGACTGTCAGGGAAGTCCCCCAAATATATGTTTTTTAGAAGAGCTGCACTTTAAATTTAAAGATGCATATAGGTTGAAAGTAAAATGTTAGGAAAAGATATACCATTCATTCACTAAATATAAGAAATCTCATGTGAAGATATTTTCCACTAGAGAAAAACTGTTTCAAGCCAAATAATATTACCAGAGATAAACAAGACACTTTCAAAATGACAAAAAGGTAAGTTTATCATGAAGATCATAATCATTAATGTATACGCACCTAATAATAAAGCTTCACGTACATAAAGCAAAATTTGGTAATAGTAAACAGAGAAAGAGACAAATTCATGATCACACTGGAAATTTCAATAACTGACAAAATACAAGGATGTATATTATTTGAACCACAATGTCAATCACTTTGACCTAACAGACTGAGTACAACATCTAACAACTACAGGATATTCTTTTCAAGTGCACATGAAACATAAAGCAATTTATACCACTGCTAAGCTGTAAAATAAATGTCAATAAATTTCAAATTATTAAAATATTACAATGTTCTCAGACCAAAATAAATTTAGAAACCAATAATAAAGCTATTTTTAAATTCTCAAATATTTAGAATTTTAATAGCAGATTCAAAAACATCATGAGTCAAAATAAAAACTGATGATAAGTTACAAAGTATTTCAAAATGAATAAGTGTATGTATCAAAATATGCGAGCTGCAGCTACAACAGTGCTTAGAAGAAAAATTATAACTTAAATGCCTGTTTCCTCTGAATAAGCAGAGAAAAGAGAACAAATTAATCTCAAAATAAATATTAAAAAATAATAACAAAGAATAGAAATCAATAAAATAAAAATGCATAAAACAAGAACACTAACAAAGCTGAAAATTAGTTCTTTGAAACAATAAACATAGGAGACTTTTAGTGAAATTAAACAGACAAAAGCAAGTGAAAATGAAAATTGTCAATATCAGGTATTAATGATTGCATATTAATTAGAACATCATTAACTAAATAAGAGTATTGTCAATAGTTTATGCTAATAAATTTGACAGTCTATAGAAAATGCAAAAAATGTTCTCGAAAAGCAGAATAAAAACTGACACAAGAAGAAATACAAAACCAAAAGAGCCAACTATCTGAAATTGAATTTCCATGTAGAAAACTCTTGAACAAACAGATGAACAATATCACATTACTTTTTCTTATAAAACAGAAGAGGAGGTAATAGTTGTGAGCTTATTTTATAAGGCTAGTATAAAACTAACATCAGAGCCTGACAAGGACATTACCTCTCATGAACACTGGAAAAGAAACTCAATAATATACTAGCAAATTGAATCTAACAATATATAAAAGAGATAATACACCATTAACAAGTCAGTTGTACACCAGAAACACAAGGTTGGCTCAACATTCAACAGTCAATTAATATAATTTACTACATTAACAGAATAAAAGAGAACAACATCATCTGATCATCTCAAAAGATGCCAAAAAAAAGCATTTGATAAAATTCAATACTGATTGTAAAGTTCTGCTTTAAAATCTTTTTCTAAGAAAATACTATGAGAAATTTTCATGTAAAAGTGTTAGCTCTGCTCAGAATTGAAACCTAAACAGCTGAAAAATGGAAATATGACAGTTATTTTCCATTGTCATCACTATTTCACTATTGAGCTCATCCACTTATATTTTTAACTTGGTCTATTGAATTTTTCATGTGTAAAAATTTCCATAGTTTCTAATTCACTCTAAAATTTCAATATTGACCCTTCTTGGAGCAAGGTTTAGATGATTGCTTTAAAACCTATGTCTAATAATTTCAACATCTGAGTTATCTTGGGTTTCGCATCTTTTGATTGTCTTTTTCCATTACAAATGTTGACATTTTTGTGACCTTGGAGTTTTTTTACTGTATCTCGGACATTTTGAAATGTGATTTGATCCTGTTCCTCATGTGTTCCATCCAGGGGCCACTCTGATGTTCTCAAAGTTTTTGGTGTGCTGTTGAGGGTCAGATTCTTGCGAAACCAGTTTGGTCTGGACCCAGTAGTTCCTAGATCATTAACTTTTGGGGTTCACTTTCTCATGTTTTCTCTCTTTGTAATCTTCTCAACTCTCTTTTGGCTCCCAAAGTTCCCCTTTAGTCTGTCTGTAAAGCTAGGATTTTAGTTTCCTTGCTCTGGTGTGAAATTCCAGTAACCATGCCTGCTTCTGAAACCAAGTGATAAAAGGATTTAAAAAGAAAGATATCACACCTATTACCACCACTCTCCAGGCAACAGTTCCTTTGGTTAGAGGGATTCTCCTCTAACAAAGTTTTAAGTACTTGCCAAGCTACCACTGTCACTGCTGCCACAATGAGATTATAGCTTTAAAACTGAGGATGGGCGGGGGCTTGGGAAGGTGGAATAGAAATAATAATGGAGGACTTTTTTCTATTCTCTTTCTCCGTAAGGACCTCTTTTTTGATCTCCAGATCAGAAAGAGAGGACCTCTCTTGGAGCTCTTTCTGTCTGCACTGAATGCACAATTCCAAAACTCAGACTGCTTTTGAATCCAGGATGGGAGAGATGATAAGAAATCAAAAACAAAAGCAAACAAAACAGAAAACAAGAAATCCACCATCAGATCAACCTCACTTTAAGTTCTGGTTCCCTTTCCCAATTTGCCTGCTATCATTTATTTTTCAAAGACTTCAGAAAGCTGCCTTGCACATTCTATACAGGTGAGAGACAAGATCTAAACACAATCAAGTGTGCTTACTCCATCTTAACTGGAACCAGAAATCACTCAACCATTAAAAAAAAAAAAATCAATAGCTTTCAAAGTTTCAGATGTTAAAAAACTTGTATTAAGATTTTAAATGTTCATGTGTGGTCTTGTTTTCCATTATACTTACTTTTCAAGATTTATTTACATTCATATTTTTATGAAAATAATGCTGTTTGATTATTAATAAAGTAAAGCATCTGATTATGGTTAAGTAATCTCTCTTTCCTTTGGATAAGGAAACTCCATATTAAACCTAATCAGGAATCACTTATTTTGCTGCGATAATTTAGTCACTGAATATTTTATAGTTAAATTATAGAGAAACCTTGAGGAATTGTCTGTTCCTTTTATAGTAGTTGCTTTTGCAGCAGGGTAAATTCTACTAAATGCCATTGGAAATATGCTACATTCGAAAAGAAGATATGAACTCTGAGACAAGGATAAGGAGTGTGAGAACCTCAAGATTTTCTAAACTTTCCCTGGTTGTTGTCTTGTCTTTCTTTCATGATAGTGACCAGCAGTGAAAAGCTTAAATGAAAAATTCTGGAGTAATTGTCTTCAGAAGCAGCTATGTGGGTGGGCTGGAGGTTGGGTGTCTTGGTAGATTTTGTCTATCACTGCAGTAAAACCTAGCAGAGAAATCCCTGAAAGGAAGGTGTGGGTGATGGCATCTCCTAAAGAAGTAGAAATCAAGCTGAGTATCTGTGACAAAAGAAGAAAAATATAGAAAGTAGGCAGGGTTTGAAAAGAAGACCTGGGGCTTACATATTGGAAAGCTCTCCATGAGGTGCACTCGCTAGTCACCAGTCCAGAAATAATTGGTTCTTTCTTAACATATTTAATTTTTTTGTTATTGAAAAGAAGAAACTTTAGCATGCAAGAGAAGAAAGAACTTTTAAAAAGTGGGGGGGGGGGTACTTCACTGGTTTCAAAAATATTGGTTTATTCTAAAGCTTACTTTATATTACTCAGTTTCTTCTGCCGTATTATTTTAGATTATGCATGGCTTGTCCCAAAGAAGGCTAAATCAGTACAAAATCAAGCGTGGTTTGACTTTTATAAAATCTGATATATTTTATTCACAAAGACACTGTTTAAAACGACACCTGAAACCACTGGATCAGTTTATTGGTTAATATTAAACAAAGAGGGCTTCCCTGGTGGCGCAGTGGTTGACAGTCCGCCTGCCGATGCAGGGGACACGGGTTCGTGCCCCGGTCCGGGAAGAACCCACATGCCGTGGAGCGACTAGGCCCGTGAGCCATGGCCACTGAGCCTGCGCGTCCGGAGCCTGTGCTCCGCAATGGGAGAGGCCACAACAGTGAGAGGCCCGCGTACCGCAAAAAAATATAAAATAAAATAAAATAAATAAAAATTAAAGAAAGAGAAAGACATGAAGATACTTTTCTTTTTCTGAAAAGCCTTCAGTCGCAAGAGTAAAGTTAGAGTTGTATATTTTTTTAGAAGAAGGCCTTGCTTTCTGTACTCTTCTTTGCCAGGCTCTATGCTGTTTATCCAGCATCTCAAATCTGCTCAAGGTATCTATTACCAATTCTGCCACTCTCATCTAAGCTGCCATTTTCTTTTTTTCTGGACGTTGTAAATGGTGTCTTTCCTTCCATTACATTTTCAATCATTTATTGTTTGATTTAAGAAAGGATTATAAGTTTGTACCTAATTTTCCAATATAATATTTTACTGAAATCTTTGTTAAATTCTCTTATGGGCTGATTTGCGTACCCTAAAATTCATAAGTTGAAGTCTTAACCTCCCGTACTTCAGAATGTGACTATACATTGGGACAGCACCTTTTAAGAGGTAATTAAGGTAAAATAAATTCACATGAGTGTGCTATAATCCAATACAACTGGTGTCCTTATAAGATAAGATTAGGACACAGGCATGGAGGAGACCATGTAAGACATAAAAGAAGACAGCCATCTGCAAGGCAAGGAGAGAAGCTTTCAGAAGAAACAACTATGCCCACACCTTGAATTCAGACTTCTATTCAGACTTCTATTCTCCAAAACTAAAATAAATTTCTATTTTTAAGCTACCCAGTCTGTGATACTTTATTATGGCAACCCCTACAAGCTAAAACAAATTCTAATAATTTTTGATTGAGCTTCTTCACTGTCTAGGCTTTCCATCATATCATCTATAAATTATTTCCAATTTTTATACTTATTATTTATTCTACTTCTCTAATTGCATTGGCTAGTATTACCAGAACAATGTTAAATATAAGTAGTAATTGTGTTTACTCTTCTATTTACTTTGCCTATAATGGGATACATCTAGTACTTCAGCATTCAACATTAATCATATTGCTGGCCTTTGATTTCTTATAGGCATTCTTTAAACATATTAGGTATATCCCTCTACTAAGGTTTATTTCCCCTAAATCAGGGAATATAATTATTTTATGACACATCTTTTGCATTTAGGGGATGCCATTAAATTACTGTCTTTTAACCGATAAATATTATATCGATAGACTTCCTAATATTAAGTTACTCTTACATCTTGGAATAAACCACACTTAGCATTCAACTGGCTTCTGAGTTCCTGAATGGCTGAACTGTTGCAACAGCAATTGCACAGTAATTGAAGGAAAATTAGATACAATCATGAAACAACATCAGAGTAGGCAGGATTTAGGGGTCATATTGTTAAAAGCTAGTGCTTTTATAAAGGATATTCTCTGGCAGATTTCTAAGTTTCATTCTTAGTGGTTATCCTATTTTTATTTCATATCTTTTAGTGTTAATTTGAGAATATTTTGATTATCAATATTCCTTGCACAGAGAGCATAAATCTTTTCTTTCATAACCCATTTCCTTTTTCTCCTTGCCTATGATCGCTCTAAAAAATATTTGCTTAAATTGAATTTTAAAATTGTTTTATCTATTTATATATTATATAATATATATTTATATATTATATGTCTATTATTTTGTCTATTATCTATATATTATCTATCTACCTTTCAAATAAACAGCTCTTAAAATTAGTCAAGTGATATGATAGCTATTTTCTATTTTCCAATTAATTAATAATGTTGCATTACTTCTATTATTGAAGATAAATTTAACTTTTTCAGTAGTCTAGTATATGATCAAATTTTGCAAATGTTTCATGGATACTTAAAAAGTTAAGTTGTATCATCTATACATATCTTTGATATGTATCTTTTAGATTCATTTTGTAAACTTACCTCTCTTATCTCCTATATTCTTGTTTACTTTTTTTCTTCTTGATTTCTCCTAAGTTTCAAAATTTAATTTGTCAGAACCTATAACATTATCGTATATGTATATCACATATACACATACAAATATATATTTAACCATTTTTAGTATTTATTCAAATAATTAATAGCTTTATTTATTTGTAAATGTGATACTCTACAGTCATAAGGACTTGATTTCAAATTCAAGCTCAATTATTTAATAGCTGTATGAGCCCAGGAGAGTTATTAACTTTGATGAGCCTCAGTTTTCTCACTTATAAAATGGGATGAAACTTCCTAAAGCATCAAAGGTAATATATATGAAACCCTGACCTCAGTAAATAGCAGCTGCTATTACTATTCTGTCTATTTGATCTGTAATTGAGTGTCATATTGAAATTTTCATTATCGTTCTTCCTTAGTAGGTCACTTTATTCCTAATTCCTTTTGCTTTGTGACTTATTGCTGCTGAAGTTTTAAATGATGTTTGTGAATGTATCTGTGCCACAGACCATACTTTTTTCAATGTAACACGATTCTGTATCATTAAAACATTTTTTCTTACTTGTGATACTAACAATATCTGCTTTTCTTGTCTTCATATTTAACTGACATAACTATATCACAAAATGAGGACATTGTTTAAGATTAAAATATTCATACTGAAATTCTTTGTGATATTGCTGGAGAACTGTGCTCAATGAAATGTAGTACCATATTGCTATATTAAGTATTTTTCTTGCTTTATGCTTATAAAAATAATTCTTTGCCATTGTCTTTTTGTTTTATCTTTTGCCATTCATGCTAAATTTTATTTGTTCTTTTCTTCTTAAATCATTTGAAGAAAAAAATTATCTTTTTAATTTCAGTGGTGAATAATTTTTCTTCAATCTCATTTTTAGTTTTATTAAATTATTGAAGTCAAGATCAAACCCATTTTTGTTATATTTCATGAGTGATGAGCAGGTCTCCAAATTGTCCTTTTATTCCTCAGTGGAAGGGAAAGCATGCATGGCTTCCTTCCTGCCTTACCAAATAAGTGGAAAAAGTGGGAAATAGCAAATGTAAGCCCAGAGAGAAGCCCTTTCAGGACCCCCAAAACACAAATCAAGAAATACAAAGGATAACTACCCCAGTTGTGTCTACAGAACAAAGCTATTTCATTCATTTGGGGAAAAAAAGGAGAATTAAAAGATGAAAAATATTATACTATTATCCAATGCAGGTTTTCCTCACTATCATCTAGCATGACTTTATATCTGCTGAAACAAACAAATTAAAATCAACTTCATATTTGCCTGTGAAACAAATAAACAAAACTCCTTTCAACCAGTCATCTTCACCCAACATTAATCACAGTGACATATTTGCCTCAAGGGGCTATTTTTTTTTTTTTAATCCTGTGGTTTAGTTATTGGTAAAGTTATAGACTTTGTTTATGGAGACTGATGATTTTACTAATCACTTGAGGCTGGTGATCAATGAAGCCTATGAAACCAAGGATAAATTTAAATTAATTAGACAAGAAAGATATTTTCTTGACAATTTTAAGAATGGGTTATGTAATTTTGAAATTATTTACATCAAAATTGAATCAAATAAAATTATTAAGATGCACATTGCTTATTTAGTGTTGATGGGTTTGGAGTAGAAATGGGGAGCTGCTTGCAATAATAGAATCAGAATACACTGGGATTTGAGGAGACACTAAGTTCATAGTGTCTGAAAATCCACAAGGTCATATACCACATGAGAATGCCATGTGCTTGCCCAGATGCCAAAAGCTAATGGGCATGTTTTTTTCTTTAAAAACTCTTACACACATGCATTCCCCTGGTTGAGCTCTATACTGAGAATTCTTCATTTATTCTTTAAAGGCTCTGCTGATTGGATTTTTGAGTTTTAAAAGACCACAGTATACTTGGAAGTTTGGATATCTCTTCCTCTGTTTGTGGTGATTTTATTAGTCAGTGATTCCAGCCTAAATATTTATTAGTTTTCTAACCTTTTGTTGGATTGCTACCATTAAGCATCCTCTGATAGTTGTATTGATGTAAAGATAATATAGACTGATTGAATTGTTTTCTAGGACATTTATTTTAAGATGTGAAGGTTAATGTCCAATTGCTGTTCAGATAAAATTTCTCTCTAAAATTAAAATGAGCATATGTACCAACATAGAGGTTTTGTTTTAGTAAAATTAAATTTTGATTTGAGGCACAGAATTTTTTGTTCCAATGATAACAATTAGCAATAAGCAAATAAATACTTCAAAGAGATACTTGTGAAAATCAAAATGATATTTAACAAATGCGGCTATGAATGAGATCACTTCACGGCTGCAAATATCTGGCAAATAAAAAAAGAATTTTAATGGACACTAAGGAATAAATGGATGATCAACCCTGAGTATTTTTGAATCTAATATGTACTACTCCTTCATTTGAGCTTCTAAATTAGTAAAGTGAAACTTAAAGGCCATTAAATTATATACTAATCAATGATCATATTTGTTATTCATTATTTGTTCATGATCTACCATAAAAGCAGTACCATAGACACTGATTTAAAGTATTTTATGAAATGACTTTATGCATGGCATTTGTGTTAATTAAAATAAGAGAAAGTAGCTTCAAAGCCTATTACTCATTTAATCTTATAGTTTAAAACCTATTTTTATAGATGTTTGAAGAAATAGCACATGTGCTGAATTTAATTGTAGATGTCTTATTTGGAGAGCCAGAAATGCACAACTGCCCTTGATGAGTTTCTAGGAAAATTCTTGTCCAAACAGATGAAGCTCAGCAAGATCGCCTGCCTATTCTCTTCATAAACGGAGCTGTACGTGGTATATCTGCCACTGAAGGGGCTTGCCTTAGTCCTTCTTCTAGACTCCCTGAGCAGTTGACTTCATGAGTTTTAATATCTATACACTCTGTTTAGATAGTAATTTAATGCCAAAGTTGTTTTTCATTAGCAAAAAGTATGTGTATTTTAATCTCTCAACATCAGATAAACTTTCTGAATAAAAATTAACATGTAAACAAATAATTTCAACTGCTATTTTCAGAATTGTTCTGTTTTGTGAGCAAAATATTGAGACCTTGTTACTCTGTAAACGATTATTTTAAGGCAACAGAACAAGTTTTCATTTATAGATTTTAGAAAAATGTTCATGAAGGTAGGCTCCCAGCGTTCATATGAATTAATGTACATGAAAGTGCTTCATCCACATATGCTATATTAACATTACAGTGCTTTTATGACTTTAAGCACTGTCCATATTTCAGCAAATGTATTTTCTACATCATTCTTTCTAGCAAATAAAACAAACAAAAACCACAATAAACCACCTAGAAATGAAGAGGAAAAAAAATCTACTTAAATATCCTATTTTTAAAATGATGTCTTAGATCTATGCTCCACTGAAACAGCTCTTACTGAAGTCAATAGTGACCCCAATTTCCTGAGATCTCATAATCTTCATTTTACTTGAATTTTTAGCACCATAAACACTATAGAACAATTCTTAAAACACTCTTCTCTTGGTTTTTATTATGCAATACTCCCCTGATTTTACTTCTATATACCTTCTATCACTCATTCAATATTTACTTTGTAAGCATTTGATTTGTATAATAAACATTAATAATTTAAAATACTTTACCATTAAGTCTCTCCTCTTATTATGCCATTCTTTCTCCTTCTACCATCTCATTCATGCCCAGGACTTAAATTATCCCACATACAGATAATTCACAAATGTATACCCAGGTCCAGACCTCTGCTTTGAGGTCTAGACTTTTCTATCTAATTATATCTTGACATTAGATCTTTGATGTCTCAGAGGTGATTCAAAGTCAACATGTCCAAAAGTGAACTTAAGAGTCTTCATTTAAAACACTGGTTCTCTGAAAATGTTTCTTTTCTTCGTGAAAGGCATTGCCATCAATCCAGTCATTCAATCAGGACCTGGAAGTCAAGTTGACACTTCCTTCTACTTCACTCCCTACATTTAATCTAGTACCAAGTCCTGACAATTTCACTTGATATACAGATCTATCTATAGTTTTAGATTCAGATATAGATATCTTAAATCTGAAGTGTTGGCAGAGAGGCTTTCAGAAAAGGAATTAACATTTGGGATTTAACTCTCTCAATAAAAATGATAAAAGATTCAAGAGAACTAACGTTAAGTTGCTAGGCTACTAAATGGGCTGCTTAATACTGAGGTTCCTCCCAACTTTGAAATTCTCAAATAGTTTACTGATTTGGGACTACACTGCCTCCATCTGTAATTAAAAACAAACAAACAAACAAAAAACTGTTCTTTTACCCATTTCAGGATAGCCTAGGTTTTGACTGGTCAAAACACCTCTAAAATCTCAGTGGTGCAAAATGATATGATTTAATTTCAATTTCTGCTACATGTACATCTTAGGTGGCTGAGGATTCTATTGTGTATCACTCATATTCTAGAGCTAAGCAGATGAAGCAGCCATGATTAAGTATGATGTCAGAAAGCAACTCTGGATCAACAATCAAAAGAAAACTGTGCATCAGCCATCAAATATTGTGGCCCAGAAGTAACACCTATCAACCCTGATCACAACCCACTGGACAGAATTAGTCATATGTCTTCGCCTCTCATAAAAAGGCCAGGAAGTATGTGCCTAGTAGACAAAGAGCTGAAAATATTTGCTGAACAGCATTAATGACTTCTGTATTACTCAAAAGAATTGTTATTTTAAAACATGATTTAATAAGCAAAAGCTGAAACTTTAAATTCTTTGGATTTATTCATTATGGGCTAATCCTACTGATGCCCAAATCATTTTTAAACCTGAAATATACTATACAGGATCCAATAATGTTTTACAATTTTAATTGAATTATAATTGTTAAAGAAATTCTATTTTCTTCTCTCTTAAAATGTAAGCCTTCAATCAATTACCAACTCATCAACCATTTGAACCTGATTACTTGAGTCCTAAATTACCATAACCCAATCCTTGGGGAGATCTCATGAAAAGAAGAGATTATCCAAAAAGAGAAACATCTTCCTTGGGCTTTGATCATTAACTCTCTCGCTCAGAACAGAGAAAGTCCTACTTTTTCGGGACTAAGGTCCAATGAAGTATCCTAAATCCTCATCAGTATCTGGTAGAATACCTTACCTGTAGGTGTTCGAAGGACACATAACATAAATTTTGAGATTCTCCTGGAGTTATTTAGTTCTAACTGTTCTGCTTTTCATCCACTGTTTTGTTTTTGTTTTATGAGATTTATTTGTGCTTTTTAGTGAGTGGCTAGAAGCAAAAGAACTGTATTTCCTCAACAAATTATCTCCATAAAAATTCAACAAGTTTTAAAGAAGAAATGATGCTCAGAATTTCAAAAGTACTTGAGCTTTAGTCAAATTTCCCATCTACTTCTCAGGATAACAAGGAGCAAATAAGTCAAGTATACACTGCTTCTGGAAAGCTCTTTTAGTGAGACTATGGTTGCAGTCATCTGTAACTTGGTTTCCAAACTGTGTCAGAAAAAAATTACCTTTCCATTCATTATGGAGGACCGTTCTCCCCAGCCATGTGAGTTTCCTGACAAGATTTTTAATGCTGTCTTTCAGTGGAACATTGAGTAACTGCAATTCCATGATCACAGTACAGCATGCCTGATTGGCCAAGACTACAGGAACTTTAGTTAAATTCATCACCAAGGAAAACTAGGCACTTAGATTTTTTTTCCCACAGCTGTAGCTAAATCAAATAACATGGCTTGCAAGTGCAGATGACATCCCATTATATTACTTCTGGGTTATAAGTTCTATAAAAAACTGTCATGAGCCCCTCAAGTCAAGATGCAAATGTGCCTTTCATAGAATTCTTTTTAATGGAAGGAATTAATTGTAATTCAAAGTGCAAAATAACAGTTGTCAAACTTTGTGCACTATATATCATGTTTAATCTTATAAAAGCACTCACCCATTTTCCAAGGCCACTTAACTATCATTGAGGTCATCAGAAGCTTTTATAAAATAAACCTGATGTACTTCTTTTCAAGTTGCCCATCCTCAAGACAAGTTATACACTTAGCTATTATGTTCTGACTGATAATCCTAACAAAATAGGTAAGATTTCCTCCAGGGAATATTCCAGAATAAAATATTTTGGAAGGTAAAATAGTAGCCAGAAGTAATGAGTTAACAGCCGAGACATAAGTATGCAATTCCTTACCAATGATTAATTAATCACTAAATGGTATATATAAACTTTATGTAAGTGTTTGGGTTTTTGCTCTCTTCCTGTTTTTCATGGGTTTAAAAAGAAACAGCTTGGAAGTTAGTTGACAAAGAGATTTGGCTCTAAAATAGTGATAGCAATCAGAGAAAAACATCAATAAATATTTCTCTGTTGTGTGCTAGTAGCAACTAATCAACTGCATATTTGCTATTGGTCTTTCACAGAAAGCTGTAATAGTAATTTTATTTTTGTGGATCATTAAGATAGTTTTTATTTGCAATATTTCACCTCTCACGCTGATAAAATGTTAAAATGCAGAGTGGGGGAAATCATGTATTTGAAATCCCATGTTTCCAGTTGTGTTTATAAAGTATTACAACTCAGTGAAAACTGATTACTGACTCAGATTCTGGAACAGCCTGTTATAATTCACTGTTATTATCTGTCTAATCAAAGGATAAAGACAGTGATTTCTGCCTTTAGGCAAAATTCTCCTTAGTCCCACTATTTCTGTTTCCATTTGCAGTGGTTTAGTGCACTGCCCTTGTTTCTGATTTCTTAAAGACTGACAATCTCAAGCTGAAACATTTTTTCTGGGCCTCTGTCAGCACTGTGTAAACCTACTATGACATATAAATAGTACTCAGGAGTCTTCCATGAGAAACTTTGCTATGCAGCATATTCTGTCACTTCCTCAAATTCTGAGACCTCTCACAGCTGCTGACACCACAGACAGTCATTGAATGAGACTTGCAGGTGCAGTGTGTGATATAAAAACAGATTATTACTGATTTTTTTCTTATGAAAATATTACCAACTATACCATTTAAAAATATTTACAGGGCTTCCCTGGTGGCGCAGTGGTTGGGAGTCCGCCTGCCGATGCGGGGGACGCGGGTTCGTGCCCCGGTCTGGGAGGATCCCACATGCCGCGGAGCGGCTGGGCCCGTGAGCCACAGCCACTGAGCCTGCGCGTCCGGAGCCTGTGCTCCGCAACGGGAGAGGCCGCTACGGTGAGAGGCCCGCGTACCACGCAAAAAAAAAAAAAAAATTTACAAAAATCAAATTGCAAAGCTGGATGTAACTCTGAAAGGTCATCAAGTCTTCGAGGAGGATTTCATCGCTGAGGGGGTCCTTTACATGTTTCTTTATACTTGTGGGGATTGCTTAGAATGAGGCCATTATTTCTAAAGTTCTCTACAAACATAACTATATCATTTGATAACAATGATAGAGATGGTAGAATTGAAAACACTGTTTCTAATGTGGGACTCTGTATGTTCAAGGAACATGTGAATATCACAGAAGGAAACTGGATGCTGAAATGATAAAAGAGAATGAAAAGAGATATTATTAGCAAAGGAATATTAATTATTTGGGGCTACATACTGCCCCCCATGGTTAAATATTGAGTTCATTCATGTCTATAAAAATGTTATCTAATGGTGAGCAACTGTTTTCCATTTGCACTGTAATGACTCTTTCAAAAAAAGCAGGTTTATTACCTGAGTTATCTCAATAATTGCCGGAACACTGTAATCTGTCTGTGGAACACAAGTCAAAACACGGAAATAAACCTAAGGTGACTGCTAGGCTGAGGTACATCAACCTTCTGTAAACACTGAGGCTTGAAGACTGTTGCCAGCAAAGAAATGTAAGGACTAAAGTTATTTATGAAGAGGATCCAACCCACTCTTTGGAGGTAACTAAGTATAACTGTGTCCAAAGGCAGGAAGATGAGCAAAGGACTTTGCATTTGCTTCTAGCCTCATTCTTTCATTTATTCACGGTTTCATTTAACAGTTTCCTGTCCTGTATGTTGAGCTTTGTACAAGGCACTAGTGATACACAGAAAGAGGTACAGATCCTGTCTCCAAGGTGTTTCCAGGGATTTCCAGGTGTTTCCAGTAAGGAGATGTGATGCCAATAGATGGAGGGATTTACTCAAAACCATGGAACATTTTGAACAAAGGCAAGGCTGGGGCTCAGGATGTAACAAAATTATAATCAAAGAGTTAGTACAACAGGGTGTACTTTGGACAAGTGAATACCAGGGATTTTGGTTTATTCCCTTGCTTAGCTCTAAACTCTACCTCTTCTGAATGCAACTAACAGTACAGAAATAATTTAGAAGTTGAATAAATGGTGAAAGAGTAGCTTTCAGAAAAATAAATTCACCCACTCAAAGAGACAATCCTTTTATAAATGAAAAGATATTTGAACCACAGTCATCTGAGGAAGTTTGAATTTTTTGGTTCTTGTTTTCTCAGACTAAATCTATATTATTTCATCTGTGGAGAAAGCTCTAGGAAAGCCCTTTACAAGTTAACATTTCCTACTCTTTTGCTAGGAATCAAATTAAATTTTAATGAATTGTTTTTATTTTGAAAACTAAATTATAAATTCTGATTTATAATATGTTATTAGGTTGGGCAGGACAGGGGGAAGGCCATAGCAGTATGGCTAATTTTGGAGGCAATTTTCAGTTGATATATCATAATCAACATATAGAGCCTTAAATTATAATTCTCTGAAGATTATACATTTGAATACGATTTTTTTTCTACTCAACAAATATTTAGGGAACATCTGCTCTGTGCCAGTAGTGGTCTAAATGCTGAGGATAAAAAGTAAGAAAAACAGGGGAAAAAATCTCTAGTTTTATGAAGCGCACATTCTAGAGGGGACATACAAAATGAAAATAGATAATTAATGCATAAAATATCACATATCTGATTTTGATTATCAGAAAAAGTGAGTAACCATTACAAAATTAAGACAGTTACATGGATTCCTGGGGGTGCAGCAAGAAAATCTTGCTGTTAAAAACATTTAACTGGTTTTTGACTTTGAGTTCATTGAGTTATGTTTATACTGTGTTTGGGAAATACTATGAGATATTGAAATACCTACAATGACTCAAACACAGCATTATCATCCAAAATTTACCATGATGCTAAAGTACAGAGAGTTTATTTCCCAACTGTGAAGATGTTAAATGCTGTACATTACATTAAAATAAGACAATCGTAAAGACAGATAGAAAATGAAAGTAAAATGATTTCCAATGAGTTTCACAGTTAAATGGAATCTTGAGAATCATGAAGCCCAAACTGCTCTTTTTGTATAATGAAAATCAAATAAATAAGCAAACAAAATCAGAAAAACCTAACAAACAAACATCCATAACATATTAGGCCAAGTGGACATTAAGAAGGGATTAAAAATTAGGGATAATAAAAAGCATTATACACCCTGAACAAGTGAAATATATCAAAACTGGCATGACATTAGAAAATTGATTAATATAATCCATCACATCAATAGGCTGAAAAACAAAAATCACACGATTTTAAACATAGATACAGATAAAACTTTTGACAAAATCCAACACCTATTCATGACAAAAACTTTCAGTAAACTAGGAATAGAGAGAAACTAAACCTCAACTTGACAATGAATCTGTACAAAAAACTTACAGGTAACATCATAATTAATGGTGAGAAATAAGAAAATTCCTAAGATCAGGTACAAAGCAAGAATGTCCTTTCTCATCTTTCCTTTTCAACATCTTATTGGAAGTACTAGCTAATGCAATAAGACAAGAAAATGAAATAGAAAATATACAGATTAGGAAGGAAAGAATAATACTGTTATTGTTCACAGATGACACGATCTAAAATAGCCAATGCAATATTGAAGGAGAAGAACAAGTTGGAAGACTGATGCTACCCAACTTCAAGAATTACTATAAACTTAGAGTAATCAGGATGGTGTCGTATTGGGTGAAAGAATAGATAAAAAGATCAATGGAAGCAAATAGAGAATCCAGAAATGAACCCACATTACTATAGACATCTGATCTTTGACAAAGGAGCAAAGGCAATACAATGGAGCAAAGACAGTCTCTTTGACAAATGGTGCTGGAACAACTGAATATCCACATGTAAAACCATGGAAGTAGACACAGACATTACACCTTTCACATAAATTAACTCAAAATGCGTCACAGACCTAAATGTAGAACACTAAAGTATAAAATTCCTAGAAGATAATGTACAGGGAAATCTAAATGACCATGGGTATGTTGATGACGTTTTAAATACAGCACACCAAAGGCATGATTCATGAAAGAAATGATTGAAAAGCTGGACTTCATTAAAATTTTAAAAATTTCTCTTCAAAAGACAATGCCAAGAGAAAGAGAAGACAAGCCACATGGAAAAAATGCTTGCAAAATTCACATGTAATACAGAAGTGTTATCCAAAATATACAAAGAATTTTGTAAGCTCAACAATAATAAAAGAAACAATTTGATTAAAATAGGGCCAAGATCTTAAAAGACATCTCACCAGAGAAGATATACTGATGGCAAATAAGCATTTGAAAAGATGGTCCACATCAGATGTCATTAAAAAAATGGAAATTAAAACAACAATGAGATATCACTACACACTTACTAGAAAGGCCACAATCTGGAACACTGACAACATCAAACATGAAGAGGTTGTGGAACAACAGAAACACTCATTCATTGCTGGTGGGAATGCAAAATGGTACTACCACTTTGGAAGACAGTTTGGTGGTTTCTTAAAAAACTAAACATACTCCTTAAGAATATAAAGGGAATCAAAGTCCTAAATATAGCAATTAACTCATCTTGTTAATATCTATCTCAATGCTGAATTTTGAAATTCAACTTTGAAATGTCAAAAAAAAATTATAATGGTTACAATTTATTGGGCACCCACTATGTGTCAGTTAACATGTAGGACTTTACTACAAACATTTGATTCACATATTTTATCCCCATTTTTATGGATGACAAAAGTAAGACTAAGAGAGCTTATATAGTTCATGGTCAAACACCTAGTGAGTAGATCATTCATATCCAGACCCAGGTCTGTCTAAAGCCAACACCCGTGTTCTCAGTAATTCTAGGTCAAAAGTCAGGCAAGCAAGGTCTAGCCTCAACTCTTCTCGTTACCAATTAGTTTCTGCCTCAAATTTGTGAATTATAAATAAAAAATCAAACAAACAACAAATGTGTAAGGACATAAGTAAAAGGCTGTATAATTCAAATTAGGAAGTGATAAGCCAAAGAGAGAGAAAGAAGATAGAAGAGTACATGAGAAAAAAGTATACATAAATATGAGTGGAGAAACATGATGAGACAAAGAAGAAATAGAAACAGACAAAAAAGATAATTGAGCAGTAAAAGGGAAATCAACTCTTAAATATGTGTCTCTTGAAAGTCAAGGAAGCAAAATAAAAGTTCAAGTCTACTGAAATGAAAAGAGAAAATGGTAAAGGTGGGGAAAAAATAGAATGGCAAACCAAAAGATTTTATGTTCTAAGAGATTTATGTAAAATTTAAAAATAAGAGATTTTCACCATACACAGAAATAAATTCAAAATGGATTACAGACCTAAATGTAAGGCCAGACACTATAAAACTCTTAGAGGAAAACACAGGCAGAACACTCTTTGATATAAATCACAGCAAGATCTTTTTGACCCACCTCCTACAGTAATGAAAATAAAAACAAGAATAAACAAATGGGACCTAATTAGACTTAAAAGCTTTTGCACAGTAAAGAAAACCATAAACAAGACAAAATCACAACCCTCAGAATGGGAGAAAATATGTGCAAATGAAGCAACGGACAAAGGATTAATCTCCAAAATACACAAACAGCACATGCAGCTCAGTTCCAAAAAAACAAACAACCCAATCAAAAAATGGGTGGAAGACCTAAATAGACCTTTCTCCAAAGAAGACATAATGGCCAAGAGGCACATGAAAAGAGGCTCAACATCACTAATTATTAGAGAAATGGAAATCAAAAAGGAACTCTACTCAATGCTCTGACCTAAGTGGGAAGGAAATCCAAAAAGGAGGAGATATTTGTATGTGTATAGCTGATTCACTTTGCTCCACGGGAGAAACTAACACAACATTGTGAAGCAACTCTACTCCATAAATAAATAAATAAGGTATTTTGCCATTTGCAACAACATTGGTGGACTTGGAGGGTATCACACCTAGTGAAATAAGTCAGATATAGAAAGGCAAATACTGTATGTTATCACTTATATATGGAATCTAAAAAATAAAACAAACTAGTGAATATAACAAAAAAGAATTAAACTCACAGATATGGAGAACAAACTAGTGGTTTTCGGTGGGGAGAGGAAGTGGGGAGGGGCAAGATAGGGATGTGGATTAAGAGGTACAAACAACTATGTATAAAATAATTAAGCTACAAGGATATATTGTACATCACAAGGAATATAAAAAATACTTTATAATAACTATAAATAGAGATAAGCAATAAAAGTTTTGAATCACTATGTTGTATACCTGAAATAAATATATTAAAAATCAACTATATCCCAATAAAACGTTTTATAAATAAATAAATACATAAATAAATAAGAGGAGGAAGACAAAGAGAAAGGGGAGAGAAAAGTGGCAATGGGAAACATTTGTAGGCAGACATTAGAGAAATTCCAAATAGATATAAAACGAAATGCAACGAGTATAGTTGGTATTACCTGAGACATAACCAGAAAGAGGAATATATGACAATAATGACTGAATATGGGTATAGAATTTTGTAAATAAAATAAGTTAAATATTGTAAATGGACCTAATATAAGGTATGAAATAGGATAATAGGGCTACTATTTATATACTGAAACTAGGAGGATTTTGATAAGCCAAACATCTGCTGAAGGAATTACTTCCTGACAATACTAAATTATTAACACAGTTAAACAACACTGAATACATTTCTAAAATTGGCTTATTTTGAGGTGCCCAAATTCAATTTTCTGTACAAAATTTAGTATGTAAAATTATAAAAAACAATATGAATCTTTACATGCATCTCTTTTATATGATTTTATATTCTCTGTAATAGTCTTTTCTTCTTTCACTGGCATAACTGATTTGGAAATTGAAAAAAGAAAACAGTTCAAAAACAAAGTGTTTATAAGTGCAGTAAGAACAGCTAACAAAGATATATGGATGTTAAGTGCATGAAGTCCATGCAGTCCAGAAACCTGCATAGGTAAACTATAAGCATTTCTACTTTCAAGGTAGGATACCGAGAAGGTCACTCTCTTTCAGGAGAGGCTCAGCTGTTCTGAGAGAGCAAACTTGCTGGGGTGGCATAGCCTGTCAAAGTAAGTGTTGGTAGCACCTCCCTTCTGGAGAAGGTGCTAAGGTTTAATTTCAGATCTATGACTTCTTTCTTTCTTTGATCTACTATTAAATATTTATGGAGAGATAGAGAGGAAAAATTACCTTTAAATGCCACTAGTATAGTTAAAACTATTTTTCTGTCTCAGTTAGAAACCTGAAAATGAGACCAAAAAAATGGAACATAAAAGGTACATGCTCTAAAATTGTCTGAGTTCTAATATCACAAATCACCACATAGGCTCAGTCAACTTTCACAGTTTGAATATTTTTCAGGAATATTAATATTTTCCTTAATACATGCTCTCTCCAAGTCAGGCACTGTGCTAAGTAGTCCTCCAAAACTATTACATATATTTTATTACCATCACTTTATTTTAAAAAGTATCAAATAGGTCTCAGAGAAATCGAGTAACTTGCCCAAGTATACCCAAATACCAAATTTCATAGCTAGGAATAATCTAGATATTAATAACTATAACTTTGTTATTCAGTTTCCTGAGTCAGACTGTTGGGATGTGGGACCCATAATTTTAAGGATATTCTGATGTACAACTAGCACAAGTAATCACTACCTTATACCTACAGTGTACAAAGACATACTTGCAAAAGCCTTGGAAAGTTGAATCATCACCAAAATAACTGTATCTAAAAAACCAAAAATGAAACAAGCCAGAAGTCCACCTCATTATTTGGGCCCTGAACTCAAATCAATATTTCTCTAAACATTGAGAATGAACCTAATTATATATTTCAGTTAATTTAGGCATATATGTCTAGTCAAGCTCAGTCTGATGTAGACAGGACTCTAGGGAACAGTTAGATAGCAGCCCCTTCTCCCTTTTGAGATGTCTGTGTCTCTCACCTCTCATTTATTCATTTAAATGCTTATGTCTCCAAGGCAGAATCACTAAAGCAATAAAAGAGCACAAATGAAAATTCATTGAAATCAGAATGTGTTATAAATATAAAAAACAAATAAATATAAGGAGGAAGACATGTTATAAGAGGAGAGAGAAGACCCATATTAAGTGCAGAGTTATCTTAAAAAGGATCTCTAAAAGTAGAACTTTCCATCTCCACCCACATTGTCATTCTCTTGATTTTGTCCACATGTATGGCATAGATGTTTTTCAAGAGCATTTTTAAGCATATCCCCTATTTTGGACAGTAATTCAGAATGGAGCAACAGTTTAGCATGTGAAGAATTTTGCCTTATCAAAAAAAATCAGAAAAGTGATAGAAATAAAATTGTAGCAAATAAAACAGAGAAGATAAATGTGAGTTAGAGAAGCAAGAACACATCTGACTATATAATGAAAGAAAAATCAACTAAACTATCATGAAAATATGGAATTAAAGAGCTAAAAGAAAATGGCATTTCCGCATTACTAAAAAAGAAGTGCTTGAGCACTTTTACTCAGGAGATTTATTAACTTATACCAAAATTAGTCAAATAATAACAAAAGTAACAATCAGTTATACAGAGAGGCAGTGTGTTAGACATTTACATTCATTTAATTTTTGTAACAATTCTCTAAAATAGGTATAATTTGCATTTTACTGAGGAAAAAAACTGAGACTCAGAGAAGGTAAGTAATTTGCCTGAAATTGCCTGTCAAAGGTAGCAGAACCAAGACCAGACCAGGCATGAAGGGATAGAACCTTATAAAATGGACAAAAAACTTGTCTGATAAGACCCATAAAGTAGTTATCAGAAGAAAGGTAGTGGATGGACTGAAATATTTCATTCAATATTCAATAGCACATGCCCAATACCTACTTTGGCTTAGGCTTTCACTAGAAATGGCCCCTTTCAGGTCATTAATATTGATCTAGAATAGGATGAGTGAGACACATGGATAAATCAGAGGATCTCTGTTATCCAATCTTTCAACATGAGCTAAAAAATGTTTTAAATAATACATAAGTTGAAAGAGCAAACTAAACCAGAACTGAAAAAAAGAATTGAAAAAGAAAGTCACAATTGATATAATAGAATTCAGAAAACCATTAGAAAAATCATTTTAGAATTTAAGACTAAACTATGAAAAACATATGCATATAAGCATGACAGATAATGACTAAAAAGAACAGAAGGTAAAAAGACTTTTTTTAAATCAAAGAGAAATGAAAAGAATATATAAAAAATATGAGAAAAGGTAACAGATGTAGGAAATAGACTAAATGATCCAAAACACCAACATTCTGTGATTCCCTGAAAAAGAAATCTAAATCAGAGAACAAAAATACTGAAAGTTATAATGCAAGAAAACTCTGAGATTAAAATTTTAAAAAGACTTGAAACTACAAATTGAAGGAATACAATGCAAATATAGACAAATAGACCCATAATTGCCATAATGAGATGTATTCTGGTAAAACTACTGGAATTAAAACAAAAAGTCCTCTGGACATCCAGCAAAAACATGAAAACACGTACAAGGGAAAGAAAATTAGGTTGTCGGACTTCTCAGTAACAGTACTTTAGCTCAGAAGATAAGAGAATAATATACCTGATACCTAAGGAAAGGAAAGGTGAGCCTAAGAGTCAATCCAGCCAAACTAACTTTCAACTATAAATTCTTCAGATTAACTGTTATGACAACCAACTACTTAGGTCATTCTGCTCTTGTTAGCACTTGATAAAAAATTTACTAGAGAATGGACTTTAGAAAACAAAATGAATGGAGAAACAACAAAAGGCCTGGTGGTGAACATTCAATATATATTTACCTGTAGGGCTGTAAAAACATATGGGTTTTTTTGCTGTACGTGGGCCTCTCCCTGTTGTGGCCTCTCCCGTTGCGGAGCACAGGCTCCGGACGCGCAGGCTCAGCGGCCATGGCTCACGGGCCCAGCCACTCCGCGGCATGTGGGATCTTCCCGGACCGGGGCACGAACCCGTGTCCCCTGCATCGGCAGGCAGACTCTCAACCACTGTGCCACCAAGGAATTCCAAAACATATGGTTTTAAGTGATGGATTACAGCATGTAGAAACTATATGCTCTGACAATGTAGATATAGTAATTTATGAAAAAGGGGGAAAAGTGAAAAGAATACATAAAAATTATCGCACATAAAAATTATCTCACTACATAAAAATGGCTCACTTGATTATGGAAGTGCCACTATCTTGCCATCTATAAGCTAGAGACCCAGGAAAGCCAGTGGTGTAATTCAGTCTGAGTCTAAGGGCCTGAGAATTTGGTGGGGTGGTGGCAGGGGAAATGATATCAATCCCAGTCCAAGGGAGTGCAGAAGACAAAATATCCCAGCTCCAGCAGTGAGAAAGGGGGAAAAGAAAAAACGAGAAATGTACTTCCCTCCGCCTTTTGTTCTATTCGAGGCCTTCAGAGGATTGGACATATGCTCACACACATTGGGCAGGGTAATCTACTGAGTCCACTGATTTAAATGTTAATCTCCTCCAGAGCCCTCACAGACACACCCAGAAATAATGTTTAATCTGGGCATCCCTTAGACAGTCAACTTGACTCATATAATTAACCAAAACAGAAACTCTCAGTAATATCTTTGTAATTTTCAATAAATCTAAAACTATTATAAAATTAAAACTTTTTTTAAAGAATTCAGAAACATATCAGACAATCAAAATGTATGGATTTTAATTTGATTCTGATAATTTAAAAACTCTGACATTTATGAGGTAATTAGAATTGTCAACACTGATTGGCTATTTAATGTTATTAAGTATTATCCATAAATTTTTGGATAATATTTTGTTTTCCTAAAAAAGAATACTTTTGCAATAGCAACGCAAACTAAAATATCTATGGATAAGATAATTTAATGTCAGGAACTTGCTGTGGATTAAGAGTGGATTAGGGGAAGTAGGTAAATTTATGGATAGAGCCAACCTTGCCAGAGTTGAAGGTTGCTTGCAGTGGGTTATGGGTGTATTGGTCTCCCTGTATTTTTCTGTCTGCTTTGTATAAGGTAGACATTTACCTAATGAAATTTTAAGAAAAAAAAACTCTCATAAGGTAATATACACAACTTAACTATGGTAGTGAGGGATTAAGAGTAAACAAAATTAAAAACAAACCAAATTTCTCTCAAAGTTAGTAAAGAGCAGTTTAGCAAAAACACTTCAAAATTACATAAACTTGGATGTTTTGTTTGTTTGTTTGTTTTGCTGTACTGCTGGCGGCCTCTCACTGTTGTAGCCTCTCCCGTTGCGGAGCACAGGCTCCAGAGGCACAAGCTCAGCGGCCATGGCTCACGGGCCCAGCCATTCCGCGGCATGTGGGATCTTCCCAGACCAGGGCACGAACCCGTGTCCCCTGCATCGGCAGGCGGACTCTCAACCACTGCACCACCGGGGAAGCCCTGGATTCTTTAAATACAATAATTTCATTATCCTTAATAACAACAAAATACCCTTCATTAACAGACCATCTGGGTCCTGACCTTGCCACCATACCTTTCATTGCTATCTGCACAGTTACCAAGATAAAGAGTAGCAATGCATGCAGATAGAAAAGAAAAATGCTGCCCCTGAGCTATACTGAATTAAACTAGTAGATGGCAAGCAGCAGGGAGATGCACAGCTGGAATGCCAAGTAAGAGAGCACAGGGGTTACATGTGAGTGAGGTCAATCATGGGATGTTAGGTACAGACTCTCTGCCTCTTCAAAAGCATTGTAAATAATTAGTAATGGGTTGCCTTTTTTTTTTTTTTTAAAGAATAAAACTGGTAGTACACATGAAAGTCTAAATTAGTACTAAAAATAAATTTTATTTTATATCTTTTCCTAACCAGCAAAGCCAGTCTTTAAAGATAGATATTTATACTTATAAGGTATCTATGAAACTACAGAGGAATTCACCACACACACACACACACACACACACACATTATTTTGCATTAAAAATCAACAAGAAGATGACATATCAAATGTAAACCTCATACTTAAATAAATGCATTGAAAATTTGGGAGAATAAAAATAGAGCCTTTATGAAACAGTAAAGAGGGCTCTCAAGTGTAACTGAAACTCAACTTGTGTAATAAAAGAGGTTTAAAACTTCTCTGGCTTCATGCTTTGTGCACATCATTAACATCTACCACTTCAAGTCACTTCAAATTAGGCATCCCAGCAGTTAAGTTCATAGTTTCCTTGCTTCAAGAAAAGAATAAAAAATGTGAGAAAAAAAGATTAAAAATACAGCATTTTAGTGCTGAAATATGGGAATGTGAGGCAAGAAACATAAGGGAAAATAGAAAGATACTGAAACTAAGCACTCCTGGGGATGGAAGCTTTTCTGTGTCCCCCGTTTCTTGTTTGTAGGGAATAGGCTCCAGCCTCCATGACCTTCCCCGAGTTCCAAAGGTCAGGTTCAAACAGTTGCTAATTGGGAAGGGAGGGGATGCAGAGAAAGGGGGGAGCAGTCAAGAAACAATAGTGCAGGCTTTGGACAGGATCCTGGTTCCCCCTCACAGGGTGCACAAAACAGTATCTTTGAGCTCTTCTGGAGAACTAAAACCCCCAACAAAGGGAAGATGTTAACTACTTGATGAAGCATTCTTCATTCCAGAGAGAAGACCACAGTCTGATAAGCTCAGAAGCTCATCAGGAGACCACCTGAGGCCAGATTAAAAGATGCAGGCCCTGCACACACCCTGATCCTTATGAGTAACCCCAACCTTCAACCGTTGCTATAAAACTCACTAGGGACTTCCCTGGTGGTCCAGTGGTTAAGACTCTGCATTCCCAATGCAGGGGGCACAGGTTCAATCCCTGGTCGGGGAGCTAAGATCCCACATGCCATATGATGTGGCCAATTAATTAATTAAATTAACGTTTAAAAACAAAAAATTCCTCACAAACACCTCCCCCCCCAGGTTGGGGCACACAATTTTTGAGGTCATGAGCCCACTTTGCCTGGCAAAGCAATGAGTTATTCTTTTCTACTTCACCCAAGGCTCTGTCTCTGAGATTCGACTCAGCACCAGTGCACAGAGGCTGTTTTTGGCATCAATACTGAACTGAAATTCTGTGGCTCTACAGATGTCATCTCACTTCTATAATTTTCAGCTTTGTGAAGATTAGTAATGGTTGAAAATGTGTTAAATTGTAAACCATGTTGAACAAAGGGGACAAGCCTCTATATGCTGGTGACAAGGACTCAAGGGAGACAAAACAGTCACTAGCTGACTCTGAGTTAGGGTTTTTTAAAGGAGGCATCTCCATGTCAGAAAAATAAATGGGAAACTCTTACAATAATTTATTCTACTGAGACTTTTGGGGATAGTTTGTCATTTGAATTCATATGTGACATATGTATGAGATAAGATTCATATTTTATGGCAAGACAAGAAATATTTAAACATAAAAATTCTTCTCTGCCCTCTGGCCTCCTCATTCCCTTCACTGTGCATTGCGTGTCTACATCATGCATTGACCAAACCTCCCCCATCAGCAGGAATACCTGCTCAACCACAAAGAGCAACATTCTCCAAGCAGCAACAAGACAACTGAAAAACTAACATTCCTTCTTGAGCTTGTAAGGGGTCACATGACCCACCAGGATGACACAGATCTGGATTATGTAAACAGTCAATAATATGTCATTTGATGTACAGCTCTCTGTCTCAAGAAACTTATATAATTGTGCCTCGATTTCTAACAGGCAGAACAGTTCTCAGAGCTTTCTGAGATGCTCTTCCCAGGTTATAATCCTCAAATTTGGCTTGAATAAATTTTTCCAATTCTTTCTTAGACCAACTGATTAATTTTTGGTTGACATATGTTATATTTTGTTCGGTGTTAGCATGTATCTACACAGATTTACATGCTATGTACTATTATTTATGAGTATGGAGAAATTTAAAACCAAGTCCTGATAACCAAAATTGTTTCCAGCATGAGTTTTCCATCTCCAAAAATGTATAAATATGTGGCCCAAATTCTGGCAATGGACATAGGTCATCTTGAGCTGTGAAGGTTAAGGAAACAGAGAAGTTTCCGGAAACATTTGGCAGTTCAGGATACAATCACAAACATTATTGTGGAAATTTTTTTAATATTATCAGAAAGATATAGGGAGGTTTATTTGTGAACACCGGAAGATAACCAAGCAAAATGGAAAAAGAAAATGGAGAAAGAGGTGAAATTATTTCTTCTATGTTGATTTTGTTGCCAAGAGTTTCAATTAAGGAAGAAAATGCAATAGACAAAATGGATACGTGGCTTCAAGGCATCTTACTGAATATTTAACTCAAATTGGCTTGAAAATGAACACTATCACCTCACAGAAACTGTAAGCTTGGCTGACAGAAGATAAACTAAAAATGCTGATCAAATCAAGGTAAATGAAGTGACTAGAATTGTAGACACTTAAGTCAATATTTGGATGATTTTTCCCTGCAAATGTTTTCTCTTACAAGTGTAGCTATAAGATGTTCACACGGGTGATACTCCCCCCTCCTTTAATACGAATGCCTTGGAAGAAGAGGTGATATGCAGACTATAGGAGATGCAGTCATGGTCTCCTTTTGTTATAGTGAGGATGAAGTTCATACTAAGTAAGCAAAGAGCATGTGTAGACAAGAATAGGAAAGAAAACTCATCCCCGAAATGGCATGTACAGTTTATCAGGATAAATACTGAAATGTGTCAAGAAGAGCTAGGAGTGAAATTGACAGCCCTTATCGTCTCTGCATATGTGGTCAAATCAAATGTATTTCTAAATTCAGAAGTGTAACTGAGCAGGATCCTTCCTGGGACAGACCCCTCCCCCATATCCTCCACTTTAGCTCCTTTCTGAAGTACCTAGATAGCAGTATCCAATGCACATTTCCTGAGTTGTTTTACAGATGCTAAAACCCCTTCCAGATAAAAGACTCTCTGGATGACCATGAGCACATACCCCCTAGGCCTACTAGCACCTAAGGATGAATGATGTTAACCCCTGTGACATGGCCCTGTTACCTAACCACCAACCAATCAGAGAACTGTGCACAAGCTGATCACATATCCTGCGACTCCCCTCCCTCACCTGGCCTTTAAAAATGCTTTCCTGAATCCCATCGGGGAGTTTGGGCTTTCTGAGCACTAGCTGTCCCAGATACCTTACAGTGTGGCTTAACAATAAATGCTGCACTTTCCTTCACCACAACCCAGTGTCAGCAGACTGGCTTTACTGCACAAGGGTGAGTACACACAAGTTTGGTTCAGTAACAATAATAGTTTCATTCAAGTGTATTTGAACTGGCTTAAGAGGCCAAAAATCATAGTTACTTAAACCACCAGGATTTAGTCCAGGGAAGAGTCTGTTAATAATGAAATCATAGAATAAGAAATTTATCTTGAAGGAGGAGAGAGAAAGTGACATCAGTGCAGCTGAATGAACTTTTCTGGTTGAAGTACAGAGTTATATGCCATGAACATTCATGGTGCACAGCTCCAAACCCTTTTCTCTTCTTGTTGCCAAGTCACCTAGAGTAAGGAAAGGTTTATCTCCATTCAGGGAAGCTTGCTGGGGATGGTATCAAAGAGAATGTTGCCAAGAAAGGTGAAAAAGAAATAAATCTTTTATTGCCATTTGGGAAGGTTTAGTAGACATATATTGTCCTTTCTCTAATAAGAACAAAAGGAAATTATGGTCCAGAGTTAAGCTCCCCTAAAAGGATTTTTGACACCACTTTTTATTTTTTAATATTATGAAAACAAATGAGGAAATTCTAAAGGAGCTACGTGAAGTAACTCACTCTAATATTTCTCACTCTAAAATTTAGATTGTAAATAGTAATTTCATAATCTAGCTCTAGTGTTCCCCATCTGCCTTTAAGATAAAGGTCATAAACTGGCAGCTCATGAGTAAGTCTGACCCATCTGATATGCCATCAAAATTTTTAAAGAAATAATAAATTTTATATAAACATTGAAAAATTGGGTTAAAAAACTCAATCTTTATCTTTTATTTGGAATAAAAAATGATTAGGAATCCAAATCAGCTGAAGCTGGGTTGCTCCAGCCAGCTTTCAATAAAGCGGCTCTCTTTATTTCCCAACATTTCCCATCTGAGTCACTTTTTCCTTTTATTTCTACTACCTGCCCCTGCAGGTTACTGAGATTTTGAGTCATGCAAACTCATATCCTTATTGATGTATTACATTCTTCAAGTAGAAAATAATTTTTCACTCATTTCACGTGGGGAAATAGCCACGTTGAGTTTTCTGTATGGTCAAAAACCACTGGCTGAAGATAGTATCAGAATGCACCCATGTGAGCTGGAGATGTAGGACCTAGGAAGAAGGACCTAGGTTCCATGGTCTTTCCAAAACTTAAAAAAGAAGAAAAACACCTCACTTAATCAACCAACAAGCAAAATAGTGTACTCTTCTCAAAGTAGGGATGGGCATCAATTTCCCTCGAACACCTGTACTTAACTACTTTGTTCAATCCAACTTCTAGTAATTTCTTTTACTTGTTAAACATAAGTTGCTTTAAACCCTAAAAGACTGAAACAACTAAGAGTTTTCTATCTAAGTGTAAGACTTTGGCAAGAAGTAAAATGTATCTCGAGAACTGAAAAGCAAGTAGGTGGAAAAAGGACAACAGCCTGGATAGTAAAGCAGGACTCTGAGAATCCATTTAGCATAAACATTCCCCAGTATCTGCCCTCTGATACAACCGAGCCCTGAATCTCAGAGGTAAGTAAAATTATAAATGGTCTACCTGGCTATGTCCCCTTCCTAGATCTACATCATGCCCTGCTGCTCTGCATAGTAAGACCTAACCTGTCCATCTCAGGTCTGCCTAATTGAAGAGCAGACCCAGAGAGGGAGAGAGTGGCTTGGGTTTTCAACTCCAAGCTGCTGGCATTCTGCAACTCCTGCACATACTTCTGAGACCACTCAAGAGAATGCAAGCATAAAACAACTCCATCACTGAAGTTGCCAGAGGGCAATGAAAACTTCACTGGTTTGACTCTAGGAGCCCTCCCGGCAGTTGTCCCTAAGGTAGGGGTGACAGGGCAGGTGTCACAGAAACGTGAACTAGAAGCCGCCTGGAAAGCTCTGGCCAGGACTCCCAATCAGGTGCCTGTGGCACCCTCCCCACCGCTGGCCCAAATGCCCCAATTAGGCGCTAACAAAGAGCAAGCTGAGCAAATACATCAGTCAGAGGGCTACGATGGGAAAGAGGTACATTCAAATTGATGCAAACCCTGAAGCTGTTGAAGTCAAACACTAGGTACTCTCACAGCAAGGATTGCTAGAGGAAATGAGGGCTTGTTGAGCATGTGTGAGGACTGCCAAAGCTATCAGGGCACCAGGTTATTCCACAAACTCCAGAGGATTGTTGTCTCTGGTCTGCCAGAGGGCCAGGAATCACCGAGAGAAAACCAATGATAGGTACCCCAGGGCTTAGAGGTAGTTTGATAGGGCAGAGAATGAAATCACAAGTCATGCAGTACACCAGCCTTGCCCCCGCTCTGCTTATTTAGAAGAAAGTACAAAATACAATAACTGGGAAAGGACTACAATAATGCAAACTAATGTAGTTTGCTGTATTTGTTATATCATCCATTTTTGTTAGAATGAGATTTTTTTTACTTTATTTGTTCTCACAACATGGCTGCACATCTCTGGGCAAATACTGTTATTTATCGGCCATACAGAGAAAAAATTTAATACATCACAAAGAATAACTCCGATGCAAATACTCACGTTTTCCCTCATCTACAGATTGTTTTTTAGTAATTTATCAATTAGGTAACTGGAAACCTAAAATATGCTGTATACTCAAATGATGGATAAAAGGAAATGTTAGGAAAACTCAAGAGATGCTTTACAGCAAAACCAACTTTAGTCCTTTAGACACTCAACTATTTGGGTAAATTTTTTTCTTACTTGGAATTTCTACAATTAATTTGGCCATTACTTGATATTTATAGAGTACTTTAAAATTCCCCAGTGTTTTATAATCACTGCTTAGGTTTTCTTTACAACATTCCCAAAAGTTGTAAGCAGTAAAACTTCTCACCAGGAACTGAACAGGAAAGTCTAAACTGCCATTAGAAAAGATATTCTTATAAGGTGTTCTGGGTGGCAAATAGAGTAAGGAAGTCAGCTGCTTATTCGTTTTACCAACTTAATTTGGAGTAAAGTCTGCCAGCATTTATTTGAACTCAGCTGTGACATTCATCTTCCATGGTTTAATTATGATGAATTATAACAAATCCTGGCAAGGAATTAAAGTTTAACATAGGGGTCCTGAGATCAAGTCCAAAGTTGAAAGGACCTACAAAGGTCAGCAACTCCAGAATAGCTCTGAAAGGCAGGCCACATCTGACAGATGGGAACTGATTTTAAAGTTTTCCAAAAACACCCTTTCTTCAACCCTTTCCACTTTAATATCTTTTGGTACAGAAATATTATTTTCCTAGAGCCAACTAAAGTCCAGGCTTTATTTAATATATGCTAGCTTCCTCTGGCTCATACCTCATTGGAAATGGAGAAATTTGGTTACAGACTACTTATAATAAACTTAAAAAGGAATATTACCACATGTTCCACAACTATTTACTTTTTCAATAGATGTGCTTGTTCCTAAGACGATATGACCTTAACTGAGCCTTTTACTTTGCATTTCCAGGCTCAGTTGGGACTGATCTGAACAATTTCTACATATCATGCCACAGCATAGATAGTCTTTAAAAAGAGTGGCAATAGTGATTGACAGAAGTTAAATAAATATTGAACTCAAAAATAAATCACAATGACACCATTGCAATACAAGCATTTAATGAGTCTCTACTCTATGCTTAATACTGAGAAGTGGTTGCTTCATGTTATAAAAAAAGAGTAGTTTCTACCTACGAGAAGATTGATATATATTATGGAAATAAAAGCACATTTTAAACATTCAAACAACTGAAAAATCAATATAAGAAAAACACAAACTGTGTGGTTTAGACAGAATTAAGAGACAGGTCAATGTGAAATAAGAAAGATTTTAATGGAAGAGATGGGACTGAACTGAAACTTGAAGGAGTCGTCTATATAATAAGAGAAAGAGAAGGAAAACACATTCTCAATAAAGGAAGCAACACATGTAAAAACTACCTAATTGGAATGGCCTAGTCTTAGGTTAATGATAGAAAATGCCTATGTGAAATATTTCACACAGTGAAGCAAAGATTAACTTGAATAAATAGGGGAAACTATCCTTTAATCTCATGTAAAGGACATAATTGTTCCATGCATGAATTTTGATCTGGCTTGGAGATTAATATAAAAAGGCAAGACAATGAGCAATGACATGACGTGTGATGTCAGTAATTTAATGAATAATAAAGACACAAATAGGTCCACCGAGAAACAGAGGTGAGATGATAGGAAGGAGGTGATTTGATGGAAAAATATTTTAAGACACAAGAGAGGAAAATAAAATTAGATTTTAAAAAGTCCATTAAAGGTAAGTCTCTTAATAAATAAAGAGAAATGAAGACAAAGATTACCATAATTAAGGAAATCTTATTGTAGAATAAATCTACCCTCTCTCCAACTACCGTAGAAATTTCTCTTTAAGCTCCTCTCTTATATTTGCTTCTTGACCCTCTTATTTTCCTAGATTCTTTACAAACTCTCCCAGGTTTTGCTTATTTATTCACTGGCCTCAACTCTTTTGAGCATATGTACTTCTATAAAACAAACGTGGGCCTCATATTTACTTTTCTGTTTTTGAACTTCTGGCTGAATGTTGTCAACAGATGTTTCATAGACCATCCCCAATATTCACTACATCAAAAAGAGAATTCCTACATTTTCTCCAAACCCAGAGCCTCTACAGCAAACCTCCATGTCCTCTATTCTGAGGCTATCAAATAATTTAAGTCTATTTCTCGCCCCACGTTCCTTATGGCAGCCTCTCACTGAACCTCTCTGCCTCCAACTTTTCCCATCTTTAATCTATATTTAAACCATATGTTTGATTAAGTCACTTCACTACTACAAAATTTTAGTGAGGTCTTTTTTTGGCTCTAGAACATATTCCATTTTATAGCATAACATCCAAGACCCCATTCTCCCTTTTCCATATTTTCTTTCCGGACACCATACAACATTAGTGTCTTTCCACTTCTAGAACATTATCTGGAAATATCTCTCCAATATGGAGCCATGACTACAGACATTTGTCTATATCTGAAAACCTTCAATTCTGTTCCCTTGGAAAACTTTCTATTGTTCAGAAGGCATCTTCTCCTTTGACCTCTCACCCAGATTTATTTAATGAGTAGCTCCTCTAAGTGACTGCTATACTTACATATAGCTCTACTGGCAATTTATTGAGTGACCACTATACTTGCATATTGTTCTACTGTCAGCTTATCAAACTATCAGACTGCTGGTCCGCAAGTTTCAGACACACAGCTGTTCAATAAACAGCTATGAGATTTTAATTGTGACCTTTCCAGTAACCTACAGAAAGATTAAAATTCCCTAATTTCTAAGGTAAGAAATTATGCGTACTTATCCAATTTATTTTTATGAACCTATGTGTTTCTTTGCTTGTGAGATTCTTCCTAATCTTACTATCACACTCTGAATAGTGTCAGTGCATTAGGCACCCAAAAAAACAAAAAATCAATCTAACTGCATGGTTTCTATCACAAAGAAAGAAAAAAAAGTAACATTGAGCACCACTGCAGTGCTATGCACACAGCAGCTGCTCTCTTCATGTTGCTTACAAAGATTTCTAATATAACTAGTTAATAGAACTACTTTGGAAAGAATATTTGGAGAAAGTAGAATACCAGACTCCAACATAGTTTAGGGTTTTTTGAAAACTGGATGTTATACAGTAAGAGTTCAGGCACTGGAGTGAGACAGAAGAACAACTGATATCTAACTTTTCAAAATTCACATACTTCATATGGCTGTTATGAAGATTAAATGAAATAACACATGCAGCAAAGCTGGCATATAGCTACCTATTTTGATCATTACAATGACTATGATTGCATTATCTATAAACTTTGGACAACAGAGGAAAGAACATGGACTGGAGAATCAGAAAAGCCTAAGTTTAAATATTTGCCACAAGTGTGACCTAAGATAGTTAATTAGTTTCAGTAATTTCCTTTCTTTTTTCTTAAATGCATCTGTAATTAACATTACATACAACTTCATACTTTTCAAATGAGATAGACATAGCAACTAGGATGAAAACTGGCACACAGAAGATACTAAAAGAGTTGCTTCTTTTCTTTTCCCCTCATGAAAAAGGCCAATGTTTCACTTTTATTTTTAATAGTTTGTTTTTGAAGACAAAATACCCTCTACTAGTTATATCAGAATTTAATAGCCTATTTACTCATAATAGAGAGTGTTAGCTTTAGCCAGAGGCCCTTCACTAGAATAGTGTTTAGGTTCTGATTTTTCTAAAATTAATAATAAATAGAAATTTAGGGGACACAGAATTATGCCACAACAGTAAGAGATTTCAAAGTATAGCCTCTGTGATTATACTTGAGTAGCCCCGAAGTCCTTAAAACTCCAGCAATTTTTGTCCCCTCTCCACAAAATTTTAAAGAAACATATGAACAAATAATGAAAACCCATGGATCCCTATTATCACCTAACTGCCAATATATTTCCACTAATACCTAGATTTACTTTGAGAGAATTTTTTTAAACAACAAATTTTCATTGTTCTAATCCTACTCTTGGTGATTCAGACTTACAACCCTGATATTTTCATTAATTATGAAAGAATAAAGAGATAAGTGAGAAATACTAGAGCAGTGAAAACAAAAGGGAAAAAGAACACTTCCTTTATTAAACTCAATTATTTTAACCAATGTTTTGCTAAATTTATTTGCATGATGTATAAATTTCTAGTTATTACACATTATTTGTAGCAGAGAAGAAACAATGGTAACTACACATTTTTCTTTATGATTTTAGATGTTACCAAGAATTCAGTATGTCTTAAATAATCTGTATGTGTCTTCCCTCAGTGAAATCAGTGCTTTGAGAGGATTAAATACAGATTTTTTAAAACCAATTCTGAGGGTACATGAATATTCAATTCCTAGACTGTCTTTCTAGAAAGGCTAACAGAGACCTCTCTCACTCACTGATATGTGTTTTGGTTTTTTTTTGTTTTATTTTAACTGAGGTCAATTTACTGGCAAAAATGGAGGACAGAGACTTTTCATTTCTACCACCAGGATGTACTTTCTTCAATATCTCTTCTCCTGAAAATCTCATAAAAGTTGGAAAAAATAATTTTGATTAATGACCTAATTTGAAGCAAAGCAAGTTTGATTAACCAGCACTTTCCTATGACGTGTGACTTTTGGAGCAAGATCTTTTTGTGACTGTTTTTCGGTATTTGTTATCTGTTAAGTACCTGCTAAGCTTTCTAAATACACTAACTCTAAGTTTGTCAGAATTCATTGATTTAAAATATTTTCCACAGTTTTACAGAGGAACAATTTAATATTTGTCAGTAATTTGCCTTTCTCACAAGCCATAACTTTTGTACAGTTGAATCAGAATCTGATTTTTCTATGCATATTGAGTATTAGCATGAATATGATTAGATCCAACTTAAAGATGCCACTTGTTGCCTAACCACAAATTCCCATCCCCTTGCTGTTTTCCAATTATTCTCTTTGTGTTTGGATTTCAACAGTTTGACTATGATACTTTTACTTGTGATCAGCCAATAATTGATCAAAAAATTACCTTAAACACCTTGAACTATTAAGTTCTTTAGTAAGCAAATAGAGACTAAGAATGGATATAATACCATAAGCTTTATCCTCGAGGTGAATGTGGGCATATTTAGGTCAATAGATTGTGTTTATTGACATTAAAGTGGAAAAGTTGAGTTCAGCTACTTGAGGTATAGGGATAACTAAAAAAAAAAAAAAAAAATCTGGGAAATTGTTTCCTCAGATAAACACAAGTACCAAAATTATGCTTCACAGAATCTGGGAACAAATAAACTCTATTCACATCAGGTAACGCAGCTCCCAACTCTACAGAACTATTCTTTGAAGAGCTCTAAGGCCATTTGCTTTTATACAAAAAATAAAAAGAGAGATAATCTCAGGGGATGGTACATAACCACTCTAACTATTATTTTTAAATTTAGTGTTGCCAACAGTGGATGCAAAGTCTTCCTTTTTGGCAGAAATAAGGCCAAAGAATTTCATTGTTGTGAATTACCCACTGTAGAAACTATTCTGTTCACATCCATAATTTACCATAATAAAAAGATATATCCCTAAGTAGCAAAAGCAGGCCAAAAAGATATGAAGTTGGATGGAGCAGATGTTATTGGTACAATGAAAAGACAGGGTCAAAAGGAAGAATAGAATATTCTTATCAAGAATAGAATCATTCACCCAGTTAGTGAGTGAACCTCGTTTTCAAAAGTAAGGATGAACTGTAAAAAGCGTATTTTTATTTCTATGATAAGAGTCCTTTAAGAACTCAGAGTTTCTTGTGAAAAATCCATGAGGATTGTACAGTCATAAAGCTAAGTCACATTATATTATCTATATGTTATATCCATTATTTTAAAAAAAATCAGATTATCTATATTGAACTCTAGACTGCCTCATTAAAATTAGATAATTATAAATTATTTGATATTGCTTTGGGAGCACTTACCATACCATTCTTGCTATTAAATACAATCAAGTTTTATTATTTTTTTTAATGTTACTGGCATTCTGACTTCAGTCACTGACCTGTTTTTACTTTAACTTTAATGTTATCCAATAACTGCAACAGACCATGGGGAAAAATAAGTTCCAAAAGTATTCTCTACTACTCTTTATGCACATTTTGATGTAAAAAAAAAAATGAGTATTTTGCTTTGCATTCAGTCAGAATAGCTCCACTTTTGGTCTACTTTTTAGCAGATGTGTGTATGTGTGATTCCTGGGAATGGTAAAGACCATTGCACATATGTTTATGGCCAACACTTTCACCTTGATACTAATATAGGAAAGTATAAAATCAGAACACTTTCATTTCTAATGCATGTTGTATGATGACCAGAGGGGTCCAATAAGTAAATAAATAAATAAGCAAGCAAGGAAGGTTATCCTTAATTTCCTTTACTGTCGTGTTAGATTGCTTTGATTCATTCTTAAACTAATCCTTTTCTTAAATTGTCTCCCAAATGTATCTCTGAACATAAATAGATGCAAAGTGTCATCTGATAAACCATCATCCAGAGAAAGCTACAGCAAACTACAATGTGGTTAGAAGCATGAAACTACAAAGGAGGGAATATCAAAATTAAAATTCTGTCAAACTGAATTTGTTATTTTAAAATTTTCATTCTTTCTTGAATCAAAAAATCTAAATCTTTCTTCCTTAATTCTCCATATAATGTGGCCTGTGGCTGAAATCCTCCAGACTATAATAGGTCACTCTAGAGAAACACTTTTCATTAGACAAGAAAGATGGAGGAACAGAGGGAGGGAGAGAGCAAAAGAGAAGGAATGAAGGAAGAAAACAAGCAAGCAATGCCTCAGGAAGCTATAATAGCAAGTGGGAATGGGTTGAGTTACAGAGCAGCAAATTTTGATTCTTTATGCCTGTACTGTCCCATAGTATAATAAATAAAAAATTACTCTTCGGAATTACAAGATTTGAAACACTAAGAATTTGGACAGACATGTTAGCTCTAGTGCATTATATTTTTTAATATATCTTTAAAAGGGACCGAATGAAACTTAAAAGCTTTTGCACAGCAAAGGAAACTATAAACAAGACAAAAAGACAACCCTCAGAATGGGAGAAAATACTTGCAACCAAAGCAACTGACAACGGATTAATCTCCAAAATATACAAGCAGCTCATGCAGCTCAATAACAAAAAAACAAACAACCCAATCCAAAATGGGCACAAGACATAAAAAGACATTTCTCCAAAGAAGTTATACAGATTGCCAACAAACACATGAAAGGATGCTCAACATCACTAATCATTACAGAAATGCAGAGCAAAACTACAACGAGATATCACCTCACACCGGTCAGAATGGCCATCATCAAAAAATCTACAAACAATAAATGCTGGAGAGGGTGTGGAGAAAAGGGAACCCTCTTGCCCTGTTGGTGGGAATGTAAATTGATACAGCCACTATGGAGAACAGTATGGAGGTTCCTTAAAAAACTAAAAATAGAATTACCATATGACCCAGCAATCCCACTCCTGGGTATATACCCCGAGAAAACCATAATTCAAAAAGAGTCATGTACCAAAATGTTCATTGCAGCTCTATTTACAATAGCCAGAACATGGAAGCAATCTAAGTGTCCATCAACAGATGAATGGATAAAGAAGATGTGGCACATACATACAATGGAATATTACTCAGCCATAAAAAGAAACGAAATTGAGTTATTTGTAGTGAGGTAGATGGACCTAGAGTCTGTCAGACAGAGTGAAGTAAGTCAGAAAGAGAAAGACAAATACCGTATGCTAATACATATATATGGAATCTAAAAATAAAAGTGGTTCTGATGAACTTAGGGGCAGGACAGGAATAAAGATGCAGATGTAGAGAATGGAATGAGGACACGGGGTGTAGGGAGGGGGAAGGGTAAGCTGGGACGAAGTGAGAGAGTGGCATGGGCATATATACACTACCAAACGTAAAATAGATAGCTCGTGGGAAGCAGCCGCATAGCACACGGAGGTCAGCTCGGTGCTTTGTGACCACCTAGAGAGGTGGGATGGGGAGGGTGGGAGGGAGACGCAAGAGGGAGGGGATATGGCGATATATATACATGTATAGCTGATTCACTTTGTTATACAGCAGAAACTAACACATCATTGTAAAGCAATTATACTCCAATAAAGATGTTTACCAAAAAAAGTTATATGTATGGATACAAACCCCAAACCTCCCCGCCACTACCATGACCACCTCTGAGATACCCTTACAGATTTGGAGGCACCTAGAAACAAAGATACAGTCCAGTGCCGGTGCTACTTAATTTGCATTTTTCACATACTTGTGAACGGGAGGTCAAAATGAAACTCTGCACACAAAAGAACAGGAATTGAATTAGTTCAGCCTCTACTTTTATTAGTCATCTAAATGTTGGAGGTCGGGTGGGGAGGGATATGCATGTGCATAGGAGAGAAAGAGAAAGAGAGAGGGAAAGAGAGAAACTGAAAATTTTGAATGTTGGGAACCCTGGTTGTTAGTACCTTTATGCGTTTGCCTGCTAATATAGAAAGCAATAAGAAAATATATAAACTTGGAAAAAAACAAAGCAGAACAGCCTTACTCAGATAAGAGATGTCTGTAGAAATTTGAAATGTTAAAAGAAGCCTTTCAGAATGGAAAGATGGTTGTCTTTACAGTTTTACAAAAGAATTTGCCTTATTTCTCCCTGAATTTTACTGAGAATGAAGCAATAAAATTTATGTAACTTAGCCAGAATTTAACTTCCCATTTCTGTTAGAGCTTAGCATCTTTAACAAAGTTTGTTTTTCCCCCTTATGTTAACCTCTGCACTGATTTCTCTCATTTAAACAAGAACACACCTGATTAAGGAGCAGATGTCTTGTCCCTGGGTGGCTGGTTTATTTTTACATAACTATTATATTACAGAAAAGAGACTAAATTTGCTAATAACTGTGCTTTAGTTAAATAACTCTTTGATCTTGTCTTTTCCACTTCTGACAAGTGAAAGTATCATATTCCATATACAAAACAATAATACTGCCATTACCAAAATCAGCTGAGAGTTTATAGGAAAAGGCTCTGAGCTCAAACACAGAAATTCTTACCTGCTGACTAACCTTGAAAAGGTCCCTTAACTGTTCCTAATCTGTGACACACAAGAGTGATAATACATTTCAGGGTTGTTATGGAGGGTGGGCTATACTGGGCTATGGCTGCCATGAAAATATTTAAGAGTATTATAATATTATGGTTGAAAGTTTCATGGCTTGAGGTAATGATTTCAGCTTGGATGCAAGAAGGGAATGGCTCTTCCTGTCCAAAAGCATTTAAAAACTCCCTGCCTTGTTGCCCTCAAAACACACAGGGAAAGCAATCACTTTAAAGAACTCAATGCTGGGATCCATTATTGCATTTAGAAAGCAAAGAGGTTATAGCACTGCAGAGTTTTTCTTACCTCTAAATTTATTAAGTCAGCTGGTCTTAAGGAGAGAATAGTGTAGGAAGAAATGTCTTCTAAATGAAGGCGAAAAAAAGAGAAACACTCAAGATTGAAAGACTGTAAGTTAAATACATATACAAGCAAAAACAAAGAACTATTTATGGTTTGGATTTTTTTCACAAAGCAAAAAACCCATTGTCCCACAGCAAAAGATGAAGAAACAAGACAGATAACCTTGGGGCTGTATAAACTGTATAAAACACAGATCTGGCCTTTATGAAATTTAAAAGTTGGCTGTAGAATATCAAGGTGGCAAAAGCCAAGCGCCAACTGCATTATGAAAGTACATATGGTGGACTGAGAGTTGAAACATATGCTCACATGTTAAAAAGGAAGTTCCATTACCAGAGACCTAAGAAATATTTTTAATTCCCTAAATGTGGTACCTACAGACATGGCTGCCTCTGGTTTCAACTACTGGTAAGGTTCTAGGAACAAGGCAGCTATTGGTGCAAGGGAAAAGGGCCAGGTAGTTACCCATTCTATTGGCTTGAGGACCAGAGAACTGATCCAGGCACCTCCTCTTCATTCAACCCTGTACTACCCCCATCACCTCTTTAGGACTAAAGTGAGGTGCCTATCCATCATAAAACATCTGTGCTGGAATGTGTTAGGTATCCAAGGCTAGGATTGAGTACACAGACCCTTGTACAACTGTTTACCTTACATGTCTATCTTATCAGCCTGCCTAAAGCACAGCTCTACCTCTCATTCCATGCTTCCTCTCAGCAGAGAACAGCAAGGAGACATTGGGCCGGGAGACATATACATACACTAGATAAAAGCCTCGTATAGAACAAGCAAGCTTTAGGTCCCTGTTCTTGGAAAAAAAATGTTGGGAAGACTGTGTCTCCTTGAACAAGACCCAGGAAAAGCCTGAGGCTTTTTTCCAGTTGAAGCATCAAGGTGGTGCCAATACCTAGAGCTCAAAATCATCATTAGACAGGTGATCACACCCAGCAAATGAAAAGTGGCTAACAGTAGTAAACTCATCATTGGTAAAAAGCATATGTTTTATGAAAACCAAAAGCATGAATATTGATTCCTAAGATTGAATATCTTCCTTCACCACAGCCAGGACCATATGACATTTAGGGTAAGTCACTAAGTTCAATATTGAACTACCAATTTCTAGAGTTTCAGCCACCCTTTAGACACAATAATATTTTTCGGTAAAGGCTATGATAAATAGAAGAATTATCACATAGGTAAAGTCACTATCCTACATACACAAGATAAGGATTGATAGTTCATCATTTATTTGGGTTTTAAAAAGCACCGGTAGTGAGACGGGGGAAGATGGCGGAAGAGTAAGACGTGGAGATCGCCTTCCTCCTCACGGATACACCAGAAATACATCTACACGTGGAACAACTCCTACAGAACACCTACTGAACGCTGGCAGAAAACCTCAGACCTCCCAAAAGGCAAGAAACTCCCCACGTACCTGGGTAGGGCAAAAGAAAAAAAGAAAAAACAGAGACAAAAGAATAAGGACGGCACCTGCACCAGTGGGAGGGAGCTGTGAAGGAGGAAAAGTTTCCACACACTAGGAAGCCCCTCCGCAGGCGGAGACTGCGGGAGGCGGAGTGGGGAGCTTCGGGACCGCAGAGTAGCGCACAGCGACGGGTGCGGAGGGCAAAGCGGGGAGATTCCTGCACAGACGATCGGTGCACGGTAGTGCCTTATAAGTAAAATTTGGGGAAATTTTTAAAAAATTATATATAAGACAAATGATGTTTTTATATAATTAAATATTTGAGGATATCAAATAACTTAAAACACATGCATTTTATTGATTTGAAATTTAAGTATGAAAAGTAGCTATTGATTGTTTCTCTTAAACAATGAAAGGTTTTAAAGATAAGAAGAAAATGCTTCAAAATATAATTTGGATTTTGCTGAACACAAGGCTTTTAAGAAATGTGTTTGCAGTAATGAATCCTGGAATTTTCTCAACTCCTTAGAAGAAATAGTTGAGTCAAGGCTAACAGCAAGCAACCCCTTCAACGTGTACTATGCAGACAAATGTTAGTGTCTTGGGAATAATGGTGTTAAATTACAAAATGATATCATGGCCTTATAATCTGTCATCATAGCTTTCCTCTTTAAGAAAAGAGAAGTCATTTGAGCGAGCAAAACAGAGAGATAGGATACAAGGTAACATACTGTCATCCATCTGTGACAATTGAAGCTGCCAGAAGGAAATGGAGCATGGGAAAGCCAGTGCAGGGGTAGACATGCAAAACTGACCAAGACTGACCAAGACTGATTTTGGAGGGGGGATGGAAAATGATCAATGGACAGGACAGCAATAAATCATTCTCGTACTTCTGAAAGTTGAGTTTTTCATTATGCATAGCTAAAACCAAAAGCTTCATCCCATCAACGATTTGCTCTCTAGGCCTTAAATAGTGTTGTAGAAAGAGTGTCTTTATAGGTTTTATGTACAATGTTTTGATGGCTGTACAGTTATTCGTGGCTTATGAGAATGCACTTTTAAACTAGGCCAGAAAGCTGACCTTTTGTAGCTCATTTTTTCTGTTTCTTTTGAAATAACTTACATGTACCCTGCTTCTTCAGTGACTTGTAATGTTGGTCCACTGCAGTAATAACATGCTTATATACTGAGTATCTGGGATGGACCACTCTGCACTGCTGTAGTATAACTGTTTATAACTTTGCAATGCCTTCATAAATGTGATTCATTACACTAATAAACATGCAAGACAACTGCAGCATCTTGCTGTTTTCTTTGCCCAAGTTGCTTGGCCTTGATACTTAGACATGACTTTTACCTCCACATTGAACAGAACCTCAGAAAGTCTATGATTTGATTTCACATACTTATTTTGGTTTATATTTTTTCCAATACTGTAGAATCTCATCAAAAAACATACACTGTAGTAGGATGAGTTAGAAATACTTGTAATTAAATAAAAATATCACTTATGGGAGAATCTAAAAATTACTGGAAGGTGAGAACACAGAACCTATAGTTAAAAGTTTAGAAAAACATAGAAATTATTTAGACTATAGTCAAGAAATATGATAGCAAATTATTTGCTTTTCAATAAATAAAGGATGTTGGGAGGGGCCAGGGGAGGACCCAGTGAGCATTTTTACTCTATTTCTGGTGGAGGTAAAACTAAAAGAAATGGGGGCTTCCCTGGTGGCGCAGTCGTTGAGAGTCTGCCTGCCGATGCAGGGAACACAGGTTCGTGCCCCGGTCTGGGAAGATCCCACATGCCGCAGAGCGGCTGGGCCCGTGAGCCATGGCCGCCGAGCCTGTGCATCCGGAGCCTGTGCTCCGCAACGGGAGAGGCCACAACAGTGAGAGGCCCGCGTACCGCAAAGAAAAATAAATAAATAAATAAAAGAAATGAAGTCAAACTGGAAAGTAGCTTTTGGTGAGGCAGAGAAGGACAGAGTTTCTGCTTTCAGTGTTTATGACTACTTGTACTATTAGAAGTACTATATAAAGGGACACTCTTCAGATACTCGGTGGAGATCTTTAAGAATAAAACTTGAATTTCATTAGCGAAGAATTACCCAGCAAAATTTTTTTTTTCTAAAATAGAGAATAACTGAATGGTCCGTGTCTGGCTTCAGCAGTCTGTTTTGTGGGAATTCCCAGCTTTACACAATCTTACTATGTTATAATCTCTGATGTCTCCAACTAGTGCCAACGAGTTACCAACACAGATCTGAAAAAATGAAGCAGGACATTGGGAATCTCATCCTTATCTATAAAGGAAATTAACTTGCAGTGTCTAGTCTTAGCCCTGGACAATCACGACTACTGAGCTATGGCTTTACACCAGCTCCACCCCACATGTGTCCAGTTCATGTGATGGTGTGGGGTGGAGTTACACCAAATTTCTTAATTAGTCTGCAGTCTAGTCTACTTGACTAAGGCCTTGATATTCTACTCTGTTCAATCTCGTAATTCAGGGTTTGGCTCACACTTCTACACGCTTAGTCACCAGGTGGGATCCTCCCTAACCATATGAACTATCATAAATTCAACAGTCAGAGAGTTGACTTTTTTATCCGTGACATAACAATGATAACACTTGCTTTGCATAGGTTTTCTGTGAACTAAATGAGGATTTTATGAGATAAGATACATACAACATATATATATATATATATATATATATACATATATATATGTATATACATAGCAGATACTCTAATCATTGGTTCTTTCCTTCCTATGCTTCCAAGCACTAACACTTACTATAAGCTCTAACAACATACCCTTACCAGTACAAGTGACCCCACTTAGTCACTGACAACAGCTAAAGTATACTACAGCCTTCTGAACCTGATTTTAAAAATGGGCAAATGGGGCTTCCCTGGTGGCGCAGTGGTTGAGAGTCCGCCTGCCGCTGCAGGGGACACGGGTTCGTGCCCCGGTCCGGGAAGATCCCACATGCCGCGGAACGGCTGGGCCCGTGAGCCATGGCCGCTGAGCCTGTGCGTCCAGGGCCTGTGCTCTGAAACAGGAGAGGCCACAACAGTGAGAGGCCCACGTACCACAAAAAAAAAAAAAAAAAAAAAAAAAAACAGACACTTGAAAAGATGCTCAACACTGCTAATCATCAGAGAAATGTAAATCAGAACCACAACGAGATACCGCCTCACACTTTTCAGCATGGTTATCATCAAAAAGAACACAAATGTCAAATGTTGGTGAGGATGTGGAGAAAAAGGAACCCTTGTGTACTTTTGGTGAGATTGTAAATTGGTGCAGCTACCACAGAAAACAATATGGAGTTTCCTCAAAAAACTAAAACTACCATATGATCCAACAATTCCACTCCAAGGTATATATCCGAAGAAAATGAAAAGACTAATTCAAAACGATACAAGCACCCCAATATTCATAGCAGCATTATTACAATAGCCAAGATACAGAAGTGACCTAAGTGTCCATCAACAAATGAATGGATAAAGGAAATGTCATACACACACATACACACACACACATGCACAAACACATACATACACATGGTGGAATATTACTCAGCCATAAAAAAGAATGAAATTCTGCCATTTGCAGGGACAAATACTCTACGCTATCACTGATATATGGAATCTAAAAAATAACTTAATAACAAAACAGAAACAGACTCCCAGGTACAGAGAACAAACTAGTAGTTACCAGTAGGGAGAGGGAAGGGGCAGAGCACAATAGGGGTAGAAGCACAAGAGGTCCAAACTACAATGTATAAAATAAATAAGCTACAAAGATACATTGTATAGCATAGGGCATGTAGCCAGTATTTTATAATAACTTTAAATGGAGTATAATCTAAAAAATATTGAATCACTAGGTTGCACAACTGAAACTGAAGTAATATGCATGTAAATTATATTTCAATTAAAGAATCCAACAAGATATGTGTAAAAAATTTGAAAAGACACTAAAAAAATAGATACAGGGAGTGGAAGTAAGTGTCAGAGTAAGGAAGATCTATAAAACTAATAAAAATGAGGAAATGAATGAAACTAGGAGAGAAATCAAAAGTTGACAAAGTTAAAATACACTACTTTTTGGATCTTCTAATATGAAAGTCAAAGGAAACTATTTAAAGTGGGTAAATTAATAAAGAGAAGTTTGAATATTTTTTAAAATTTAGATAATCTCCAGAATACCTAAATCATATAATCAACTTTCAAAATTATGCAAATAGTCATGTATAAACACAATATAAAAAGCTTGTCTATGTTATAAAGATACAACACCAAATCAAGGAAGCTTTAAAAAACAAAATATGTAACATAAAATAAGGAGGTAGAATTCAGATCAATCAGATCAACCAATAGATACATGTTAAAAGTTAAATCCTAATTACTAAGAAATACTCTCAGAATTGATCCATAAGAAAAATAATTCAATTATTTACACATAGCCATACATATATGAAATAATGCCTGTAAAATATTGGTAGAGTGTGATACATAAAAGGTTTCATAAATATTAACAACCATTATTATTATGATTATAATCTGAATATACTCCTGTGTTAGGCATCTGAGTTTTTGCAATTTTTTTCCTATTAAAAACAATGCTACAAAGATATTAAGTAATATGTGTCTTTTTGTATTTGTATGTTTCTGTTAAGACAATGTCTTAGAAGTGTTAAAAATATGAATTTTATGTTTTAAAAATTTTGATTAATAATGCTAAACTTCCCTCTGAAAATGTTGTTTTATTTATATTGTATAAGGATGTTTATTTCCCAAAAGATTGCCAATGCTAATTATTATTAATATTCTTTTAAATTGTGCCATTTTGATGAGCAAAATAAAACTCATTTTTAAAGTTCATGATTTCCTGATTAGTAAGGATATTGATATACTTGAATATACTTGTATTTCTCCTTGAATTACCTCATCGTATTTATTTCCTTTTTTTCTAAAAAAGGGGGTATTATATTTTATTACTTTTTTGAAGGTCTTTATATATCTTGGATATGAATGTTACATGCAATACACAGAACGAACTTTGTGTTTACTTATTTTCCTTTCTATCCCTCATTTTTAAACTTTCTAGAGGTGGCTTCTGTTTCAGTGAAACACGGTGGTTTAGCACATGCTCTCTGGGGCCAGCTTTCACGTGGTCAAACCTTGGCTCTGCCACTTGCTGCCTGTGTGACCAAGTGCAAATTACTTAACTCTCTGAGCCTCAGGTTCACCTCTTCTCTAAAATGGGTATAATAATATTGGTCAGCTCAGGTTTTAATGAGGATTAATATTAGCCATTATTATTTTGTTTTTGTCTTTTATTATTCTAAAGTCCTTTCATTTATGTCTTGGTCAGTAAGGCCTAGCCCATGACAAATATAAGCAGAATTATGGATTACTGTTGAGTTTTATTTTCTCCTCTATATTTTGTTCCTTATCTATAGTGAACCACATACTATTTCCATAATACACATAATTAAAATCCAGACACGGCTATTTTTTCTAAAAACTAATCAAAAGTTGTTCTCTGTGTGCCTGTTTCAATGAAGCAGAGTCATGGGCCAAAGTGTTGGCCTTTTTGTTAACAGCAGGGAGGTCACCACTATCTATGTGTCCAGGTAAAAAGTCTGCATAGGAGTTTTGAGAACTGAATCTTTGGGTAAGTATTTACAGAGCACTTCACACAGTAACAGGCAATCCATAAAACTTTGTCGGCAGTGTAAAATCGGGACTGCTTTTGTTTCCTAGAGCACAAAACGAGTATAATAAGCAAAATGCTTAGTATAGAAATGACTGACCACAAGGATGTTAGACACACAACAAAGATATAAAAGGGAAGGAGGAGAGAAAAAGAGTAAAAATGAAACAACAGCAAAGGCAAAGACAAAGCCTTGCTCCTTTCAACCGAGTGTGTTGGACAGTTACAGACAGTTTTTCTTTTCCCTTCTTGATCTTTCTCCCACATCTCATTTACTTTCTTGGGTCTGAGAATTTTTGTGTTGGAAATGCTTTGGCAGTAATCTTTGTGCTTCTCCTTTCAGAAGCAGGACTCTGGATAGATACCCCTGGACTTGCATTGATGGTGAACTCACTCCTCTGTGAGAAAGACTGCATTTTCTTTTTTTTTTGTAATTTCTAAAAACGAGAATATTCATTCTTTATATTGAGCCAGATTTGTTTCCAAATCTTTCCACCCACCTTCATGCCCTTGGAACCCCAAGAACAAGAGCACAGAGTCCCCGTTTCAGAATGTCATCCTTCAAATATCTCCCGGCATGACTCCACTTGAATACCTCCTTGGTAGTCTTCATCACTATCTTCATAAAACATGTTTTGATGTTTTGCATCCAGGTCACCCTTTCATGGACATGCTAGACCTTGTCAATATTGTCCTTCAGCCAGACAGAATAATCCAGATACGGCAGCAGCCAGAGCGTAGTATACTAGAGTGACCGTTTACCTTGGTCTTGACATTTTATTTTTACAATTGCTGCCCAGATTGTATTAACTCTGAGAAGCTGCAATGTATATTTCTGTCTCATATTGAGTTTGCAGTCAGTTTATCTCCCAGGAACGAGCTTAAGAAATATAATTCAGGTAAATTCAGATTTTTCTTATGCACCTATATAATTGATTTTAAAAATGAATCTTACATGTATAAACTTTAAAATATACTTCTGACATTTGATTATAATCTCTTAATTCAACTCTTGGTAGTAACATAGAATTTCCTATATCCAGCAAACGAGTAAAAGGTTTTACTTTTTACATTTCATTTACTATCTTTTTTTTTTTAATTCATTTACTATCTTTAATGTAGTTACCTCCATATTTATTTATTTGTTAGAAAACAGAGACTCTACAAGACTAGGTAATTTGAAGATAATCACAGAGAATAGCAAGGCTAGAGATTGAATCCAGGTCCACCTGATTCAAAAACACTTTTTCCATAATGCTACATAGCCTCAGAGTATGATAGGGTAATGACTCTTCCACCCAACATTATTCTTTCTAAAAATTTGAAAAATATGCCTTTCAGATCATTATTGGAGTTACTTATAAACAAGGTAAACCACAGCAGGGCCAAGGACAGAGCTCTGCGGCATGCCATCAGGGAACTCTTTTTTTGTGTTGGCAGTGACCCATTAGTCAATATTCTGAGAAAAGTAATTCTACCAGCCACAAGCTGACCTAATTTTGCTAAAGCCCAACCCATATATCAGCATTACATGTATGAGTACCATGAAAGACTTTGTCAAAAGGCTTGCTGAAATCTGAAACATTCTACCTGCAGCATTTCCAAAATTCTCTTACACTCAAGACTAAATGTGGGTCACCATTATTTAACAAAAATGTACTTGGTTTTAGTACTTCAAGATTTTTCAGAGCCCTTACAATGTTGGTGCCCATTGTGACTCTGACAGATAGAATATTTTCTATCATGTACTTTGCCAGAGACCCCCATTTTTAAAATCATGCACTAGATTTATTATAAGACTGGTGTCCTATGTAATATACTTTGCTAAACAATTGATTCACCAATTAATTTCAGTCTGAAATATCTGATACAATGTGAACTGCAGTTAGTTCGGTGTAACTTTATATCATTGATGGCCAGAGACAAGTATCACACAAGCATTCACATATGTGAATGTTATACACACACACACACACACACACACACACACACACACACACACACACACCACTAAGGATTCTAGAATTCTGGTAGACATTGGCATCCAATTAAATAATTTTGTTTCTTTTGGGCTATTCCATATGTAGAGTACATTTATGTATCTATTCTCATTCCTCTGTGTAGAAGCCACACATAATAAGTGATATGTTTATTTCTACTCAGATCTACTTTTCTGGATGTTCTAACAACCCCATGAATCTCCTTAACCAAGTATCAACCACAGTCTCTACGTGATGTACTCTCAGAGAGGTGGTACATAATCGTATCTCCACAGAATCGTCAACCTCCCCAATTAGCCAGGCCGCTCAATAATACCTTGCTTCCTTGGCTCCAAATCCTTCCCACTACTTCTGCATAATAACTTTGAGAAATATTCTGTGCCCTTGTACATTCTGTATATTTTCCCCAGTGTTTTATGTGTGTCTATGATTTATTATTCCTGCCTTCAGATTCATTTTGCTTCTTTCTCCAGTTTTTCTCATGGTCCTCCTCTTAGCTATTTGCATTCCAGAATCAGTGTTGCCCATGAAATATTAAGCATGAGATAATGAAACAGAAATGTCTCTGAGCTACTTATCTCTTATGGGGGAGGAAGATAAGATTAGTTCACAGTATTGAAAAGAAAGTGTGTTGGCCACCTCTTATTCCCCACCTCAGGTTCTCCCAAACCATCTTTTATTCTAATCACTGCTGCAGTAGCAAACTCAGCTATGTGTACCCCACCAGCATCTCAGCTCTGGAGTATCCTGATTCATGAGATACCTGTGGAAACTCTCATGGTACACATATATGGAATCTGAAAGGGTGAGAGACTTACACGTAGGTGACTCGACCTATGAGGCATGAGAGCTAATGGATAAACATGCCTCCCTATGTTTCTTGAGCAGACAATTCTGAGGCTCATTCAATATGTCAGAAGGTCACAACAAGATCAAGTCCCAGTCATTCATAGTGGGAGCAACTGGATTGTGCACCTTTCAAAAATTATTTTTCCCTCTTCTGTTTCACTGTCTGCAGTCTATTGCTTCTGCTCCCTGGGATTGTTTCACAAGTAAACCTTTTGGAGGCAAGCCCGTGACTGTCACCCTGTCACTGGGGAAACCCAGGCTAGGACAGGAAGCATTATGGCCTTCATGTTTGGTACAATGTAACATTCATTTTTAGTCCTTCTTTTCAAGCAGGAAGTAAATTTTCTTGCCAAAATAGGATTAAAATTCACCATCAAGTGTCCCAATACCCAGTGACCCTTGTGGTCTCATATAGAAAATGCAGCCGCCAAATAGTACACAAATATAGACACAGAGGACACAGCGTACTCAAAAGAGAAAGATAAAAGTGCAGGATCACAGCTACTATTGAGCTTAAGATGGGACAGACCTTAAAATAGCAAACCCTTAGCTAGAAACCAATTGATGCAGTCTGGCTACAATATCATCATCATCATCTTTATCAATGTCCTAAATCCAGAAGCACCTATTCCAGTGCATAGTGGGTGGGACAAGCCACTGAGGCACATGGCCGGGGTATGAAGATTGAGCCAAAATAGTTCCCTTAGCCACATGGGCTAGTGGGATGATGAACTGATTGAAAATATTTCTAATAAATGTGGTAGATATAAAAGCATGAAATTGTCATTTAGAGTTATTTGCAGAAACTACTTCTAATGCTGTTGATCTCCTCATAAAGTCTAAAATTAGAACACCCATATTCTAATCACAGTCTAGAGTTCATAATACAGGTTCATTTAGCTAATCTACCTCAGTTAGGATTTTTCGGTTGTAAGCAACAGAAACATCAGCTTCAACTGTATTAAGGATTAAGAAAATGTTTTATCTGTTGTAAAAAGAAGACGAGCACAGTGGGTTCCAGGATTCATTGATCCAGCAGCTCACTGATGGTAACAAGGGACCAGGTTCTTTCTGTCTCCAGGCCATTCCATGTCAGCTGCTTCCTCACAGTGGTAACAAGGAAGCTGCAGCTGTCCCCAGGGTCATTTTTACCCTGTCAATGTTCAGATGTAGGACAGGTACCCGGGGCTTTTTTGTAGGAGTGCAGGTTCTTTTATCTTGAAGCTCTGATTTCTCATTAGCAAGAATTCAGTCACATGCCCCAAGTAAACCTATTGCTGGCAATGGGAATGAAATTCCCATGGCTGACTTAGACTAATAGTCTGACCTGACATGAATGTTGAGTCAGCCACAGTGCCCAGGACACACACTTCTGTTGATAATGAGAATCAAATGCTCTTACATCCAGAGTAAACAAAGCCAGATAAAGAGCCCCTTTAACCAACTGAAGCTTGTTTTACTACACACACAGCAGCACAAAATGATTTTTATGCCTCAAGAAAATTTGGTTCAGAAAGATTTCTAGCACAATTTCCCAGATCAAAGTCTTTTCTGCAAGACCCAGATCATTATCTGAACACCGAGCATAATGAGGTCACTATAAACAACACTTCTTTTTTGTGTTTATTGGCTTCCATGTCACAAAGTTACATACTAGAGAAGTTCTTTGAAGTTCAAAAGAGGACAAATCAATAGCTGATGTAATGAACATGTCTCATACCTTTTAAATTATATCCCTATATAATTTATGTACCCCATATGTTTGATTGGCTGTTATGCAATTTCTGTCCAGAAGTCTAATTGTTGGCTTCAGGTCAAGCCCCAAATGAATGAATACTTATTAATGTGCCGGTTGCAACTCATACTGTGATGAAGTTCTGACATTTTACTGGGGGCTTCTTTCCAGCTTGAATCTTCTGTCATTTTGACAATTGAATCTCATTTGCAAGGAAAGGATAAAAAAGACAAATCTACATCCTGACATCTTCTGACGTCTCTCTGGAGGTAATGAATCCCTGTTTTGGGTAAGGCTCAAAATAATTGAGCAATGGAAAGTAAATGAGAGAACAGTTTTCACAGTAGCTTCAGTCTTAACAGTCTGTCAAAGCATCTTGACAGGTTACAAAACAGTGATTTAAATCCCAAATGCAATTCATCTTGCACCCATGTGAGGTAGTTACACATGCGTGCTCAAGACCCCTGCATGCATATATCAGAACTATTCTCCAAGGCTGTGGAATGTGCTACGTTTTATTCCCATATTGGTAAATAACATGAAAGAAATACCCATGTCGAAAAATCCAAATCACTATAACACAGAAAATACAAATTTGCTATATTTATATTATTTGAAACTAATTTGATGGACATTCTAGAAAAAATGTTGACCTAAAAGACTAATTCCAGAGCTCCAGCTCTGCAGCAGATCATGCAAGATGACAGGGCATTTGTCTTCGGAGACTCTACAATTTTTTCATTTTCAATATGTGTTAATGATTTATTATGTGTCTAAGCCTATAGAATTTCTTTACTTCAATTCAAAATTAAGTTTATCAAAAACACATGTTCCATAGATCTCCCCTGATTTATAAAATAAATAAATAAAATTTTTATTTCCTACAAAATTCCCTGAAATATTTATGCTCTCCTTGTGTTTCTCCCTTGAAAGGAAAAATAAATGTACATTTTATAAATATTGGTTTAAAAAGGACAGCTGCATAAAGGCCAGCTGTCATTGACTTCAATCCTTTACTTAACAAATTTTATGGATCACTTCCTTCTAAATGTTGGAGAAATCATAATAAACAAGACAGAGTTTCTTGCCCCAAGTTGATCCTATACTCTAGTGGCTGAATTTACCCATATGGGTCTTTGGGTGGGGACCCTGATGCAAGCATTGACTCTTAGTTCCCTAACCACCTCCAGCCTGGGGCAGATGGGGGTACTCAGTGGACTGGCAGTGAAATGAGTTCTCCTGCCTCTGGAATTAATACTGTGAAAGTCCCAATATGACTTTTAAAATGGGAAAGTGCATTCCAACCTCACTTTACAGTTCTTGACAATTGTCTCCCTCCCATTGTCTTTCTCTTTGAAATATACTCTGAGTTATGTGACCTTAAAACCTGTTTCAGTAAATTGTGGCATTTTCAAAGCACTTCTTAAGTGAAATACCAATATGCGACATTAAAAATTCAAGTAAAATTTGTCACCAGTTAATTGTCCTTTCTTCTTTTCCCAATGAGGAAAGGGTGGACATCTCTCAGATACATACAAGCAGCTAAAGGCTAGTGGATGATAAGGTACTATGGCTCTCACAGAATCTCATCTATGCCAATTTCACTAAAGAATTTTTATTTATTAGGAATCTCAAATCACGCTTCTCATTTAAAGAGAACTCTAAATATGTACCATTATTATTTGTATTGTCTAATAGTGGCAAATACAATGACAGTGTATTAGGAACTTTTTATACTTATTCAACAAATATTTATTGAGCAATTACTATGTATACGCCCTGTTTTAGGTGCTTGGGTACAAAAATGAACAAAACAAAAAACCCTTGCTCTTGATAAGCTACATTTATTTAACAACCCTTGAACTGCTTGAAGCGTGTGCTATTATTAATCCTATTTCTTAGAAGATAACATAATGGAATTTAGAAGTTAATTAATTTGCCTGATTAAGTTCACAATCGTTGAATCTAGGTCTGTTTGCATCTAGAGCTTGAATCTTTAATTTAAATATAAAACCCAATGATCAATGGAATCTTTAATTTAAATATAAAACCCAATGATCAATGATCGTACATTCTAGTTGACCACAAACTGGTAGCAACTTCGTTATTCTTAAAGTCTTTAACGTATAAAAAATATGGAGTTAATTATGATAAAAGGAATTAACCTGACAAATCAACCACTTCCTTCTTGAATCCCCTATTGTAAAGGCTTATGGCCATGGCAACAAACATTACAGACAGTGTGAAATAATAGGTGCACAGAATTATGGAGTCTGAAAAACTTAGCATCTGTTCTTTTCATGCTTCCTGCTAGATCTGTGATGTTGAGCAATTACATCATGCCTCAAAGCCTTGGTTTCCTCACCTGTAAAGTGGAGTCAACAATAGTACCCACCAAAGCAAGCCACTGTGCAGCTTAAGAAAGGAAGATGTATGTCCAGAGCTTCTTAGCATCATGCCTGACAGGTAGTTCACACTCAATGGAGATTAGAACTAACTTTTGCTATGCTTATCTCGGTGAATAACCACTTAAGGCAGAAGAACTACCCAGGTTGCAGTTAAGGATACCTGGTACATGTAGTGAGGATCAATCTTGGCTGTTTATAGCTCTTGGTTTTTCAGAGCCTTAGAAGTTTCTCAGGCATATAACCCTGAGAGAAGAGAGTTGAGGTCTTCATCTTAAAGACGCCCAATTTGTTGCCCCTTGCCTAATTTATAGGCACATAAAGCATTGATTCATAATTTATGATAGGTACCAAAACTTGTGGAGAATTACCTTAAACTAAAAACACTTTTATTATCAAACTAGTTATGTTTCTGATAAATAATGCATTAGAACATTTTCAAGTAGTATTTCTTACTTTTAAATTTAAATAAAAATTGATGAGCGTATTGCTTTTCAGCTTTAGCTGTAAAAGGCTAATTATCAGTGTGTTCATGTTTGTAAAACATCTATATATCTATATCTTTATCAATATTCATACCCATAGTATTCTTAGAAAAGCCATAACAGGCAAGATTGATATATTTGACATAGAAAATGAAAGTTCGACATGGGAAAAAAGGCAATAAACAGCGTTTTAAAACATATTACAGACCAGAAGAAGAACAGTAACACATAAGATATGCAAAATTATTTCTATTCAATATAAATAGGTCCCAAATCACTAAAACAAAAAATGAAAAATTCTTAGGAAACAAGTGGGCAGATGACATAAAAGTTATTTCACATGAAGGAAAAACAAAACCACGAATGGCATTGAAGTATTTGAAAAAGTTCAAATTTACACTGAAAAAATGTAAGTCAAAACAAAAAGAAAAGGCCGATTTTTTTTAGCAATGTGAACAGCATATATCAAAAATTAAATTAATACCCAGCATTGGCAACACATTGGGAACAGGCATTCATTGTTCATAGGAATATAAATTTGTGAATCCTCTCTGGAGAACAACTTGACAAAATATTAAGCAAATATATAATAAGATACTAAAATGCAAGTATCTTTTTACACAGTATTTCTATTTCTGGATTTTATTTTACAAACATATAGGCTATATATACAAAGATACTCACTGACAAACTGTACCACTGTTTATGGAAGCCAAGGCTAACATCTATGTAAATTGCCATCAAAACTGAAAAGCAGATTATGTTAAATTCAATGGTATAATAAGTAATGGATCTGTTTATATAGGCTATAAGGGAATTATGTACAAAATATATTAAGGGGGGAAAACACAAAGCAGATAAATTTATTTACCGCACTAAGCTCCCATTTTGGTTAAAAAAAGATGTATCTCAGTGTTAGACAAAAAGAAAAGAGAGATATTTATGTTTCATGTCATTGTTTAGCCATCGTATTTTTATTTTTAAATTAGTAAAATGTATACAAAAAGATACTATTTAAAGAAAAAGACAAATCTAACAACCAGAACAGACAATGTTGGGAGAGAGAGAAGCAGAGATGGAAAATAAAAGTGTAATAGATAATGAGGACCAATTTAAGAGGTTTACAGATATCCATTTATTATGCATTCTGAAAAAATGTTCTGAAAAGATGAAAAAAATAATCATATAATTCATAGATAAAAAATTTCCAAAGCCAAAGATCCTTATCTTCAGATAGAAAAGATCAAGTTAGATGAATGAAAAAGAGATTACCAACTAAAATGTAGCATTTCAGAATACATAGGTTAGAGAGAATGGCCTAAAATATTCCAAAGAAAGAGGAGGAAATATGGTTACCTCCAGGAACACAAATCAGGTTTAATGTCAGTGATCTTATTTGCCATTCTGGTTTCTAAACACAGTGATGGAACCTATCAAAGCTCTGAGGAAAAAGCTAATTACTGACATATAATTCTATACCCAGCTAAAATATCAGTAAGTGTGAAGGCAAAATAGGGAAGTAAGGACTTTGTCAAACATGAAAAGACTCAGAAATATCATTTCCTATGCATTCTTCCTTTAAAATTCACTAAAGGATATATTTCAGAAGAAAACAACAATAAGAAGACATGCAATTCAAAAAGGAATAAAGGTAACACTAGAAACCATAGAAAATAAAGTAATGGATAACATCTGTACAGCTATCAAAAGAGAAAATCTCCCCAAATTTGGATAGCAAATCACAGATTCCCTAGAAGTATTTCCTTAATGAGAAGAATTTAATTGATTTGATTGAGCAGATAATGTAACATGCTGAAATATTTTTGTAATAAAAGAGTGATCATTTATTCTGTTCCTCTGAACAAAGTAATACTTAACTCCTAAGATTATCCCTCCAGTATGCCTTTCTCTGAAACTACTTCTTAATCTTAGTATTACATGGCTTATGTCTCACCGTTATAAAGCACTTTTAAAAATCATCCTATTTAATACTGGCAGTAGAATATTTATTCAATTTAGTAAGCACTTTGCTCACTCTAATCCTATGGGATTAGATCATTTAAAAGGAACAGTTTCATTTTTATAACTGACTTCACACAGAGCTGACCGAAACAAACAAACAGACAAAACCCCTAACACTAAAATCTCCAAGAGGTGGCATAAACAGCAACAGAAATGAGGAGCTGTGGATTCAATGACATGTCTTTAAAAAGAAAAACACAAAACCTCATTCATTCCTGTTAATTGGAAAGTACTTGAAAGCTAGGTATTTGAAGAAGCATGCCATGGTACGTTGTGTGAATTTAGTTTGAATTAAGAAAAAAAAAACCTGAAGTTTTCTTTATGGAGAGTTAAAAAAAAAGGTGAAATCACTGGGATGCAGTTACAGCCAGCCCAGCTGACACACAGGAACAGATAAAATACCACTTTGTCATCAGTTTCATGGCTTCGGCTTGAGTGACGTTTAGAGAAAGAAAATGTTCAATGTGTATAATTATTTGATTATATCACACTGCTGTGCAGAAGTTCTGATATTAAAAAAAAAGTTTTAAGTTACTTTCTCTAGACCTATTCATTTGATTCTATCATCCCTCTTTCCTCTCATCACCAAAGACCTATACATTTTATTAAATGCAACTTCAAAGCACATTTAAGCTAAAATGGATTCCCAATACCACATAAGACCTAGGAAACCATGCATTAGTTGAGAACAATAATTGAATATCCCATAAACTAATAGGCAGCCATGTAAATTAATACAAATATAAAAATTTCTTGCCTAAAAGAAATCCAGGTTATTCTTCAGGCTACCGATGAGCACTAACATCTGCTACCCCAGAGAAAGGGTCATGAACTTGTGTTAAGACACTAAACTATGAGTTGTGAAATCTGTTTAGATGCTCTCCCAGGCTGCCTCTGTAGGTGGGTAAGACAGGCTCGTGGATGCCCCAAATGTAAAGCATGCTAGGGTTTCCAAAAACTGGTGTTCAGTTATCTTTTTCAAGATCAAACCCACTGGAATAAAGTTTTAGATGATTAACAGAACCAATATCTTACATATGAATAAATATTTCTAGAACTATGATTTATCTCAAAACAAAAAAGCCTATGATATAATCACAGTAGTGGATAATCGGTGGTATGACACTCAAGGCTCAGAAAACCTAACATAAACTGTTGGATTTAGGGCAGCCAGTTCAAAACTTGTCTCCTTCCTCACTCCACCCCTAGGAAAGAAGACTTTTGCTTCTTGAGCAATCAAGATAGCAGATATTTATTGGGATGAAGCAGAGAATGGGATTGAGTGGGAGCAGAGGAAACCATACTGTGGCAAGCGCCCATTCTCTGGCTCTTACTGTACATTTCCTTTCATGGGTCTTAAGGGATAAGAAAGGGCAGAAGAATGCTTAGCCCTTTGAACTGAGGAACAGTGTGTGGTGAGAGGCCTGGGTTCCTCTATCTTCCCTTCCTCCAGCTACCTTATCCCTCTTTCTCCTGTGACTGACAAGGTAAGCTGGGCCTGCAGCCTTTTTCTCAAACTGAGTGGACCATGGGTCATCTAGTCAAGCTCTTTTCTAGACAGAAAGGAAAACTCTTCTTTTTACCTCATGTGGTCTAGACTGGACATTCTTTACCACCAAAGCCATAAAACCTGACACAGGAATTTAAAAGAGGGTGCTCCAAGTAATATGGCTGTAAATCTAAACAAATTTGGTTTTTTATGTACTCCTACCTGCTGACCAAGAGATTGCGTACGGTTTGGGGCCAAAATGCTTGCTAGTAATAAGTGTTCCTTTGCCTGACCTTGTCCCCTATTCATATATTTTTTAAGAAACAGAGAGGGAAAGAAAGAAAGAGCTGGTAAAGGATAGAGCAGTCTTCATTCACAGCTTGGTACTTCTGCTTCTATGATTAAATACCTATTGAAACTGCTCTGAAATTTAGAGCAGAGTGAATTTTCCTTTCGTTTCATTTCTTCCTGCATCACGTTCCCCATATTAAAATTTTAGACAGTAAAGCAGAACAAATATAACAATTTAAATACTGCCTCTCTCAATATGTTTTTCCTAGAACTGGGATTACTTTGAAAACAAAGATATTTTCAGGTATTTGTAGTAAAAAGGGTTCAAAATGTCACAATCAAAATCCACAGAAATTATTATGCATGTGGATATAAAAATAGACGTGTGAGATTAATTTTAAACACACCAACAATTGACTTTTGTAGGATATTAGAAAGTGGAGAAATGAGTCTCCTGGGAAAGCAAATGTCTGAGGGTCCTTCTCCAACACATATACCATTTGATACTTTAGAAACCTTCATTTTAACCCCTGGCCAGTCAAAAGCAAAGAAGAAATACAATGCCAATTAATATGGAAAATGATACTGATTTATTTGTGGGGAAAAAATTACCTGCAAAATGAATTTTGCAGAGTTTAAGGCTTACCCAAAAGCATATTTTCTCTCAAAGAATGAGCTTAACTCACATGGATATTATCACTCATAAAACTTCATAATTAATCTTTTAAATCATACTATGTTTACTTTGAAATAGTTTATCATTTTCCCCCCTGCCCCCATTTTTATTAACCAAGTCATCTTCTAAAAAAGATCTTTAAACAGTTTCTAAATAGCATCAAAATACCCTGGGTATTAGTTTATTCCTAATATAAAGTGCACATCAATGGATTTGGAAATTATATTGCTACTTTATGGAATGCCTTGCTATAAGAGTTCTATCTGGGGGTTAAGGTTTTGAACTCCCTTCTGTGGTTGGGCTCCTGATAAGCCCTGACTTGTCACAGAATCCTACAGTCACAAAGAGACCCGGGATGCTTCACTAGTTATATAGCACCTCTACCTCCATAGATGGAGTTCCAGAATGGAAACATATACAGGAAGAGACTGGTCAGTTTCAGGGTACCATAACTCTCAGATAACCCTAAATGATTCCCTTTATGTTTAACCAGGGAGAAATGACAATGTGTAGTATGTTTTGGAAAATAGAAATACTGAACAATAAAAATACCCTACATTTTTGTTCATCCTTAGCTTTTATACATCGCACAGGATGAGACTTGCTGTGGAGTCCGGAGCCGAATTACCTCTATTGATGTTTCATTACTAAGAGACTCAGAATAAAACAGGATGATGTGAAATATATCTGGTATATATTAATATTTGAAATGTTACTAGATTGCATCTTTCATTTTCCTGTTTGATACTTCTTTTTTTATACCCATTTTATAATTTGACAAAGCTTATTGTAGCAGAGGTACTAGTGCACCATGAGGAACATGTATTATGAGTAAGAACTGTCATTTGACTCCCCCATTCCCATTTGCAGCTGCTCCTGATACACACCTTCAGATCATAAACTACTTTATCTCTTTGTCCTTAAAGAGATAGGTAGGCACAATGTCAAACTGTAAATCCTACCTAGCTTCATTTAAAATAAAGCCTTCTACTAATATTAACGAAATGAAAAGTTATTACTGTGTACCACACTTATTTAGGTGAAAAAAGAGGGAGCAAAGGAGATCTGTACAAAAGAAAGGAATTTCCAAGGTATTAAAGTTATTGATTTTTTTTTTTGATATTGACATTCCTGACTTGAAAGTCATGTTTTGTAATAACAGTAAAGAAAACATTTCCATTTAAAAGAGATATCCCATAGGGTTGAATAATTAACTACTAATGGTTGTTTTCTAAAGAGCCACCTTAAATTAACTCATTAAAGAACTAGTTTGTGTCAATTTTCAAACACATTTACATCACTACTTAAAATTCAATAGTTACATGTTTAAATAAAGGCCAATGTTCACATAGCTTTATTCATATTAGCTCAAAGCTAAAGTCAACCCAAATATCTATCAACTGGTAAATGGATAACGAAAATGTGGCATACCTATGCAATAGATACTGCTGGACAAGAAAAAGGAACGGACTATGATATCACTACAGCACACAGGAATTGTGCTCAGTGAATGAAATCAGCTACATATGAGTTCACACTATCCGTCCATTCACACTACATTCAGGACAAGGAGAACTAGAGAGACAGAAAGTAGACCAGTGATTGTCAGGGGCCAGGGTTCGGAAAAGGGAGGGATCAACTGCAAAGAGGCAGGAAGCACTTTTTGTGGGGGTGAAAATGTTTTATATCTTAATGTAATGACACAATTCTGTACATGTATCAGAAATCATCTAGCTGTATACTTCAATTGAGTCAATTTTGTTGTGCTATGTTATATTTCAATAAAGCTGATTTTAAAAATTCAGGAAATTTCTATCAAGGGGATAACAGACTAGACCAGATATCATTGAAAACAAGGTTAAAAAAATTAGTAACGAACGTGTACACTAGCTCCCAAAGAGCAGTTTCTGCTAAAAGTAAAGTGAAACAAGTTAAAATGTCAGTTCACCACATCCAAGTTGTGAGAAAGGGGGATAATAATTTTAATTACGTTTTAGGACTAAAAAAAAAAATTAAATGAAATGTTTAACATGCTTAACAGAATACCTGGCACATAGCAAGGACTCAAAAAAAGTAACAATTTTATTATCACCAAATCAAATTCTTTAAGCAACTGTTTATAGCATTAATGTCTTTTTAATTAGGCTTCCTAACATTTTATGTTATGTTAGTCCCATCTCCTGCCTCTCAGACAAGGATTCTAATTTATCCAAATGATCCTGCTTTCTAAGTTTCTGCTATTCTTTATTCATTCACTTATTCAACACATACTTATTGGTCACTTTCCATGTGCCAGGTGCTTTGCTGAGTGCCGGGGATAATGTATTATAGACATCACATATGACCCTCCACCCTCATGAGAAGGCACACATTAAACAAACTTATAATTAAATACTTAAGTTCAAATTATGAAATTATTTTCATAATTTTCAAATTATGAAAAGTGTAGAAGAATATGGTATTGTACCTGATTATAACAAAGAGAGGTCATTTAGATTTGCAATCTGTGGGAGCCTTCTCCAAGAAAGGAATCCTTGAGCTGAGACCTAAAAGATAAAAGTTTGAGAAAAAGTATTCTGTGTAGAGAGAACAGCAAAGATCTTGCAGTATAAATAAAGTTTGACTAAATCAAGGAAATGGAAAACAAAACAAACAAACAAAAAACAAGTGTGCCTAGTTGGTAATGAGAGTAGAGGAAAGCTGTAGGTGATGAGCATGGAGAGGTCAACACAGGCAGATGATGGAGAGGCTGGGGGCCAGGTTAATATCATCTTTCAAGTATAGATCTACTTAACATAATAGCAACAGCAAGTGACTTCTAGATAACAAACTGTATTCCAAGTGTTTTACAAGAGCTACTTCATTAAGTCCTCACAATAATTCTATATGGTAGGTATTCATTATCATGATCATTTGATAACACAGTCAACTAAATTTAAGGAATATGTCCAAGATCACAGATAGGGTAAAACAGCAAACAAAGATAAGAATCTCTAACTTCAGAACCCACCCACTTAACTGCTATGCTATGTAGCTTCTCCCTATGCTATACTGCCTCTCAGTTTAAGACTGAAACTTGTTGCAGCAGGATCTACTTTATTAATTGAAAAGTTCACTCCATCTGCTGTGGAAAGGATGGATTACAGAGGAACAAGAATGAATGCAGGGAAAACAGAAATTAACTGCATAGTCAAAGCCAGCTTCAAGGCACACAAACTGTGCCACTGCACCAGACCCCATACTTAGAAGGGCACTCACTGCTCCTTGCTTAATTCTGCTGTAGCTGTCATGAAATTCTAAATAATTGTTGAACAAGGGGCCCTGCATTTTTATTTTGCACTGAACCTCACAGATTATATAGCTAGCCCTGGCAGTAGTCTGTGCAAGAGACCCAAATGGCTTGTGTTTTTAGATTAATTCACTCACATCTGATGATTAGGGCTCTGTATTGCCCTTACCAGTATCCTTCCCGGGGGGCTGAAGAGAACTGCCATTTATTAAGCACTGAGCTAGGCAAGATCCTAGAGCTTTACATATAAAATTCAATTAATCCACACAACCACTTTATAAAGTAGATTCCATTACCAGTATTTTGTTCAATGAGAAAGTTCTGGCTCAGAGACATTAAGTAATGTCATATAGCTGACAGATGAAAGCTAAGGCTGTAATTTCAAACCCATTCTTCTAAACCAAATCTTTTCCCCAAGGCCATGGTTTGTATTGCCCACCCTAGAACTCTATGGCCGTGCTCTGCCCACCGGATGGGATATCTCACTACTGCTTGGAGCTCAGGTACCAAACTTTTAGCCTAACCAGTCACTGGAGGTTGCCCTCCCACATGAAACCCACTGTCATGCCTGCCACCTATTAGAGCTTGGACTGACAATTTCCCAGGCCCTAACAATCTGAAAATTAACAGACATCTTTCACTAATGTTTTCTTAGAACAAATATGATAAAGTACCGTGAAAATCCCCCCAAATTTGTAATGTGTTCTTCAAAATTCACCCTGGAATTTGTATGCCTACTGGATCCAGAGGGTTACGGAACCACAAGGCTACTGACAACCACATAGCCTTTTTATTTGTGCATCTTGTTTGCCCACTGAGAGTGTCTGTGGATGTGGCAATCCTGCTTCATTGAATCATAGTCTATCTAAACTCTAGAGACCGAGAATTTACCCAGTGCCAGGGTGAATCTTAATTTCCACTCCAATTCTCCCTAACATCAGACAAAAGTTCATACATTTCTGCTGAACTCTCCCAGTGGCAAGCACAGCAGAAGCATAAAAACCAAATTCAGTCATTGAGGGGAATTCTAAAAGTTTTATTATGTACTGTAAACGTGTTTGCCAAACATAAAAGTAAAATATGTCCTATTTACTGCCCAAGTTTTGGTTTCAGTCAAATATTAAATACAGGCAAAATAACTGTTACAATCATATTTTTAAAGCAAATTTTAGTTGTAATAAAGTAATTAATCAGTGCAGTTTTCCTAACAATTTTTGGTTAATCATACAAAATTGAAATCAGTGTGGTAGCTCTCATTACATGGAACAATATTCAATATGTGTTGCAGTTACTAATGAGAACTTTGTTCTCAAAATCTCCATTTCTATTCTGTTACATGCCTCAAAGGAGAAAACACAATTCTATTCCACAATTTTGAATACTGGATAAGAATAAGACCCCAAAAAAGTGCCATCTTTTGCTGAGAGGAATTTAAAGATGTATCATTCCCCGTTTACTGGATATTTATTGCTTAGGCCAGATACCCACTGTAAGGTGCAACTTTCTATTCTTTTCAAGAATGGAAGTCTCATTCTAATGTCGACCTGATTTGTTCATTAGAAGCAAAAATCAGGTGACTGCTAAGAATATCGTACCTAAGCATTCAAATTGAGCTCTAAGCCTTCTACACTGCTCAGAATAAAATTCAACTTGACACTTTTCATTTCCATGAAGTTGACAGTTTCAGCCTGTTGGAAAATTTTCTGGAACTGAGTTCCAACATGGGCATAAATGCCACCTGGATAATCTCCCAATACATTAAGTGGAATGCTTCACCAAAATAGAGGAGGCTTTCTTCTTGGTTTCTGGTTTATTTAGCAATTAACACAGAGTAAAAACTTTTCTTTCAGACTAATATCCTTTATTAGTCATCAACTGGGTTTTTTCAGTCTGCCGTAACCATTCCCTGGGTGAATGGAATGAGTCACAAAAATTCCCACATTCATTTCTGCACGCCTGAACTACTGTTATGAGAGTATACTAAATAAACAGATCGGATCAGTCGGCATCCCATTTGAACAAAATAGAAAACTACTGAACAAAATAGATTTTTTAAAAAGTCATATTGAATTTATTAAAAGGTGAAGAAATTGTGAGGGTGTTTAAAACCTGTACTTGGAATGCTGGCAGATTTATTAGAAAATATTAGAGCTGGCAATCCACTCTTATTATTTGCTCCGTAAGTGACATATCTTCCAAAGATGAAAACTATACGTCACTGATTGAAAGTGAATAGTCTTTTGATGAATCAGTCAAGAAGTATTAATTAAAATTCTAAAGATCAATGAAACTAAAAGCTGGTTCTTTGAAAAGATAAACAAAATTGATAAACCTTTAGCCAGACTCATCAAGAAAAAAAGGGAGAAGGCTCGAATCAATACAATTAGAAATGAAAAAGGAGAAGTTATAACAGGCACCACAGAAATACAATGGATCATACGAGACTACTACAAGCAACTCTATGCCAATAAAATGGACAACCTAAAAGAAATGAACAAATTATTAGAAAGGTATAATCTCCCAAGACTAAACAAGGAAGAAATAAAAAGTATGAACAGACCAATCAAAAGTACTGAAACTGAAATTCTGATTTTAAAAACTCCCAACAAACAAAAGTCCAGGACCAGATGGCTTCACAGGTGAATTCTATCAAACATATAGAGAAGAGTTAACACCTATCCTTCTGAAACTATTCCAAAAAATTGCAGAGGAAGGAACACTACCAAACTTGTTCTATGAGACCACCATCACTCTGATACCAAAACTAGACAAGGATATCACAAAAAGGAAAGCTACAGGCCAATGTCACTGATGAACAGAGACACAAAAACCTCAACAAAATATTAGCAATCCAAACCCAACAATACATTAAAAGGATCATACACCATGATCAAGTGGGATTTATCCCAGGAATGCAAGGATTTTTTTAATATCTGCAAATCAATCAGTGTGATACAACACATTAACAAACTGAAGAATAAAATTCACATGATCATCTCAATAGATGCAGAAAAAGCTTTTGACAAAATTTAGCACCCATTTATGATAAAAACTTTCCAGAAAGTGGGTATAGAGGGAACATACCTCAACATAATAAAGGCCATATATGACAAACGCACAGCTAACATTATAGTCAATGGTGAAAAGTTGAAAGCATTTTCTCTAACATCAGGAACAAGACAAGGATGTCCACTCCTGCCAATTTTATTCAACATAGTATTGGAAGTCTTGGCCAAGGCAATCAGAGAAGAAAAAGAAATAAAAGGAATCCAAATTGGAAAGGAAGTAAAATTGTCACTGTTTGCAGATGGCATGATATTATACATAGAAAATCCTAAAGATGCTACCAGAAGACTTATTAGAGTTCCTCAATTAATTCAGTAAAGATGCAGGATACAAAATTAATACACAGAAATCTCTTGCATTTCTATACACTAACAACAAAAGATCAGAAAGAGAAATTAAGGAAACAATCCCATTTACCATCGCAACAAAAAGAATAAAATATCTAGGACTAAACCTACCTAAGGAGGCAAAAGACTTGCACTCAAAAAACTGAGATGCTGATGAAAGAAATCGAAGGTGACACAGATGAAAAGATATACCATGTTCTTGGATTGGAAGAATCAATACTGTCAAAATGACTATACTACCTCAGGCAATCTGCAGATTCAACGCAATTCCTATCAAATTACCAATGGCAGTTTTTGCAGATCTAGGACAAAAAATCTTGAAATTTGTATGGAAACACAAAAGACCCCAAATAGCCGAAGCAATCTTGAGAAAGAAAAGTGGAGCTGGAGGAATCAGGCTACCTGGCTTCAGACTATACTACAAAGCTACAGTCATCAAAACAGTATGGTACTGGCATAAAGATTTATAGATTATTGGAATAGGATAGAAAGCTGAGAAATAAACCCACACACCTATGGTCAATTAATTTGTGACAAAGGAAGCAGGAACATACGATGGAGAAAGGACCATCTCTTTGATAAATGGTGCTGGGAAACTGGACAGCTACATGTAAAAGGATGGAATTAGAACATTTTCTAACACCATACACTAAAATACACTCAAAATGGATTAAAGACCTAAATATAAGACCAGATACTATAATTCTTAGAGGAAAACACAGGCAGTACACTCTCTGACATAAGTCACAGCAATATCTTTTTGGATCCACGTCCTAGAGTAATGAAAATAAAAACAAAAATAAACAAATGGGACCTAATTAAAGGTAAAAGCTTTTGCATTGCAAAGGAAACCATAAACAAAATGGAAAGACAACAGAATGGGAGAAAATATTTTCAAATGACAAGAGATTAATCTCCAAAATTCACAAACAGTTCATGCAGCTCAAGATCAAAAAAAAAAAACCTCTATCAAAAAATGGGCAGAGGATCTATAGAGACGTTTCTTCAAAGAAGACATACAGATGGCCAAAAAGCACGTGAAAAGATGCACAACGTCACTAATTATTAGAGAAATGCCAATCAAAACTACAATGAGGTATCACCACCTCACACCAGTCAGAATGACCATCATCAAAAAGTCTACAAATGATAAATGCTGGAGAGGCTGTGGAGAAAAGGGAACACTCCTACACTGTTGGTGGGAATGTAAATTGGTTCAGCCACTATGGAAAACAGTCTGGAGTTTCCTTAAAAAACTAAAAATAAAGCTACCATATGATCCAGTGATCCCACTCCTAGGCATATATCCAAAGAAAACCACAATTCGAAAAGATGCATGCACCCCAATGTTCACTGAAGCACTATTTACAATACCCAATACATGGGAGCAATCTAAACGTCCATCAACTGATGAATGGATAAAGAAGATGTGGTACAAATATACAATGGAATATTACTCTGCCATTAAAAAAAGAATGAAATGATGCCATTTGCAGCAACATGGATAGACCTAGTGATTATCATCGTAAGTGAAGTAAGTTAGAGAAAGACAAATATCATATATCACTTATATGTGGAATCTAAAAAAAATGAACTTATTTACAAAACAGAAACAGACTCAGACTTAGAAAACAAGTTTATGGTTACCAAAGGAGAAATGTGGAGGAGGTGGGGAGGGATAAATTAGGAGTTTGGGATTAACATATACACACTACTATGTATAAAATAATCAACAAGGACCTCCTGTATAGCACAGGGAACTCTACTCAATACTTTGTAATAACTTATATGGGAAAAGAATCTGAAAAAGAATAGATATATGTATATGTATAACTGAATCACTTTGCTGTACACCTGAAACTGACATCACATTTTAAATCAACTATACTAGTTGATCTAAACTAGGATGATCATATAATTTATTATCTAAACGGAGACATTTTTAAAAGTAAAAGGAGGGCTTAATAACTATACTGAGACAGCAGGAATACAATAGGATTCTCATGGGCAAACCAGGAATATACACCGTAATCATAGATGGTTTTTACCTTCAGCACATACCCCATTTAAAGGAGACCACTTAAGAACTAAAAAACATAGTGGATGTTCTATAGGATACTGGACAATTTAAATCCATTAAATATAATTTTGTATATAAGCAACGCATGTATTTTATTCTTGGAAGCAGAAGTGTGAGCCACAGTTCTAGTTTGAAAACAAAAAAGTACCATTAAGCACATAGTTTTTAACTAAAATGAAAACGGTCCAGAAAAATAAGGTAGGTTAGAAAAGGATCTAGGAGACATGACACGGAAGAAACATTTGAAAAGCCTGAGGAGGTTTAGCCAGGAAAGAGAAGATTTAGCAGTGGGTCATGAAAACTATTTGTAAATCCTTTGAGGACTGTCATGAATAAGAAAGTTATACTTATTTTTTGTGCGACAGAGGTCAGAGCTAGGATTTACGGCTGAAAGAAAGAGGGGAATAGGTCTTTAGCTCAACAAAAGAGATCATTTTTGAACAATGGAGACTGCTCAACAGAGGAGTAGGATGTCACTTGAGTGAGCTCCCCAGCACTAGCAGTACACAAGTAGAATGTGGACAATCATTTATCGTTTTCCTAGAAACGATATTCCTAGAATATGCCAGGCACTTTGATAAATGGTTAACAAGCAAAAGCCTATCTGAAAATCACAACAATCCTATACGGTGGTCACTGTTATAATCATCTCTGTTTTATAAATGAGGAAACGGAATCATGTCTAAAGACACAGATCTAGTATACATGATGTAGAATTGAACTAAGTTGATTTCTACGTTTCTTTCTGTAGTCAAGATAATTTTCAAGCCCAAGTCCTGATTGAAATTGTCTTAAACAGTAAGGCAAGTATATCAAATAAGGAATAGTTCAAAGACAGCATAACTCTAAGTACGCTGCTTTGGTTTTCTCTCATTATCTTGACTCTGATCTATTCCACGTGCTGGCTTCATCCACAAGTTGGTTGCAAGATATTGCACTAATGCCAGTCATCACATGCAGAAATAAGAGCATATACAGAAGTGGAGAAGAGGTCTTCTCTCGTGGTGTCTCATTCTTACATCTGAAAACTATTTTCCCAGATCTAGCAGATCTCCCCTCACATCTCATTGGTCAGATTGCCTCTAACCCCTCCCTGGCAAGATGAAGAGAACCGCCATGACTGAATTCCACCAAGTAGGACTCATCCTTGATTCAAATGGGGAAGACATGGGAACAAAGAAAACATTTCTGTTAATAAGGAGAAGAGAGGTCAACAGGTATTAGTGGGATACATAGTAGACCCTATAATCTTACTACTCCAAGTATCTATAGCACCTGGGAGCTTGGTTAGAAATGCAGAATTCCAAGCCCCACCCCAGACCCACTGAAGAAAAATTCTGTGCTTAGGAACGTGATTTGTGTTTACATTAAAATTTGAAAAGGTATTCCATATAGTGCCTGCTATAGGCACCTCCGGATTGTGTAATCTTGTTAAAATATCCTATAGAAGAGTAAAATCACAATGATAGAAACAACATTTGAACTTGGGTTCTGGGTAGGAATTGTAGAGTAAAAATCTCCTTCTCAGAACTCAGGGCAGCCAGCCATGTGGATTATGGATGTTTTATTTTTTTATATTAATATATGCTGGTCATCAACATGCCAGTTACCAAGGGTCTTCATGAAGACTGGGTATATCTGTGTATGCTTATATATTTATATATATATAGGGTTCTGGGTAGGAATTGTAGAGTAAAAATCTCCTTCTCAGAACTCAGGGCAGCCAGCCATGTGGATTATGGATGTTTTATTTTTTTATATTAATATATGCTGGTCATCAACATGCCAGTTACCAAGGGTCTTCATGAAGACTGGGTATATCTGTGTATGCTTATATATTTATATATATATTTTTTTCCATCCTTTTGTAGGTGTGAACCACCAGGGTGCTCTTTGAAATAGTCAGGCAATCACAAATATGTTTGGCAATTCCACAGCCTCTTTCATCTGGAGATTGATCAAATGCTTTACAGATAATTGGCCTTTGAGGGGAAGGTGGAAGATAGTGGTGATTTGTAAATTTGTATTTGAGGTTAGTTCACTGGAATATTATCATAATTTTGAGATAGCTAATATGCAAAAGACAACATGGCTCTGTGGAGCCTCTTATGGGATGGCACAGTAATTAATAGGTTGCATCATGGCCAAAGGTGATTATCTGAGCAGCTGCTTCTTTACAAAGCCTACATAATCTGTAGCCAAAGGGTTCTCGTGAAAGAAAAAAAAAAAAGGTTTGTTTACTTGTGATAGCGTTGGCCCTTTTCAATTAGGAATTTATTTTATGCCCTATATGCCTTTCCTGTGCAGGCCTTCTGCAACTTTGCCTAGGAGTGGAAGAAGCAGCTCAATCAGGTGCTTGAAATGTGAATACAGAGGGCTATGTTCTATCTAGAGTTCACCTCTCACCACGAATACTGGACCCATGTATCCTTCCTTTGGGGACACAGAGAACCACAGATGCCTCTGATTTAATAAGTACACTGTATCCTCAAAGATGTCACCTCATCATTTCAAAGTCTTTGCTCTGGCACTTCAGGTATACCTTTAGGAGGCCATTCCAGCATTCTACGAGACTGGGTAATAAAATATGTGATTCCTCCAGTGGATTCCATGGTCATGGAATGTGGTCAATTCTGCCAAGCTGGTCTCCTCAAGGAATGTACCATATTGGAGGCTCAAAGTTTTTCTCTATTATAGACAGGTTGATAGGTCAAGGAAGCAGGAACAAGATCAGCCTTTGTAAGTGGGAGAAAATGCCGTGAAGCCTTTACATAGCTTTCGTCTCTGCCGCTATAGCCATGTTATTCATGTGTCCATCATGGCAGCTCTGGGGTAGCCAATGGCAAAAGCTGGCTTATGTCAACTGGTTAAGTTGTTCAATTCATCTATTATGGTGAATGCTTTCTTGTGGCCAGTATTGTGTGACACAGAAATCTCCACATTTTGTGCCCACTTCTGCATATCCATCCACATTGCAGACCTGCTTATCACTGATCTTCCAATTCTTCGTCTTCCAGGCTACAGCCAGAAGGCAAGGTGATTGGCCACTGATCAGGGCAGCCAGCCATGTGGATTATGGATGTTTTATTTTTTTATATTAATATATGCTGGTCATCAACATGCCAGTTACCAAGGGTCTTCATGAAGACTGGGTATATCTGTGTATGCTTATATATTTATATATATATTTTTTTCCATCCTTTTGTAGGTGTGAACCACCAGGGTGCTCTTTGAAATAGTCAGGCAATCACAAATATGTTTGGCAATTCCACAGCCTCTTTCATCTGGAGATTGATCAAATGCTTTACAGATAATTGGCCTTTGAGGGGAAGGTGGAAGATAGTGGTGATTTGTAAATTTGTATTTGAGGTTAGTTCACTGGAATATTATCATAATTTTGAGATAGCTAATATGCAAAAGACAACATGGCTCTGTGGAGCCTCTTATGGGATGGCACAGTAATTAATAGGTTGCATCATGGCCAAAGGTGATTATCTGAGCAGCTGCTTCTTTACAAAGCCTACATAATCTGTAGCCAAAGGGTTCTCGTGAAAGAAAAAAAAAAAAGGTTTGTTTACTTGTGATAGCGTTGGCCCTTTTCAATTAGGAATTTATTTTATGCCCTATATGCCTTTCCTGTGCAGGCCTTCTGCAACTTTGCCTAGGAGTGGAAGAAGCAGCTCAATCAGGTGCTTGAAATGTGAATACAGAGGGCTATGTTCTATCTAGAGTTCACCTCTCACCACGAATACTGGACCCATGTATCCTTCCTTTGGGGACACAGAGAACCACAGATGCCTCTGATTTAATAAGTACACTGTATCCTCAAAGATGTCACCTCATCATTTCAAAGTCTTTGCTCTGGCACTTCAGGTATACCTTTAGGAGGCCATTCCAGCATTCTACGAGACTGGGTAATAAAATATGTGATTCCTCCAGTGGATTCCATGGTCATGGAATGTGGTCAATTCTGCCAAGCTGGTCTCCTCAAGGAATGTACCATATTGGAGGCTCAAAGTTTTTCTCTATTATAGACAGGTTGATACGTCAAGGAAGCAGGAACAAGATCAGCCTTTTTAAGTGGGAGAAAATGCCGTGAAGCCTTTACATAGCTTTCGTCTCTGCCGCTATAGCCATGTTATTCATGTGTCCATCATGGCAGCTCTGGGGTAGCCAATGGCAAAAGCTGGCTTATGTCAACTGGTTAAGTTGTTCAATTCATCTATTATGGTGAATGCTTTCTTGTGGCCAGTATTGTGTGACACAGAAATCTCCACATTTTGTGCCCACTTCTGCATATCCATCCACATTGCAGACCTGCTTATCACTGATCTTCCAATTCTTCGTCTTCCAGGCTACTGCCAGAAGGCAAGGTGATTGGCCACTGACAAGAATCATAAATATTCTCTTACTGAGCCGGTTCCCCTTTCACACAAAGCATATAACCTGGTACACTGCTCACAGCCCTATTCACTGGGAAGAGTTTTTCTGCCCTCTATTGTCTTTAAGGATCATCCCTGAATGTGGCTGTAATGTAGCCAACATTCATTCTTGGCTTGCACCCAGCAACTCAGCTGATCCATCCATAAACCAATTTCACACTTTTCTCTCCTCTTGCAGTTGATCATATAGAATCTCCCATACGTTACAGGTAAAAGCAAGGTGAAGAACACTGTTAGTAGGTGACAAGTGGGTCTACTCATGACCTCTGATCCTACAGGGGCTTAATCCTAGATGTACCCATTTTCATCTTACAATGGTCTGACTGATGTTTGACCCATCCAACTTTATGGCCTAGTGAGTCCCACAGATCCTAGATCATAACAGAAAATTATAGATGCATGGTTACTTTGTGCCCATGGTTAAACATTCCATCTCCACCAGGGCCCAGTAAAGCCGAGAGCTGTTTCTCAAAGGGTATATGATTATTTCCTTGAACAGCATGGTCTTATTCCAGAATTTCAAGGTCTGCTTTGTGTTTCTTCCACTGAAGTTTGCCACAAAGGTCCACAGTGCCAATTATACTTCTAATAACATAGTGCCTAGCAGATCACATAGGCTAAGTGGCAGGGCTGCTTGTACTGTAGCCCGAAATTACTGCAGTTCTCTTTCCTGCTCCAGGCCCCATACAAAGCTGGCTGCCTTCCGCATCACCTGCTATCTGGACCTCCAGAGTCCAGAAAGGGAAGCCAGGTCTCTTTCTTTGTGGTAAGAGAGGCAAGATGCAGCAGTTTGTCTTTTACTTTGGAGAGGATGTCCAAGTACACTCTTGATCACTGGACTCCTGTGAATGTCACTGATGTGGCCTTTCCCTGAACCCTCAGAGGATTTATCTTTCACCCTTTGGAGTGCGTATGTCTTACCAATGTTTCCAGCTTTGTAGTCACTTCTTGCTCATTCTGTCCAATCAAAATGATGTCATCAATGTTACGATGGATCAGTATAATTTTCAGTGGGATATACATGCAGTTCAGATCGCTTCAGACTGTGACAGAGGGCAGGAGAGTTAACATAGCTCTGAGGCAAAACTGTCAGTGAATATTGCTGTTTGTTTCACGTGAATACAAACTGTTTCCGATTCTCTTCTGATTGGAAGGGGAAAGAAAGCACATACCAAATCAATGTTGACGTAGCATACACCCAAGATATTATCAATCTGTTCAAGAAATAACACCACATTTGACCCAGCAGCTGTGATAGGGTTTAATACTTTTTTAAGTCTGTGGTGGTCTACAATCATTCTCCAATGTCCATCAGATTCCAAAGGTGTCAGACTGGCTAATTAAACAGAGATGTGGTAGGGACCACTGCTCTGCATTGTTTAGGTCTTTAGTTGCAGCATTAATCTCTGCCATCCCCTCTGGGATTTCACATTGTTTCCTAGTTACTATCTTATCCGAGGAAGGCAGTTTTGGAGGTCTCAGCTGGCCTTTCTTCAGAGTGATAGCTCTTTCTTCAAACCACTGCGCCACCAGGGAAGCCCATAACACCACATTTGACCCAGCAGCTGTGATAGGGTTTAATACTTTTTTAAGTCTGTGGTGGTCTACAATCATTCTCCAATGTCCATCAGATTCCAAAGGTGTCAGACTGGCTAATTAAACAGAGATGTGGTAGGGACCACTGCTCTGCATTGTTTAGGTCTTTAGTTGCAGCATTAATCTCTGCCATCCCCTCTGGGATTTCACATTGTTTCCTAGTTACTATCTTATCCGAGGAAGGCAGTTTTGGAGGTCTCAGCTGGCCTTTCTTCAGAGTAATAGCTCTTTCTTCACAGATTAGGGACAGAAGCGTTAATCCAACTACCAAATATATCAGTTTTTACTACATCCTTGGGGATTGGAGAAATGACTACAGGATGGGTCTGTAGGCCCAGTGTACTCACTGTGAGCCAGAACTCCATTGATTCTCTGGCCTCCATATGCCTCTGCTCCAACAGGGGTACTATGATGACGGCTGAGTCTACAGATAACAATGCCAACTCAAACTGTGTTCAGAAGTCTTAGAAATGTCTGGGTTTAGTCCCCCTCCCCCCTGGTATATTCATGTGAGTAAATGGCTGTAGATCTTTGAGAAAAACTTGGGGAAATCATCAGAGCGTATACTTGACATCATGTTGTAAAGTCCTTCCTCCTCAAAGGGTTCTCAGTGCAAAAATTGTTTTGGATCTGAAACCTTGAGCATAACTTTTTATTGAGGTGACCATTCTTTATCTCTTGCTCCTACATTTATGTCTTTTAAATAAATTGTATTTGTTCAGCAGCACCTCAGACACTATGCCCCCTTGAGATACTATTATCTATTAACCATTTCACAACTCTTGGCTAGTAAAGACCCTTGGCTCTTCCTCATCTTACCAACCATTACATTACCTGTGGTCTCCTGACTTATAGAAATGAAGCACTGCCACCTGGTCATTCTTACTTTAAACCCACATCAACCCATGAACAATAATGAGCCAAATTCTGTGACCACATCGTCTATCATCAGCCTTGGCATACCACCAAACTTCTTAGTGATACTGGTACCCTTCCCACCACACATTACCAATAGTCTTGGTGAACTGAATGTTCTCTGGGCCTCCTTGTGGAACGTCATACTCTGATGGCTCTTCTGGACTTATACAATATACCCATTCCAACATATCCACTTTTTCTGCCTTTTTTTTTTACATCTTTATTGGAGTATAATTGCTTTACAATGGTGTGCTAGTTTCTGCTTTATAACAAAGTGAATCAGCTATACATATACATATGTTCCCATATCTCTTCCTTCTTGCATCTCCCTCCCTCCCACCCTCCCTATCCCACCCCTCCAGGTGGTCACAAAGCACCGAGCTGATCTCCCTGTGCTATGTGGCTGCTTCCCACTAGCTATCTACCTTACGTTTGGTAGTGTATATATGTCCATGCCACTCTCTCGCTTTACTCCTCCCTCTACCATTTTTCAGGGTAACTCAGGCATTTTCACTTCACTCAGAGTGAGCTACTGTTTATTCCAGGCATCTAACAGCTAACCCACTGATAATTTGCCCCTTTACCTGGGATTCTTGCTAGAACATTAAATACTAAGTCCCAAGAGAATGGCCTTAAAATAATAGTTCTTGTTGATCCAGACTTACATTCCTGCCCCTTGATCAAACATCCTCAAAATCTAATCCCAGTATTAATCTCCTGGCTCCTCCTGGCATATGCAAACCAGTTCTTGCAATTATTTAGGTTAAAAGACTCTTTTTTTCCTTATAAATCTCAGCAGATCCTTACCCAAGTTATATTAGGGTTTAACCCTAATTATCAGATTCAGAACCAGGAGAGAAGGTGGAGGCAGCTCCTAAGGGAGATACTTATTGCCTTATTTGGAAGAGACTTCTGCAGCTTCAGTTCTTCAAAGTTTCAATTTTTCAAATGTATCACATACCTGCCACAGCATTTTCCTCCACTGTGACATTTTCCTAGATCATTACTGGGAAAACCCTATTGATTGAGTTATGTCATCTACCCATGCCCGATCCAATGAGTAGAGTGGCATCCTCTTCACCTGCCAGTTAGTAGGTGAGCCATTCCCACGTCCCCATCCTACTACCTGTTTTCTCAGACCACTTGGTACCATTTATTTTAATCTCCGTGAAAGAAAATGGCCAGGTAGCTGGGGAGAGCCCTTAGATCATGATGTGTGACTCTAAATAAAGGAGAGGAGAGAGAAGTCTGGGTGAAAGAGACCTAGACTGCTGAGCAGTCTAAGGAAAGTTTGGTAAGACCATTCAGGAGGCCTTAAGCCAAAATCAGCTGTCAATAAACTCCCTTATGTCTCATGAATGGGTCTTTATTTGCCCAGCTGCACTCAATCCCTGTCTGGGAGCATCCCACTGGAAACATGACCTTGATCAGAACGTGGGGATGGGTTTCAGAGTAAAGCACCTGGGTTCAGGGCCAGCATCGTGGGCTTCAGCTTGGCAATCATACAGGGCCCTGCACTTGGCAGAGACCTGCCTTTGTTTAAGTGCTCTGCTACTGTCTTGACATTCTGAAGAATTTTATCTTTGAACTTGCGTTTTGTAAGGGACAATGGAGTATGTGCACTAACAGAGGAAACAGGCAATAGGCATGTCTGCCATTCCTTGCTGCCCATTTACATATGGGGCTCATGACGTCCCAGAGCACAGGATTCTGGTAGACCCATGATGTGTTTAAGCCAGACTCAAAGTTAGTTGGAGGTAAGTTTGTTATGCCTATGACTGAGTAAGCAGGGTTACTGATGTAAGCCAACAGGCCACCAGAACTTGCCTCAAATCAGAAAGAAGAAACACATCATCACTTATGTGACTATTCCGTATTCAACAACCACTTGTGCTGAAAATGATGGCATAGAAAGTAAAAGAAAAGATGGAGCAATCCATAGTTCCTGTTCCTTTCAGTTTTTCTTCACTGATAAGTAAGCTGAAGGTAGAGAATGTTGGTAGGATGTGTGTGCATATCAAGAAGTAAAATAAAAACACTCGAGCAACTTTTGTGCAGCTTCCATTTTTCTGGCGAGAAAAAATACATATGCATGTACAAGCTACAAAACACAAATTGCACAATTCAGTGATCCTGCACTAAATTAAATATCCTTATATTTGTATTTAAAACTGGTATTACACAACATAAATGGTGAAATTCAAGGTAGTAATTTAAAATTTTAAGTATTTCTTTAATTAGGACAACCTGACATATCAAATTTAAAAAACACCATGAAAAGTCAAGAGGAAGATTGAAGAAGAAAGAAAACAGATTTATATTTTAGTACCTTTCCTGACACTTTGCCTTTTTAACAGTGGGCCTCATATTTTTATTTTGTAACAGGTCTTGCAAATAATATAGCCAGCCCTCCCTGAGGCCCTTGGTCAATTATGGTCCCTGTAGTTGGAGATAAACAGATTGCACTGTCATAGCTGTCACGTGGGCTTTGGTGTACAGAAAAGCCAGGATGTAAACCTTAGACACCTGAATCTTAATTATTTGCTTATCTCACTGACCCACTCGTTTTCTCAGTATAGATGTCCCCCTATTTTTTCCTATCAAAGCATATTTAAAACTCCTAAGGGGTACCCTTCACCAATGTTCTACATTTTTAACCAATGTAAGTGACAGATGGTGATGATTACATGTATAAACCATACCTGGAAAGGGAGTCTACTCTGTCCCTGCATCAAAGCGTAGCTCAACTGTTCAAGGATTTGTTTTGTATTTTTCCTGAGAGTATCTGTTAAAATATTGGGCTTTGTAGTCAGACTGCTTAGGTTACAATTCTGATTCCATAATGTGACCTGATATTTTGCAGAGGCTCTGCAAGGTTCATTTTCCTCATCTATAAAATGAGGCTATTTTTCAGACTCATCAGGAAAAAGGGAGATGGCTCGAATCAATAAAATTAGAAATGAAAAAGGAGAAGTTACAACTGACACCACAGAAATACAGAGGATCATAAGAGACTATTACAAAAAACTATATGTCAATAAACTGGACAACCTAAAAGAAATGGACAAATTCTTAGAAAGGTACAATCTCCCAAAACTGAACCAGGAAGAAATAGAAAATATGAACAGACCAATCACAAGTACTGAAATTAAAACTGTGATTTAAAAACTCCCAACAAACAGAAGTCCAGGATGAGATGGCTTCACAGGAAAATTCTATCAAACACTTAGAGAACAGTTAACACCTACACTTCAGAAACTATTCCAAAAATTGCAGAGGAAGGAATACTCCCAAACTCATTCTATGAGGCCACCAACACCCTGATAACAAAACCAGACAAAGATATCACAAAATAACTATAGGCCAATAACACTGATGAAAATAGACACAAAAATCCTCAAACCAAATCCAACAATACATTAAAAGGATCACACCACGATCAAATGGGATTTACCCTACAGATACAAGATTTTTCAATATTCACAAATCAATTAGTGTGATACACCACATTAACAAACTGAAGAATAAAAACATATGATTATCTCAAGAGATGCAGAAAAAGCTTTTGACAAAATTCAATACCCATTTATGGTAAAAACTCTCCAGAAAGTGGGCATAGAGGGAACATATCTCAACATAATAAAGGTCATACATGACAAACCCACAGCTAACACTATACTCATTGATGAAAAATTGAAAGCCTTTCCTCTAACATCAGGAATAAGACAAGGATGTCCACTCTCACCACTTTTATTCAACATAGCTTTGGAAGTCTTAGCTAAAGCAATCAGAGAAGAAAAAGAAATAAAAGGAATCAAAATTGGAAAAGAAGAAGTAAAACTGTCACTGTTTGCAGATGACATGATACTATACATGGAAAATTCTAAAGAGGCTACCAGAAAACTACTAGAGTTCCTCAATGAATTCAATAAAGTTGCAGGATACAAAATTAATGCACAGAAATCGCTTGCATTTCTATACACTAACAACAAAATATCAGAAAGAGAAATTAAGGAAACAATCCCATTTACCATTGAATCAAAAAGAATAAAATAACTAGGAATAAACCTAGGTATTTAATTAATTAATCAATTAATATAAAATGACTATACTACCCAAGGGAATCTACAGATTCAATGCAATCCCTATCAAATTACCAATAGCATTTTTCAAAGAACTAGAACAAAATTTTAAAATTTGTATTGAAACGCAAAAGACCTGAATAGCCAAAGCAATCTTGAGAAAGAAAAACAGAGCTGGAGGAATCAGGCTCCCTGACTTCATATTATATTACAAAGCTGTAAACAATATGGTGGGACTTCCCTAGTGGCACAATGGTTAAGAATCCACCTGCCAATGCAGGGGACATGGGCTCGAGCCCTGGTCCAGGAAGACCCCACATGCCGCAGAGCAACTAAGCCCGTGCGCCACAACTACTGAGCCTGCGCTCTAGAGCCTGCGAGCCACAACTACTGAGCCCGTGCACCGCAACTACTGAAGCCTGCATGCCTAGAGCCTGTGCTCCACAGCAAGGGAAGCCACCGCAATGAGAAGCCCACACACTGCAACAAAGAGTAGCCCCTGCTCACTGCAACTAGAGAAAGCCCCCCCACAGCAATGAAGACCCAACGCAGCCAAAAATAAATTAATTAATTAATTTTAAAAATTATTTTCTTAAAAAAAAAATATGGTGCTGGCACAAAGACAGACTTGTAGATCAATGGAACAGGGTAGACAGCCCAGAAATAAAGCCATGCACCCATGGTCAATTAATCTAGACAAAAGAGGCAATAATATATAATGGAGAAAAGACACTCTCTTCAGTAAACATTGCTGGGAAAAAGTGGACAGCTATGTGTAAAAGGATTGAATTAGAACACTCTGTAACACCATACACAAAAACTCAAACTTGATTAAAGACCTAAATGTAAGTCTGGATTCTATAACTCTTAGAGGAAAACATAAGGAGAACACTCTTTGACATAAATCACAGAAATATCTTTTTGTATCCATCTCTTAGAATAATGAAAATAAAAACAAAAATAAACAAATGGGACCTAATTAAACTTAAAATCTTTTGCACCACAAAGGAAACAAAACAAAAAGACAACCCACAGAAAGGGAGAAAATATTTGCAAATGATGTGACTGACAGGGATTAATCTCCAAAATATACAAACAGTTCATGCAGCTCAATATCAAAAACAAACAAACAAACAACTCAATCAAAAAATGGACAGAAGCTCTAAATAGACATTTCTCCAACGAAGACATAAGATGGCCAAAAAGCACATGAAAAGATGCTTGACATTGCTAATTATTAGACAAATATAAACCAAAACTACAATGTGGTATCACCTCACACCAGTCAGAATGACCATCATCAAGAAGTCTGCAAACAATAAACGCTGGAGAGGGTGTGGAACAAAGGGAACCTTCCTACACTGTTGGTAGGAATATAAATTGGTACAGCCACTATGGAAAACATATGAAGGTTTCTTAAAAAACTAAAAATAGAACTACCATATGACCCAGAAATTCCACTCCTGGGCATATATCCAGAGAAAAACATAATTTGAAAAAGATACATGCACCCCAATGTTCATTGCAGCACTATTTACAGTAGCCAGTACATGAAAGCAACTTAAATATCCATCGACAGATGAATGAATAAATAAGATGTGGTACCTATATACAATGCAATATTACTCGGCAATAAAAAAATGAATGAAATAATGACATTTGCAGCAACATGGATAGATAATCTAGGGATTATCATACTAGGTGAAATAAGGCAGACAATGAAAGACAAATATATGTTATCACTTATATGCAGAATCTAAAAAAAAAGATAAAATGAACTTCTTTACAAAAGAGAAAACAAATGGGGGGGAGGGATAAATTAGGAGTTTGGGATTAACATTTACACACTACTATATATAGAATAGATAATCAACAAGGACCTACTGTATAGCACAGGATACTCTACTCAATATTCTATAATAATCTAAATGGGAAAAGATTCTGAAAAAGAATAAACATATGTATATGTATAACTGAATCACTTTGCTGTACAACTGAAACTAACACAACATTGTAACTCAATTATACTCTAATCTAAATTTTTTTTTTTAATTTAATAAAGAAAATGGGGCTATTATAAAGCAATTTGTAGAAGAAAAATACATTTATCAGGATGGCATGCACACATTTGTCAGTCAGTGCTATCTACTGTTAGCATTCCCTATTAGTGCTGTTTTTAACACAAATTCTTCAGAAACTAGGATCTATTTTCCCAGCCCAAAATCTATAAAAATGCACCTTTACAACCAAACCGCATCCCTTTTGGGCAGCTAAGCTAATGATACTGGAGCCCTCTCAGACCATTACTTAATTCAACTCTGCCTTTGCTGAAAACATATTTTTTTAAATAGTTTATTCCCCTAAAAAAATTCATCGAAGCTTCATTTTCCCTTTTTAGATTACCAAAGGTTAAATTAGAAGGCCATGCCAATCCTTGGGATGTGGAATCTGAATAGAATAAAACAAAAGTCCATGTTGCTTCACTCTCCTGGCCTTTGCTGTGATCCTGATGATAAACAGATTATCACGTACCCTCCACTCTCATTTGGCATTTCTTCTTTTTACAAGAGCCTCGGTTTCACTCCAGTCTAAGATCTTATCAGAGCGTGTAAAATTTTTTGTAGGCTAGAGCCTTCAGTGGTTCTTCCTCATTGCAGTGTTATTCCTAACCAAAACTTGAGCTGAGCTGGAATTTTGTCAGAAAACAAAACCGAGATAATGGCGTTGGTCAACTTAGTCAAAGCCCAAGGATATTGCTGAGAGTTCTAGTCTGGTACATTGTAAACAGAGTATACAAATGTATTTTTAAAAGAAGGGATAGAAGAAGGGAAGGCAAGGGGAGAAAAAAAAAAAAAGATTTGCTAACAAATGAGGTAGGAACTATTTTATCCCCTGAAAATTCAATCCTCTTTTACAACTCTGATTTATTCTCTTCAACTTCCTTTTTCCACATCTCACTCAAAATTACAGGCAAATACATGTGGAGTGATTGTTGTAATATTCTGCCTAGGCTTTATTATTCTTTTCATCACTGTTCAAAAACACACGGGGACAAGGAAAGACAGTTTTGTAGTATAATTAGCTGCACAATTGATTAATATAATACTTTTGAATCATGGTTCTTTAATGAATTAAGGTGAATGTCTCAGAAATTACTGAATATTTTCAAAGGAAAATATCTATCATACCTTTCCCGATAGCCAATTCCCTCAGTTCAGCCAATTATACTGGGGGAAAATATATATGTACACACACACCAGAGGAAATGGTATAGAAATTATAAATTTTTGCAACTTTAGGTAAAAACACAGCAAGATAAGAAGGGCAAGTTAGCAAAATTGAAACACCACATGAGTAGTTCACAATATCAGTGGACTAACTGGCCATGAAGAATAGACAGTAATCAATTTAGAACAAATAATAAAATCTCTTTTTTAATGTAAGAATGAGTAATCCTTCATTTTTCTTCAGTGCTGAGAAGTATTAAATATTAGAGGAAGTAATCTATCGACAAATTAGTTGAATTTTTCCACTTTCTTATGACTTTTAAAGATCTGTAAATTGTCTTAAAAGTGATGAGAGACAAATGTTAAGAAAGCAAATACAGACATTTGAGCTGGTCAGACAAATGTAATGGCTGAGAGAATACCTTCAAATATAAAAGGGTTTTTTTTTTTTTCCATTTTCCTTTTCTGAGTGAGCAATAAATAAATCTATAATATTCCACACTGTTCCTGGATTTTAATTAATTAAGGGAAATTATTTTTCATTGGGAAGAGTTGATGCTTCTTCCACTAACCCACAATTTTGTTAATTATCTAGGCCACTTTGGGGCTGTGTGTGGCTCAACATTTAAAAAAGTTTCTTTTGCCTTTCTCTGTTCCTTGAAAACAACTAAATCAGACACAAAGCAGAAAAACAAAGGAACTTTATATTTAAATATAAGCTTAAAAATAGCAATTAAGAAAAATAATCCATATAGAGTTTTGCCTTTATCAGCCACACAACTGCATACTTTGACAGTGCTTAACAGGATCACAAGTAATGTAAAATTTTTAGGAACTGTATTCCTTCAAAATTCATATATTGACGCCCTAATGCTTAGTACCTCAAAATGTGACTATATTTGGAGACAGGGTTCTTAAAGATTTAAGTTAAAATGAAGTCAACAGAGTGGGCCCTACTCTAACTGGTATCTTTGTAAGGAGAAGAGATTAGGACATAGACACACACAGAAGACCAGTGAAGACATGGGAAAGAGCAGACAGCCATTTACAAGCCAGGGATAGAGACCTCAGAAGAAATCAACCATGCCAACACCTTGATCTCAGACTTCTAGCCTCTGAAATTGTGAGAAATAAATTCTTGTTGTTTAAGTCACCCAGTCAACGGTACTTTGTTATGGTAGCCCTAGAAGACTAATACAGACTTCTATCCTAACAACCACCATGGGTAAGGATGAAGAGATGTGATAGAAACCAATAACAATTGTTTGTTCTGTACAACAGATAGATACAGACTTTATGCTGAGAAAAGTTGTACCGTGACCTTTCTGGATAGGGAAGTCTATCATATGATCCTTTTCCACTTAATTTAAGAGTCTGAAAATAAAGCTATTCATCAAGTCCCAGCTCTTGAACCTATTATCTATTGCAGTGTCCTACCCAAAGGCCTTACCCCCTTGGCCTCTCTAATAATTCATGTGTTGTGGCAGAACTACGAGTAAGTGATATGTCTGTAAGAGTAGAAGGGAGCAAGGCTTCTATCAACCCCCAAAGTGGCATTCTCAAGGGTACTCAGCAAGGAGAACAAAACTCCCATGGGAAAGAAGACTTTGGTTATGCTGATTACTTTCCTCATATTTAATTGTAAAGGCTCTGAGATAACCTAGTATTTTCAAAGTATAATTTCTCTGAGTAGATGGTCCTAACTCAAGAGCCTGAATTTTACAGTAACTTTAAATATCATTACATTCAGGACTTAGGACAATATTTAGCTTAGGAGCTATTACCTGTGGTCTTTATTTACTGCTTGGAACCTAAGAGAAGATAATAGTTTTATATAACTTTATCATTATACATTTTGAATGATGATAAAAATTGCATTGCAGCTAAAAAAATGTTTCAATAGAGATATGTTTAAGCACTAGAGCAGTAAGGGATAGCATATATCAAGTAATGAAGGGTATGGGATGCTGAAAATAAAAATCAATCAGCAACAGGATTTTTTTAACTTACCACTGAAGCCCCATAGATGGTGAGTTTGTCAATATGATATAGATTTTGTCAATATAGCTCTGTGATACTCCAAATGAATAGAAAAGAACTTTAAAAATGAACTTTAAAAATGCCTTTGCTTTGTTAACAGAGAACCTGGAACCATTTGTCTTACATCCATAAGACAGTGCGATCAGTAGGACAAAGGCAATACGTGCCACTTGGGAACCAAGAGCAACAAATGTGAAGCCTGAAACCAACAGGCTGTAATTCACAAGTGTCCAAATCCTGCCCTCAGATACTCTTGGGCAGCTCCCACTGGGGCTTTAGCTGGGGAGTCAATTGAATTTCAATGCCTGAAAGGAACTCTTGGCCTTCTGGGAGCAACTATTCTCTGCTGAAACATGGGCAAGGAGTTTTAGGTAATAATCAGACACTAACAGTAACCATATGGATAAAAATCCAATTGTTCTTTCTCTCTCTTGTAACCAGCCTTAGGCCCAGGAAAACATATCCAGAAGTAACTAAACTAAAATTACATCTTTAGCCTCTATTTCATATTAATTAGACATCATACATTCTGCATATGAGCCTCGCTTATTATTCCAGTCAGCGATGGGAATCTTACCAAGACATCACTCTCACTCTGTGAGAATCTGAGCCCTCTGACCCTTGCCACCCAGGAGAAAGGGAAGTGCATATGTAAGAGACCATGATTACAAAATGAATTATTAAGGAAAGAAGTCAATCCAAAAATAATCATCACATTTGAAACAGCTTCTATGGCTTTATGGCCAGAAGTGGTACAAGAAAATGCCATACACATGGGAATTCTTAAAAACAAGGGGGTGATGGTGAACCCTTCATTACATCAGTCCATCAGGTAACATTTATGATAACCCACCATCTCCACATTTCTGTGTAACATGTACCCTGGGAAAATATAGTAAAAGTAGAAGAGACGGTCTCGGAATTTAAATCTCAGTGAAAAACACAAATGAAATTGTAAACATAGATTTCCATCCCTATGTGCTGAAAGGATCCTAGAACAAAGGGGCATAGGTGTGAGATTGTTAAATGAACAGGTTTGGGACAAGATAAACGTTAATCAGACATCTTTTAAAAAGTAGGACATAGGAGCTTCCCTGGTGGCGCAGTGGTTGAGCATCTGCCTGCTAATGCAGGGGACACGGGTTCGAGCCCTGGTTTGGGATGATCCCACATGCCGCGGAGCAACCTAGTCACGTGAGCCACAACTACTGAGCCTGCGCATCTGGAGCCTGCGCTCCACAAAAAGAGAGGCTGCGATAGTGAGAGGCCCGCGCACCGCGATGAAGAGTGGCCCCCGCTTGCCACAGCTAAAGAAAGCCCTCGCACAGAAACGAAGACCCAACACAGCAAAAATAAATTAATTAATAAACTCCTACCCCCAACATCTAAAAAAAAAAGAAAGTAGGACATAACAAGAAAGTAGGACATAACTCAGAGGAGAGAAAGCAAACTGCTACCCTGGGAAAAAAATGTGCATAGAGAAGAGATATCCCAAAGTCATAGGCAATTTAACCAGTGAATTTTCTCAAAGTAAAACTTCCTCCAGTGCATGAAAAGAAACAAAAACAGGCAGATCATTGTAGTTGAAGTTGGTTTTCAGTACATAATGGAATAGTTAGGATTAATGAAGACAACTGAAGCCTACTGTAGATCTCCTAATATCAAGTGACCTGGTAAAAATAAAACTTATTGAAATTATTTTTTTTCAGAATGAAACTATATACATATCAGCTTAATATTTGGATTAGCTCAATCATTCAGGTTGTTTCTGTGAGAATCTGTATGATATACCACGTAAAGTTCATGTAAATCATTGCCAAATCTTTTCCTGTTGGCATAGTTGAGTCCAAACAGAATGCTGAGTCAGGATAAGGTGACATATTCCTTTAGTAGTTTGCTTAAGACACTCCTTCTGTATGTACTTTGTTTTGCCTGTTCTCAAATGTTTGTCCCATAATAAGCCAAATATACAGAACATCCTGAATAATTAGTTGTCATAATAAAACTCTGTAAATAGAGATACCCATGTGGTGAATATCTGCTTTGGTGAATTATCTGTGGACAAAGAAATTAGCCACTTACTTCAAACACTATATCTGATTAAACCTTCCCCCAAAAAGGATTAGATAGTCACACTTGCAAGTACTTTGCATTGAGCTACAGATTGCATTTGGCAGGGCCTCCGAATTCAAAATGAATTTAAAATGAAGAAGCATTTGACATCCTTAATGCAATTTGATGCTGCAGTTTCCAGTATTTAAACTGCAGAAGATTTGCATAGAATTTCATTAAAAAAAAAAAAAAGAGGGAGAAAAAGAAGGGAAGTGAGGGAAAGAGGAAAGTGGGGAAAGGAAGGAAGTATTTTAAACTCACAGGAGTTCATAAAAGATCTCCAGAAAAGATGAAATGAATCTGTTGCTGTCTCAGGTAACACAAAAGCTACCATTTATCAATACGGGTTATAGTTATGGTGCATTCTTTCAATCAGGACTACTTAGTACATTGGTAAAGAAAAACAAACAAAACACCCTAAGCCAAGTTATGTGAATGAAAGGTCAGTTTTTCATCAAAACATAAGAAAAACAATATTTGCATCTTACTGAATCCTACATCAAGTTTGAAATTCTAAGGAAATGCCAAACTCTCTGGTTTTGTGGTGATTTCATGGTGAAGATTTGTAGAAAGAAAAATTAATGAGGCTTCCTGATAATGATATATACATAGAAGAAAAACCTAGGAAAACCATTTCTGAAATAGTTTTACAAAAAGTCCAATTATTATTTTCTAATTCCATCTTCTTTATCCAAGCCCCAAATTTAAATAATATCTCCTTTCTCTGAATAACTATAGTCATTTTTTAATTGACATGAACATTATTATTTTTTTCTCTATCATGTAGGATGAAAAGCATTTTGTTTAGAAGGACCCTCACTGAAACAACTAGGTTTATTTTATCCAATATCTTATATATAGTAGCCTCTCCATAATTGTTGATAATAAAAAGTGATTGCATGATGATCACAAGAATTAAATCATTTTAAAACTTAAATATATTTGTGTTTCACATGCAATACTATAAGCGCTTCAGGAAAATAGCCTATATTCAAAAGTAATAAATTCAAAAAATTTCTAAGATTTTAAAATTTTTATCTCTTATATTAAGGTTATTGTTCAATCCTGAATTCAAACTCGTATTGAAAGTCCTGTCTCAGAGATAGAGAAGTAAGTTCTATATTTTTAGCAAAGTTTCAAAGATTAAAGGCACTTCCTATCAGCAGTTTTACAAAGCCAACTGACGCACGAAGAAAACAATTTCTCTGGAAGACATTTGTTTCTGTTTAGTTATACACACATTAACTATCTCACCAGAAACATCTGCCCTAAAATTTTTACTAGGAATCAAAAAAAAAACCCCATATTTTCAGAAATAACGTGGGCTCCTGTAAGTGCCATTTATTATCCAGAGGTATTTCAGATACTGTTTGATGCAAGTTAATTGTTCAATACTATTTAGTACAAAGGGAACGGAAGATAAGGCATCTAATTGATGCATTAGCAGTCATTCCCACCTCCAAAAGTTGCAGGAGGCATTTTTAACAGCCATCATTTTCTTTGCAGGGGATCTGCTCTGAACAAAATGGAATATTCACTATTTGTTCTATCTTACATTTATTTAGCAAGAGCCATTATCATCCATCCCAAGTACACAACTTTACAGAACAAGAGATGAATAAAGCAACAATGTTTTGAATAAGCAGCTTTTGTTTTATAAAGTGCTTTCTGTTTTGTCTCAGGACCTTGTCAACTTGAGCAGATTCTTCCTCTGAGGTGCACAGATGGCCCTTCTATATTCATTGTTATTCACTGTTCATCTATAGTGATGTAGAAATCAGTGGATTCTGTCTTTTCTCCTTTCCTAAGTAATATTCCTTTGGAGTTTGACCCTAATAATTAGTTTTGGGGAAAATGAATGAATAGAATTATACTACTGCTACTTCCTGTGATTCTGTGAGGTGAAAATACGTCAGGTTTTCCATCAGAAATACCTATCTTTAGAATTTTATGCTACCATTGTAAAAATAATCCTTGGGTCAGAATTTAATATTTCACCCTGTACGTCTTTCCTATTTTTCTGCCTTGGAAGAAATGGAAATGTATTCTGAAGAAAAATTGGTTTTCTATTGCTAAGAGTGGCAAATGGAAAAAGACAGTATTGTTAAACTTACATCAAGGCTAATTGTATTTTTAAGTAATGTGCAAAAAGCTGCTTGCCCTGAAGAAGAGTTTTTCTCTAACAGTAATAACAAACTAAAAAACTATGCCTATAAAATCTGGCCTTTGAAAATACTATTGCTCTCTAGTGAAAGGGCTCTCTCTGTTGCCCTAGGTTCTAGAATGTTCTGAGGTAAAACCTGAGAGTCAAGTATGAGATTAGAGCTCCTTTTCCTGTATCATTTCCAACCGGTAGCATTCCAACCTAAAACTTTTTCAAATTAGTACCGGGCTTCTGAAAAAGGCAAAGTCTCTGGGGTACAGTTTTAACTCTGTTCTAGCAAGGAATCAAGGAAGCTGAATAACATCTCGGAATCTCAGGCTCCTCTTCTAGAGAAACAGTCACCCGAAAATATTTTATATCTCTACAGAGTATAGAATATACTATACTACATATGTTATACTATACTCTATATATTTTTATGTAAGTTATACAGAATACTTTATATTCTACAATAATAATGGAGTCTTTCTATCATAGACTCCATTATTATAGTAGGGAGTCCTGAAATGTTTACCTAGTAAAAAAAAAATAAAAGGATAAATTATACTGCCTACCTATGTACAAGCGCACTCAATCCTAAATATTCCTATGAATTACCAAAATATTATTGGGCAACCCCACTTAATGATTTTTTCTTTGATTCATCAATTTATTCATTCATTCAAGAATTATTTACTGGGTACTCAACACGTGCCAGGTTACATGATACAACCAAAAAAATAATAATTAATTCCTGTCCATTTAGAATCTACAGCTTGACAGAGAAGGCAGATATTAAGTAATTAATTACCACCAAATTGGATTAATATTAGATAGGGGAAAAGATTTTCCTACCATGTGTATACATACACATGGACAATAAATTGTTCAATGACTCTAGCATTGTCCAGTAACAGTGAATAATACAACACTCACTTATTTTGATGAATCTTTGCGGAAAATTAGGGGAATTCTTAGAACTAATAATAGCACAATAGGGCTTCCCTGGTGGCGCAGTGGTTAAGAATCCGCCTGCCAATGCAGGGGACACGGGTTCGAGCCCTGGTCCGGGAAGATCCCACATGCCGCGGGGCAACTGGGCCCGTGAGCCACAACTACTGAGCCTGCGCGTCTGGAGCCTGCGCTCCACAACGAGAGGCCGCGACAGTGAGAGGCCCGCGCACCGCGATGAAGAGTGGGCCCTGCTCGCTGCAACTAGCGAAAGCCCTCGCATAGAAACGAAGACCCAACACAGCCAAAAATAAATAAATAAATAAATGTTTAAACTCTCCTACGATAAATTCTCTACCTGACCTTTCATCTTTATAAGCTCGGTACTTCCTCTCTGTTACTCAAACTCTATTTAAAAAAAAAAAAAAAAAAAAAAAAATAATAGCACAATAGCTTTTCCTTTCTGTCAACACCTAATAGGTCTAATAATTACCATGAAAAATATTCAAAACCCAGCTGAAATCTCATTTTATTGGTGTTTTAGTCACTTTCTAAACAGATTTACTCAACTATAGAGGACACAGAGAGGTTTGACAGCGCATCCTTCTAAGGAAAACAAAATGATGCTTGATAGAAAAAATTTCCGGAATCCTTAACCTTAATCAATGGTTTCCTCACTTAGAGGATTCATTTTGCTTTTCTTCACTTACTTAATTTTATTTACCAAGAGTAGTGTTGTGGATGGCAAACTATGACAACACTGAGTTGTTCAATTACATTTTTATCCAAGCTTTTTATATTTTATTCATATGTAAATTATATTTGATCCAATATAAATTTCTCCTTATGCCTCACTGATTTCTGCTGTCTTTAAAAGATTTATAGCCTCCGGAAAAAAAAAAAAAAAGATTTATAGCCTCCAGAAATAGTCAATCAATGACCCCTAAAAAATGTTCAGTAAGAAAATAGTGTCACACTCTCAAAGGAGAAAAATTATGAAACAACAAACTAAGCTACGATTAAAGAGATAGCTTACTTAGTGTTACAGCTAAAAAGATGAGAAAGTCCAGAGGTATCCAGGCCCAAGTGTTATTACTGATGTCACAGTTTGCTTCTTTCCTCTTTTCTTACTCCATTATCTTTTGAATGTTGCACCCAAGTGTACAGTGATGAGAAATCAGTAGAAAGATTTGGTAATAGCAGAAATACTACCTGAAGCATTCCACATGTATTTGTAAGTAGTTACAAAATAAGTGTATAAGAAAGGATGAAAAGGTAAATGCACTACGGTTGTGTTTTGATTGAATTTGTGACTTGCTAGTTGAAGGCAACTACAGTAATGGATATATGCTTCAGCCTTGGTTTTCACTCTTCCTTGATCAGCCAAGCTTTCGTTCACATAAAAGTAAAGGAAAGAAACAGGATGGTAGGCAATTTCTTATTTCTCTAAAAGCTGCAAGAGGGGAGGAAAAAAACCCTCCAAGTAAAGTCTCAGAGGAAATCTGGTTTCTTTTAGTCCTGTTCCATTCTTGCTTTTGTGTCTACATGTTCACAAATAAATGATTCCAATTTGTAGTCAGAATTTAAATCTCAAGTATTTCACTCACTGAGAAAAGGAACATACATGAAGGCACAGGAGAATTCTGTATACAACTTTTGCTGTGACAAAATGTTCCCTTGGAAACTGAACTAAATTATTGGTGTATTCTCAACTAGGTTTATTCAAAATTTTGACTGGGAAAGACCTAATATTTGCCAATATAAAGAGGACCTTTGAAATTCATTTTTTCTTCTGTCTACAACGTGGAATTTGCTTAACATTAGATATTAAGTACAAAACACAATCTTTTATGTGCAAACTAGATATCTTTATAGGATCATATTGAATGGTCAGTAATTTCAATTCAACCATCACTGCCTATCTCCAGAGTGCCCAGCACTGATTAGGTCCTTAGGCTACATATGGACAACCTCAAGGATTTCTTGGTTTAGTAAAAGAGATAAACAGATTAACAAACTATGAAATTCATGGAGAACATACAAACGACAAATGTTATTTTATGATGGGCAATTTTGAATAAGATGTTTTGTTCATTTGCAAGATAGATGTGTAAATAACATGGATGGTGATAATATTGTAATGCTGACTACTCAGTGTATCCTGGGCAGTTGTGGCTAAGAGTTGGCCTCCCTAAACAGAGCAGGGCAGTTTACTCTGGTGGTTAGATTAGGCTGATTGAGGAACCTAGATAGTGGAGGCAGCCCAATGGGTAGGCAGGAGGAACACAGTATCAGAAGCCTTAGAGAAAGGGGAGAGACATTAAGCAACAGACAGAGCGCTGCTGAGAAAGATGAGTAGGCCTGGGAAAGATCTGGGGCAGATTCTTCTAGCCTAAGTGACAATCATACAACTTGAACAGACTTAATCAAGACATGTAATTTACTGGCTTGCATAACTGAAAAATGTAGTCAAGGTCATGCTCATGAAGTCATCATGAATCTATTTCTCACTTTCCTCTGGGATCTACATTCCTGTGTTAGCTTCTTCTACAGGCAAGCTTAAGCCAGTGGCAACAATGGGCTACTGTATCTCTAAATGTATAATCTATTAGTTTAACAATCCAAGCAAAAAGACAGAATTTTCTTTCTCCAAATGGTCTGGCAATTAAAAGCTGATAAATCAAAGCACTGTCTGTATCATCCCCATCTCAGAAACAATCTTTGTGTATCTGTTAGAAATTTTAGGAATTATATTCTTCTGCTATAATGACAATGATTAAAGTAAGTCCAGGGGCTTCCCTGGTGGCGCAGTGGTTGAGAATCTGCCTGCTAATGCAGGGGACACGGGTTCGAGCCCTGGTCTGGGAGGATCCCACATGCCGCGGAGCAACTAGGCCAATGAGCCACAACTACTGAGCCTGCGTGTCTGGAGCCTGTGTTCCGCAACAAGAGAGGCCGCGATAGTGAGAGGCCTATGCACCGTGATGAAGAGTGGCCCCCGCTTGCCAAAACTAGAGAAAGCCCTCGCACAGAAACTAAGACCCAACACAGCAAAAATAAATTAATTAATAAAGTAAGTCCAAGGTTTATTTCTCCCTCACATTAAAACACCATTTTAAAGCAATTATACTCCAATAAAGATGTTAAAAAAAAAAAAAAAAGACCAAAGGCCTGTATGGGACTAATACGCCAACACTACAGTGTAAGATGTAAGGAATGGAGAGAAAGACACAAAACTCTCATTACTTGTATTTGATAAAATTGTCTGAATAAAAGAATCCAACGTACTCTACAGAGAAATCATTATAAGTAATGTAATTGGCAAGATTGCTGCATATAAAAATAATAGACAGCTATCAACTACATACCTATACAGTGGCCACATAGAGTGGTAAAATCTTATTAAGTAAAATATAAAATCTTGTTAAATAAAATATATCATTTTCTATAGCAATGCAAGTATAAGTTACTAGACTAAACTTAAGGGATGTGAATAGTGAGTACTTTTTTAACAATAGAAAAATCATAAAATTCTACTTAAGTAAATTTAAACATTGGAAACATATACATGTTCACAGATAAAATGATTCAATAGCATAAAGCTATCAGTATGCCCCAAATTAATCTAAAATTAGATGGAGTTCCAATCAAAATCCCCAACAGATTTTTTTTTAAAGAAACCTATAAAAAAGTATATAGAAAAGCAGAGAGTCAGGGATTTTTTCAGGAAACCTGTCAAGAAAATTTACACAAAAAAGCCAACAACCAAGAATAGGCAAGACACAAACTATTTGTCCTACAGACATCAGGCTATTATGAAACTAAAGTAATTAAGAAACATGGTATTGTTACAGACACAAGGAAACTGACTCATGAAACAGAAAATTCATATAGGTAAGTATATTATATAAATAAATAAACAATGAAGATCATGGGCAGAGGGAACTAATTATTTAATAAATCATACTAGGAAAATAGCTTATTCACATAGAAAAAAATTAAATTGTATCCTTATCTGATAAAATAAAACACAAAAATCAATTCCACATAAAAAGTACGGGTGTACAGGTTAAAAAACAAAAAAACTTTAAAACTTTTAAAAGGAATGTTTTTATGGAATTGATACTGAAACTATTTCTAAAAATGACATAAATATAGGCACAGAGAAAAACATTGTTAAATTAGAGAGTATATGAAGTTTTTAATTCTTCTGTGCATCAAAAGGCATTAAACAATGTTAAACCTCAGTCACTGGAAGATTATTTAAAAACTGAGTAAATCCCAAGAGATTGCAATTTACAATATATAAAGAACACTTTTAAATCTATACGAAAAAGGCAATTCAACAGAAAAACTGACAATAGTTACATATGGTCACTCCACAGAATCAGAATCTAAACTGAATAAGAATCAATAGATATATGAAAAAATGAGCACCAGTAATCAAAGAAATGCATATTCAAACCATAATAAAATACCATTTGGTGCCCAACAGATAGTGAATATCTAACACTAAAAAATGCATGTAAATGCATTGAAACATCAATATATACTAGTAGAGGGCAAGTTGCAATAGTCAATTTGAAGACCTATTTAGCAAAATAATGAAAAGTACAAGATGATTTAGCAATTTAATCCTACATACATATTCTAGATAAATCCTCACACATACAAAAGATGTGTATAAGAATGTGCATAGCAAAAGTATTTGCAACAGAAAAAAAAAGTAGAAGTAACATAAATCTTTATGGACTAAGATATATATATATATATATATATATATATAATGGTATATTCATGTGTTAGAATATAATACAGCAGTGTAAATTAATAAACTCGATCTACATATATCCATATAGATTGATCTTAAACACTCAATATTTAGTGAAAAAGACAGGATACATGCAATAGGTATTATATTACACACACATGCGGAATTTTATAATAGTGAAACAGAACTCTGTATTTATTAAGAATATACAAAATGGGCTTCCCTGGTGGCTTAGTGGTTAAGAGTCCGCCTGCCAATGCAGGGAACATGGGTTCGTGCCCTGGTCCGGGAAGATCCCACATGCCGCGGAGCGGCTGGGCCCGTGAGCTACGGCCGCTGAGCCTACACGTCCGGAGCCTGTGCTCTGCAACGGGAAAGGCCACAACAGTGAGAGGCCCGTGTACCGCAAAAAAAAAAAAGAATATACAAAAAAATTGACAAAAGCATTAAGGTCACCTAAGGGAATGATGAACAATAAATGAGGACAGCATTTTTCTCTGAGCATAGGGAGTTGAATGGAATTAGGAAAGGATACTTAGGCCACTTCAGCCCATATTTGTAAATATTTTATATTATTCTATCTGGGTGGCTGTTAATAGGTATTTGATTCATTATTATGAGTACACTTTTATATCTGATACATTTTAATACATTTAAAAGATATTATGAGGGGAGATCAAGATGGTGGAGTAGGATGCAGAACCCACATTCCCCGACAGACACATCAAAAGGCACATGAGATGATGCTCAACATTGCTAATCAAAGAAATACAAGTCAAAACAACAATGACATATCACCTCACACCTGTCAGAATGGCTACCTTCTAAAAGACCACAAATAACAAATGTTGGTGAGGATATGGCAAAAAGGGAAGCCTAGTACACTGTTGGTGGGAATGTAAATTGGTGCAGCCACTGTGGAAAACAGTATGCAGATTCCTCAAAAATTTTTAAATAGAACTACTAAAAGATCCAGCAGTTGCTCTCCTGGGTATATATACATCCAAAGAAAATGAAAACACTCATTTGAAAAGATACATGCACCCCAATATTCATAACAGCATACTTATAATAGCCAAGGCATGGAAGCAACCTGTTCATCAACAGATGAGTGGTTAAAGAAGACGGGATACATACATACAATGGAATATTACTCAGCCATAAAAAAGAATCAAATTTTGCCATTTACAACAACAAAGATGGACCTGGAGGGTGTATGCTTAGTGAAATAAGTCAGAAAGAGAAAGACAAATACTCTGTTATCCCTTATATGTGGAATCTAAAAAATGAATGGATATAACAAAAGAGAAACAGACTCACAGATATCGAGAACAAACAAGTGGTTTCCAGTGCGGAGAGGGAATGGGGCAAGGTAAGATAGTGGTAGGGAATTAAGAGTTATAAACAAGTATGTATGAAATAAATAAGCTACAAGGACATTTTGTACACTAGGGAATATAGCCAATATTTTATAATAACTTTAAATGGAGTATAATCTATAAAAATATAGAATTGCTATGCTGTACACCTGAAGCTAATGTTGTAAATCAACTATACTTCAATTAAAATGAATAAATAAAAATAAGAAAAAATAAAATCTTTATGAGCCAGTTACTGAATTTACTTAGGGAGAGTAAGTAGGAATGGGGTACATAAGGAGACAATAGCAAAGGGTAGGTGCACTAATCTAAATCAGAGGTCTTCAACTGCAGCCCGTAGGCCAAACCCAGACAACCACTTGTTATTTTTTTAATAAAGTTTTATCAGAACACAATCATACTCCCTTTTTTACATATGGCTACTTTTATGCAACAATGGCAGAGTTGAATAGCTGTAACAGAGATAAGGCCACCAAAGCCGAAAATACATACTATCTCACCCATTACAGAGAAAGTTTGCCAGTGCTCTAAATGGGTATAGACTTTGCTTATTACATAATAATAAATTTTAGCTTATTGTATACATACTATAAACTGGGATTTTAAATGTATCTTCTCACTTCATTTTCAGTATTTGAGAGAATGTTAATATTATCCCTATATCACAGATGAAGAAACAGATTGAGAGAATTTGAGTAAAAATTTTCAATACCATTCTGACTAGTAAGAGACAAAAATAGGTTTCTCTGATCCAAAGTCCTATACTGATTTAAACCCCACCAAAAAAAGATAGAGATGGACTCCAGAGCTCTTTATTTTCAGAGTACACATTTTTACTCTGATTCACCAGTCTCTATTTTACTCAAAATAGAGACTGTTGAATCAAAGATCGGAAGAGGATAAGAACTAAGATGTAATGTATATAAAAACTGAAATTAAAAAAAGAAACGTACTTTTTGCCCCAAATAGTGGTAAAAACTGCCCCCCAAAAAAGGAATGACACTAGCATATCCACATACAATTTTTCTTTTTGTCACTCCTTATGAGATACCGAAGCACTGTGTTAACTTAAAGAGCCAATTATATGACATGATAGAACTCAGCTCAACAATTCTACTGAGTATCCGTTTCACATTAATCACTGACAAAGTGTATAAAAATCATGGACATAAATTGAGCTTTTTATAAAGCGGTAAAAGAGATTTAAAAAAATCTCCACCGATAGACTGTAAATGGCTTGAGGAGTGCAACCACGAGTGTACTCGATATAAACATCCAGGGAATTAATCAGATCTGTTCAAGCAATATTTTGAAAAGCACTATGCCTAATACGGAGTCTTATCCTCGTTCAGAGAAAAGAGAGAGATTTAGCAAAATCAAGGGGGAGTTTAAGAAAATATATCACCCAGTCAGACTATCCAAAGAACTGGAAGAGAAGAGATTTTATTTTATTTTATTTATTTATTTTTTTTTTTGCGGTACGCGGGCCTCTCACTATTGCGGCCTCTCCCGTTGCGGAGCACAGGCTCCGGAGGCGCAGGTTCAGTGGCCATGGCTCACGGGCCCAGCCACTCTGTGGCATGTGGGATCTTCCCAGACCGGGGCACGAACCCGTGTCCCCTGCATCGACAGGCGGACTCTCAACCACTGCGCCACCAGGGAAGCCCCGAGAAGAGATTTTAAATGAAAACATAAGAATGATGCAGTCTGGAGGTGAGTTTAATGTAACTGTGAGCCTTGAAACCTGAAAGGGTTGGGGTATGTATAAGAGGGAGGGCCATCAGTGTCAAAGGGAAAAAATATACAAAATCTTGAATACAAAGGAAATCAAAGGGATAATACTAGTCAGGTTAAAGTACGTTTTTTGGTTTTTTTTTGTACCCTTTCATATTTGTATTATATTTTGATTTCTTGTGAATATTTCCAAACACACCAATCCTCACCACATACCAAGAAGATGGAAGGGAAATAACGAAAGTCTTGAAGTCAGACAGACATTGAAGGCCAACCAACCTCTTGCTGCTATATTATAAGAGGAATGGGATTTGGGAGAACCCCAGAACTCTCTCTCTGCAGGAGAAAATCTCTGAGGGTCTTTGCATGTGTCCTGGAATAAGGACCTTCCTCACTTCCTCATGCAAAGTCTTTCTTTGCTGCTGTTGTTGAAGAACAAGGAAGTGGGGTCGATTATCCATGAGATAACTGCCTTTGACACATGGATTCAGAAGCAGCAGCAAATTAGCAATTGCTATATGGTTAGTAATTTATTCTTTACTGTTACAGAAGTATATTACGTGAAGAGATCTACTTACACTCAATCTCCAAAACAATTCCTTTAGATGGGCCTTTGAAGAAGAATGTGTGGGAGATAAAATCAAGTTTGGGCATAGCAATTCTTGGTGATGTTGGCTTTGGAAACTCTAGGGATTTCTACAGGGACACCCAGACCTTAGTCATTGAGTACATGGTGACTTATGCTTCTGGGATATTAGGATGTTGTGCTATCGTAATTTATTACACACTTTCTTTGATTTCCAAAAGCTCTAAAAAAGGAGACGATCACACAGCAATCAGTAGCTATGTAACCTTTAAACTGTCACCTTCCTTGACTGGTCCTGGTTCCTGAAACCGAAGGGATTATAGATGATCTACCTTTGCAACTTTCTGTTTCTAGGAACTGAAATAGCTTATTAACAATGCAAATATAGCTCAACATAATTACAGAAAAGGATAAAACTTCTATAATGTAAAATCACCTCAGACTCATCCCTCGGGAGCAACTATGGGTTTGTCATTTCATTGCAATGGCACATAGAGTACAAATATTTCAAAGCTGGATTCTGAAGGGCTGGGGGGCAATCCTGCACTAATGTGTGCTCCAGGCATCAAACTCCTTTCAGGGATTATTTCAGAGAAATAGGAGATTTAACTAAAATGTGGAACTAAGATTACTTGAAGTGGAAGAGGACTGAAGATGTGGGGGAAAAAATTACCTTAGGTGGAATTAATTTACCTGTGGGCAAACTCTGTGTGAGGGGATAAGGAAAGATGGTGTGGGCGGTATGGCCCATGGCAAAGCATTAATTCTCTTGAAAGGTGAAAGAGTAGGCCAAGTACATTTTAATGTACTCTTTCCAAGAGGAAAGGGTGAAATAAATTTCCAGCAAGCCTATGTATTAAAAATATATTATGGAAAACTACATTTAGGCATAAAAACCATCATGTTCCATATGATTAATTTTGAAGGATACTCTGTATGGACAACAATTCCAAATTTAAGAGTCAAATTTGTTTTAATTTGATTCTAATAATCTCTAAGAGTTGCTGCATTGAAGTTTTAGAAGGAGAAACAAAATTTTGTGAATGGAGTAATAATTCACTCATTAGGAATTTCCACCCCCGTGACCCAAGAGCATAATGAAGAGGCTTCACTCCAGGGTGTGTGGAGACTGCAGTTCTAGACTCAAACTAACCAGAGAAGTGTCTGCTAACACGCATCCCTCTCAAGTGAAAGAGTGCATCAGGCCGAACAATACAGACTGCTCCCCAAATGTCAATTAGACTCTTTCCAACAGGACTTGCGTAAGGCAGTATTTTAAACCAAGAAACAACGCTTCTATTAGCTCTATGACCTTAGGCAGATTCTACATTCTTCCAGAATTTCCACTGCTGCATTCTATCAGATAAATGCTGTCTTGAGCTTCAGATTCACTTCTGGATCACACTTTTGCCATCCCGTCCTGCCTAAGGATGCTGACTCCTGTGGGTTACATCAACGGGAGCCACTGCCTTCGGACTCTGGTTGGACGTGACAAAAGGGAAGCTCGGGTAGCAGAGCAGGAGGCAGGAGCAGCGTGATGTCAGGATCCTGATCTCCCTGCCTGTGTCCATTCATCACGAGTGGCTGCCCCAC
>NW_020173108.1:1952648-2003690 GCF_003031525.2 Neophocaena asiaeorientalis asiaeorientalis
TGTGCCATTCTTGACACAGCTCTCTCCTTCCAAATTATGCTAACTGCTTGCTGCCCTCATACCTTCAGGTCTAGAGGTGGTAACAATTTCTCTTCTGTCACCAGGTCCTCATTCCTGTACCAAATGTGACTTCCCTACCCCACCCCGACAATTCTAAATAGTTCGTTTGTAAATAAACCCTCTGAATCATGCCAGTGGGAGAGTGACACTGTTCCCTGCTGGAATCTTGACGGCTTCATTTGAAATGTGAAAATATTAATAACTATCTCAGAACAGTGTAATGAGGATTACATAGCCAAGTATTGGTGGTACGAAGTCGTCAATTAATGTTCTGTGCTCTCTAAGGAATAGAGCGTGAGGCGAGACTTAAGTGTGAATGCTTTTATTGAGGGGAGAGCAATCTCGATCAGTAAAAGTAAGGAAAGAAAACTGGGTCCAGAAAGGATGGGAAGCAATTGAAAGATGATGCATTACCTCCCTAGCCACTTCTGCATGATAAGCTGCAAAGAGACGCAGCCAATCTTTGACAGGTTACCCCAGGCACAAAAATCTCCTGATAGGCTATATGGAAAAGCTATATCTTAACCAGTTCTACAGACAGAAGATGGGAAGGGTGCCTCTTTTGGATGTCCCTCTCTTATTTTCCATTGGTCTAATTTGGTTCCCCAAATCATTAATTCCCAAGGCTTTCAGTTCACATCATCAGTCACACCAGTGGCTGGCTGGGAACCCAGATTTCAGGGTGTACGTTTCATCCACATTTGGAAAGAGCAAATAGGGAGTTATCAGGTGATTTGAGACAACAGTTGAGACAGAAACATTGTTTATGGGAGTGGAAGAAAGATGAGGCATTGAGAATCTGAGAAAGTACAAAAGATCCATCTGGTTTCTGGATAAGGCCATTATAATCATCATCCGTATCTTAGATACTAACCATTGCTGTCCTATCATGCTGCATTTTTCAGATATCACAGTCTTACCCTAGGAGTGAACTCAGAAAAGCCAGCATACCATATGATCCCACACAAGTAACGCCTAGTGGAGGAAGGAAGGTGAGAGAGGGCATCACCTAGGGGATCTAACCAAGTTCTCTTTTCTGGGAATTTTAAATTAGAACAGTGATTCCAGTAACTACCATGAGGAATGGTAGTAATCCCATTCCTCATTCTAGCTTACAGGGTAGGAATAAGCCACTGTTATGCAGAAGCAGAGAAGTCATATGTATACATGCAGAAGCAGAGAAGTCATATGTATACATACAGAGCAGGTTCACAGAGGAGAAGAACGGAAACAAATTATTAGTAAGCAGCAGAGGCAGGAGGCCACCAACTCCACAGGGAATCAAGAAGGTAGACTTTGCTTCAGCTATTCTGTATCATCCAACTGTATCTTGCTTCCCACGCTTGGATTTTTTGAAAACTTCATGGTGCCCCATGGAACAGTCAAGATATTTAAGGTTATAAGTGACAGACTCTATTGAAACAAACTTAAACGAAAACTAACAAAAGTAACATATTGACACATAAGTCTGGAATAGCTATGAATGTTTATCTTCAGGTTACAGCTTGATTCAGGAATTTAATGATGTTCTTAGGAAATCTAACTAATTTTCTCTTTCCCCTTGGCTCTCCTTACCCTTCATAGACCTCACTCTCCAAGGTGTTCTCTGCAAAGTGGCAGCAATGATAATCCTTAACGATCTTCAACAGTCTTCATCTCTAGAGAAATAACTTTAAATTCCAAAGTCCATATCAATCCCTCAAAAAGAATTCTGACTGCCTTGTCTTAAATCACTCAAAGACTCCAGAGGGATAGGGTACTCTGGACAGCCTAATTGCCAAGCAATTTCGTACTTAAAGTGAAGCTATGTTACTGTCAGCTCCATCAGGTAGGGAAAGGAAAATCTCTAAATGGAAAAGATGCTGAACAGACCAAGAAGGTAAAAAGATATCTACTGCGTTCCTCTATTTTGTTTTGGGAGAATCAAACAATCCCTGACTGAGATCGACACTTTTTGTAGCCTCTGACATACTTAATCCTTAAAAACAAACAAAAAAGTAAAACAAAACATTTCTGAGCAATGAGTAACTGCCGAGTCCAAGTCCACTGATGGACTAATAATCTGGTACAAAATTAAAATACAGTGGAATAAGTCTGATAGCGATGTGTGTAGAAGATACAGAAAGATTAGTCAGGACATTTAGGTTTTCTCTAATTGCTTTAGTTAAGCTTGCTTTCAGATATATGCCATAAAAGCCAACTTAAATTACACGGTTTTCTAGATTAATTACATTTTGAGAAGAATCAAATCTAAAATGGATGATCCTATGAACAGATATATGATGGGCATTAATTACCTGGTAAGCCTGTGAATGTTGACAAGAAGTATTTGTAGGAATAGAAAGAAAAGGGAAAGGGAGTGTTATTGGGGACCTTCTAGATTCTTACTAGGAGGCTATCCACTCCTAAGATTCATCCTGATTTCTGTTACCAGATATCTTTTTAACAACCGTAAACAGGGATTGAGTAAATGTGAGAGTTCACGGCATAAAGTTTCTGTTAACTTGACTATAACCGCTCATGGCAGGAGATGTTTTTATTGGCTGTGTTCTCCCTGGCCTTCTGGACGTTTCTGGAGAAGAGATGGAGGAATCGGTTCTCTTCTATGTTGTCTCAAAACCTCTTTCTTCTCTTCTGTGTTTGGCTCTTTGGGTCTTCAGGTGCCAAATTCAACTTTTCCAATTCATATTTAAATCCTTTCAAAAATTCTGTGACACATTTTAGGATTTTAACTATCCTATATATTGTAAATGTAGACTGAAATTGCTTAATAAGCCTGATGCTGGGAGGCAATAACAAATCTTGCTAAATATAAGCTAAACATAACATGTCTAATTTTATAATATATGCTTTTATTGGCATTTAGCAGGCACATGGTAGACCACAAGAAAAGATAGTTTCCTCCTGTTCTTGAGAATTATTTAACTTGGAGTGTGTGGTGTGTGTGTGTGTGAATGTGTTTGAGTGTGCATATATTATGGAAGTTTTATTCTTCTAAAATGGCTGTTTTATTTTTTGGAAAACAAAGTATTTCTGGTATGTTTATTTTTATAATTTTAGAGGTGGAAAACGTCACAGAAAGTAATTCTATCACCTGTTAATATTTTGGAGAATATAACACATACATATCTTCATACATATATATTGTATTATATCACAATTAATTTAATAATGAGTCCTTTTATAATAGGATTGTTTTATATCTTTGCAGACCAGGGTGAAATTCTATACTAAGATTTAATTTAAGCCAGTATTCACATTTAATATCCAAAAAACTCTTGAAAGGCCCACTAGCTATAAATCCCATTTCACCCTTATCTTCATTTGAAAAATAATGTTTAATTTCTCCTTAGAACCATCAAAGCTATATTGAAATGCCTAGGCATAATAAAGAAAGCCATTTGGTAGGAATAGAAAAATTGTCAGATAAATGTCAATTTATGACTCTATAAACATTCAATCTGTCCAGAAAGTGTGTACTGATTGAGTCAGTTTTGACAGATAAAGAAGACTCACTGAATATCCTTTCCTGAGAAACATGCTTCATTAATATTTACATTTCTCTTGACAGCACAGTTGCTGCAAGCTTAGGTTGGGTAAATATAGCCTGCATTTGACAAACATACATAGTCATAGGCCTGCATTTGTCGAAGAATTCAAATACTTTGGGTAAGAATATGGGCCTGACTCTTTCTCTGGACTTCCTGGACCCAGAACCTTAGGGGGCACTAATTCAAGGGGAAAAAAAAAATCTTTAACACTTATTTTGAGGCATGGAGGCATGTATATCCAGTTAACTTGTGGTAGAAAAAGAACAAAGGATGGCTTTGGTTCCCATATCCTCTCCCATTTTTTTTTCTTCTTCTTCATTTTTTATTCCACTGTAAGCAGTCACTAAAAATAAATCTGGTCAACAGGGGCAGGTAAAATTGGAAGGGTTGCTATAGGAACACACAAAGTGATGCAAAGAAATAACCACTCTAATTTATGCTGTGTTTTCATGTTGTATTTCCATTGTAGTTAAACTCAACTTCAAAAGACATTCCTTAAGAAAGACACTACTTGAAATGCAGGAGACTCTTTCTAAGAGAATTTTATATACTAACTTTAATAAACTCTCAATCTGAGTAGAGCTACAAGAAGAAAACTGGCATTTCTTCAATTTATTCCATTATACTTTCAATGCATTTTGATTAAAATCGCTTTTGCACAGTGAAAGGCCTGGGAATGCATTTCAAGAGTGAGGAAAACGTTACTAAGGAGGAGGGCGGTCTGCAGCAGCCCACACTCCCTTCTCCCCAGCTGCCCTCTCCCATTCTGAGAGGCAGAAACTATATTCCAACCCCAAGACCCTCCTCATTCCCAATCCTGTTGAATTATCCTGCTCAGAAACGATGCTCTCCTTGAATGTTGTCTTTTCCAAAGGTGACAGACACAACTGCCTTGTTTCTGACCTCCATTTGATAATTCCAGCATAATCACTGGAGGCCTCTCAGATTGACATACCAAAATAACTTCGCATTCAGCAGACCCATGACTGAAAGGACAGGATCATGGCCATCACAGCTACATGAAAATCCTCTAGAGGGAAGGGGGGCTTTCTTCATGACTCAAAGCCTTATATTTGAGAGAGTGGTTAGCTCAACCAAAGCTTACTGATATCTGTGCATTTTCATGTGTCCAACTCATAAGCCCAATTAATTTTCCTTTTTTTTTTCTCACCCAAAAGTGGTGGGTGTAGCCCATGAGTGATATATTCTCAAGATGTGAGTGCAGGAGCAGTTCCTACCCCAGTGATCAAAAAGTCCCACAGATCAAGATAGCTCAGGAAACAAGATCTTTTACAAAATCACATATATGACACGGCTAGATGCTACAGCATTTTCCTTCCTTCTCCGGTAAGTCTGAGACAAAGGTCAAATGTTCACTCTTTCCTTCTTGTTTTTGTTGTTGGTGTGTGTGTGCGTGTGCGTGCGTGCGTGTGTGTGTGTGTGTGTGTTAAAGGGAATATTTTAGGGTTGACAGGGGAGGAACTGTGGTTAATCTAACAGTGTTATTGCTCCATTTTAGTCAGTTCAGGAAAGTGGTTTTACTTGTAGCATCTAGTTGAAGCATGGGGTTAGAGGAGGCAAGAAGCTAGAAGGAAAACAAATTCTCAAAAGATACATGTCACAACAAGCTTTTTTTCAAAAAATGTAAAATGACTTATCGGAGAGGGGTGAGGGATTAATGTATTTGCAAATTATGCTTTTTGTTATGGAATAATCAAGCATATAGTATCCACTTGGGGCAAAATACTCAAAAGTTCAGTACTAGTTTATCCTGCCTATTTAATGGCTATTTAAATGATGTCTTTTCAAGAGCTTTTAATCATGAGTGTATAAGCATGGAGTGGGCGGAAAAGAAGCATAAAAGCAATTTCTCTGCTGAATGTTCCTGACCAAACAGAAAAACACTGAGACCCAAGGTTGTGTTTGTCAAATATCCAGTGCTTGCTTTACTGAAGCACCTAGTATATAACATTGCCTACTTTCGGTAAAATTGTACATAGAGTTCTGGCATATGTCTTAAAGACTTTTCCAAGAACTGAAGCAAAGAGGTTATCAAAAACATTGGACTGATAATGTTTTCCAAAAACACAAATGTCTAAAGTAGAAACACTTCCTAAAACCCCACAAGAAACTCAGTACCATAAAAGACAAAACATATCATTCCAGAAAATATTTCTCATGTTTAGAAGATCTTGTTTTAAGGTGAATAATCTTCTCATTTCAAATCACTGGCAATGAGAGTTGAGGGAAGGGATGGATGAGGGAATTTGTGCCTTCAAAGGCAAAGAGGGACCAGTTTATAAGTGATACCTTTCATCTCCAGAGCTGTTAGCTGGAGGGCAACACCAAATGTTTAGTCTGAAAAATGAATTCAAATCACTCTGCAGAATAAAGTTGCAGAGTTAACTAACAGCATTAGATACTGTGCTTTCCAATACAACCCATCTTGTCTTTTAAACTCAATGCTCAATCTATATAATCACAAAAGGAACATATTTTTGTTTGTCTTGAGAGAATCATTCGCATTTTTAACATCTATCACTGCTGCCCACACAGATAAATAACTAATTTGAGAATTAATGAACTGGCTTATGTACATATGCAATTATTTACTACTTACAGTTCCTTGTTGAGAGCACAGCACTCCTTCATCATCTGTGGGATGTTGCAGTCAGTGGAGTTACCCTTTACCCAACGAGCATTTCCAGTTTCTTGGGCATTCATACACCTTTCCTGCCACATGGAAAAAGTAAAGACAACTCTGTTGAGGGTTGACACAGTCTAAATAACTACCTATTCTCTTACCTGCCTACATTCAGAACCAACATAGAGAGTCAGAGAGATGTAAACTTTCAAATCACCTTTATTCTTAATTAAACTGATATTGGTTCCTATTCTTTAGGTTTACAACGTAGGTGGGATTCACCTTTGAATTACAAAGACTCACTCATTCCAGGCCCTGGCTGTTTGGACCGACCACAGGCCCAGCTGCAGGAGCTGGGTCTTCACGTTTAGAACTCACAGCGTGGAGGCTCAGAGAAGAATGTGTACATCCTGACACTGGTTGGCTCCCAAAGAAAGAAGAGAACAAGAGGCTGCACAGAGTGGGCCCAACTTACCCCTAAGCCTCCAGTCAGATAAATCACTTCTGAGAGGTAAGTCAGTGGCTTAAAGGTCAGCTCTATTACTGCTCTGACACCCTTCCAGAGAAAGAAGGACACCAAGGGAAAAAGAGAAACACTGCCCCCAGTGCAAGTGCTTTTCCCCACATAATATGCTATTGAAAAAAGTGTGCTAAATGGAAACTCAACAGTCTGAAGTAAATGCATTTGCCTTGGTAAGTTCCAAATTTAATATGAAGAAGTGATTTAAATATCAGAAAAAATGTTAGCTCCTTAATCTCTAACATTAAGCCATATTTCTACTAGCATGGATCCTTTGATATCAGCCTTATCTATATCTTAATAAAAATAATTGGTGTAGAAGTTTAAAATTGTCATACCATTGATATTTTTCTCTCAGCGAAAAAGCAACATGCATGCACGCACACACACGTACATGCACACACACGTTACATTGCTCAGTTCATTGTATATGTATTAATGTTTAAATAAACCTTCCTAAATATCCCACCCCTGTTATAATATAGCAAAACTTGCTTTGTTTAAACAGAGCTTATCTCGTCCCTAGAATGTCCACTATGCAGTACCTTCTTATGTGTAAAGGCAATGGGGTATTCTTTAAGCTATGCCAATATTTTTGCGCCTAATTTTTCACTGATAAAACAAAAGTTTAGATGACTTACATTTAATATGAGTTGCAGAATAAAACTGCTTACAACTTGAAAAATCCTCCGTGTCTTTGATTTCCAAATGCTTTGTTTTAGCCAAAAACTTTGCATATGAAGAAAATATGACATAAAGAAGGAAGTGGTTTATGAGTTTTAACTATTCTCACATCAACACAGAACAAATAACCCAACTGCAGCAGAACTGCATTATCACACTCCCTCAGACACGTTACATCCAAAGTGACCTTGTGTCAGTTAGACGGGTGATGAAGTTGGTCAGAATGAGTAACTCACTCTTCCCTTGTATTATGTGCAGTTGGAAAATAATCATTTTTTTGTGCAGTGGGAAAATAATCAAACACACCATGCCAGGTGCTGTGGATATAAGACAAATAACCCAAGGACTTAAAGGGGTTTATGAATTATGAAGAAGAGCAGCTTATACAAAGTTATCTATAAATATTTGTCATAGGAGATACAGGCATACTGTGGTTTTCTTCGTTCAATGTAAAGATGGAGGTTTCTGAGAGAAAAAAAAATACCTGGGGCCAGGGACACCATGGAAAACAATCCTGGAAGAAGTAGCAACGAAGAATAAGATTTGGATCAACAGACAGGAGCATTGCAGTAATCCAAGTGGGAGAGTAGAGGAGAACTCTGTGCACCAAAGAATGAAACAGAGATGAACCTGGAGTCTTAGCCTGGACTCCCCAGAAATCGGAGCCTAGGAAACAGGCTACCTAACCTAGGAAACAGGAGTAAGGGATTAAGAGGAGTGAAGCAGGGAAAGGGGAAGAGCCAACATGAGGATATATTTCCTAATTGGTGCGCTAAATACAACAAATTGCTCCATCATTTCCCCAGAGACCCAACATCCTTTCAGAACGGGCTGACAATGGATGGAGAAAGGAGGGAAAAGTAGGAAATTTTTCACAATGGCTTCCAATTCTCATTGGTCAAAAGTCCTCTCCTTGTGACATTAACTTCCACACACTTTCAAGTCAGACGTGTGGGAGTGTGGACACCCAACAGGCTCTCATTGTGGTATCAGCAGTGCCCCAGGGCAAGTATCTTCAATATTAAATTCAATTTTAGGACCCTTACTCCATTAAAATGTGAGAGTGAATTAGAGTTGGAGCTGGGAGAAGAGGACCGGAAACAGGAATGCATGTTGTCATGCCTTTGTAATCAATTCAGCTGAGAGGTCTCATGGACCAGGACCAGGGCTGTGACAATGGGATTGATAAAGGTGCTGGGCGAGGATTCAGAGGACCTGGGTTCTGTTCCATATTCTGCTGCTGACTCACTTTCTGACCTCAGACATGTGAAATCACTTATCTGAGTCTCAGCTTTCTTGCCTACAAAATGAGATCAACGAAACTGCCTCACTTGCCTCATGAAGTGATGAGACTCAAAAGACTGCGTGAGAGGTCATTATTATTACCAAAAGCTATGAACAAGGGGAGTAGTACTGTTTTTTACTGTAACGTTACTTCCTCCTGACTTACTGAGATTGAAAGTCGAACACCAGGAAAAATCCTTAGGTTCCTCTGCTCAGCTTCGTGTAAATAGAGTCTGCTTATTGAAATAAAATAAATACAGTTGAGACAATTACCTAATTATTAGAAACTCCAGCAATTAAAAAAAAAATTCTGGGCTTCCCTGGTGGCGCGGTGGTTGAGAGTCTGCCTGCCAATGCAGGGGACACGGGTTCATGCCCCGGTCCGGGAGGATCCCACATGCCGCGGAGCGGCTGGGCCCATGAGCCATGGCCACTGAGCCTGTGCGTCCGGAGTCTGTGCTCCGCAACGGGAGAGGCCACAACAGTGAGAGGCCGCGTACCTCAAAAAAAAAAAAAATTTCTGTGTTGAAGGAACAAAACTGTTCTTAACTGAGCTCTCCAGATTGCTCACAATAAACAAATTCCCTAACTTCTACATTCTCAATCACAATTTGCTTTGTAAGCACAAAATGTCTTCATCTATAACTTATAGAAATTTAATAACCATGGCTTTGTCTCCACTAGCAGAACAAAATTTTTGAAATGAGATAATTATTTAGATAATAAAATCCTAAAACCCCATTCATCTTAATTTTAGGAAAAAATATGGTCCTTTACCTAGATTATCAAGATAATTACTTCAATGCGCACTTAAGCAAGCATAGATTTCCCTGCATTTATCTCTATTATCTACCTCAAATCACTAGGGACATTCTGGCTCAGCTCCATCATTAAAGTGCCCCTACCATCCTGTCCCTACATTCCACTTTTATCCCACCTCACCTCCAGGCACTGGAAACAACATGGATGGTAACTGGCATTTCCAAGTAACCAGTAATACCAGTAGTTTCTTTCTCTGGTTTTAGCGTCTAATAGATATAGGATTTGGTCTCTGTAAAGCAAATGGTAAAAAGCCCTCAATGAGGGGACCTGTAATAACTGAGACATTCTGAGTTATTGCTGGTCCATAAACCAAATAACTTCTGTTCTACTTCTGGTTCTTCCATTAACTGGTTGTGACCTTGGGCAAATAACATAACTTGTCTGAGTCCCTGTTTCAGCAATTATTATTAAACAGATTAGACTGGATGTTCTCTAAGATATTTTCAAGCTGTGATATTCCATAGTGATTCAAACAGCAGTATGAAATGACTTTCCCATGAATATGACCTGTTATAATTAAGGTTTAACTAGCCAAACATAATACTATCAAGTATTATAGGAACAGCAGCTAACACAACTAAAGCAGCCCATGCTACACTGGAAAAAACTCGCTAGAGTTGATTGCTAAATTCATATATTCCCGAGTCTGATACTTTCAATTGTAGGGACAAACATTTGTGATGAAAACAGAACAGCTAATACTACAGAAGTCAAATGTGGTAAGTATATGCCTGCTCCCATTTCTCAGTGCAAAATAATCTCTGAGAAATGCAGGAATATACAGCCTTGGTCTGTTTCTTGTAACTACTTCTGTTTCCTGCAAGTCTTTTTCCTTCTGGCACTGGTTGGTCAAAGCCAACTGAGAATAGTTTGTCTTTCAACCAGGTTTTCAATAGCTAGTATGTGGCAGTGCAGTTCAAATGATGTGCTCAAATATGTACCTGAACTGCAGGGTGATAGTTAAGGGAACAGCCAAAAGTTTTATCAACTTGCCAAGCCAGGAGAAGAACTGCCATTCTTTTATCAAAACTGAGGAGGTAAACAGGGGTAACTGCTTGTGTGGAAAACCAAGCGACTCATGCTCTAAGTGTACTTACAGGAGACCCCACCGGCAGGGCAAAAGGTCTCCTTGGGAAGAGTCGTTACCACAACAGACAACAGGGCAGGTGAGAGCCCCGAATTCTATGCCACAAAACAGAACTGCAGTTTAAGTCTGTGAAAATTTTAAAGCATCTTAAGCCTTGCCCATTAATACTAAATGTCTAGAAAGCATCCATTTTAAATCTAGACCTCTGTGCAATATAACTTCCTAATAAGCCCTAGAAAGATGAAATTATTGCACTGGGTTCCTAGGCATCAGCTGGAGGAGATGGCCTGTTATAGATCAGCATTATTGTTTATACACAGTTTGGAAATAGAGTTCTTTTGAAACAAACATAACATCTTAGTTTTAGAAGAGTTAATATGTGATCCCTTCCACTAAGAAGGCTGTTTCTAGTCTGGTATGACAACCTTGCCATCTGCCCGCAAGAAAACGCTTAGCTTCCATTATTTTAGGGAAAGTGTATGAGGTGTAGGTGACAGACTATTTTTAATATGTACTCAGTTGTTTATTCATATGTTGTCTGGGAACTCCCCAAACACTAAGGTTCTTAATTCCCTCTTTCACCTCCATATCCCCTACTACTAAAACAGGTTGGCACTTAGAAAATCGTCAGCAAATACTTATTGAATGATATATATGTCCAAATAAGACATTCATAATTTACTCCACTGAAAATAGTTATTATTACATAAAGGATCTTGCCTTTCTAGATTAATGGTACAGTTTTAAAAGTCCCTTGATAAACATGTATGTTCCTTGGCTTACACTTAGAAATTATGATCTATTTAGTTTCTGGTGGGGTTCCAATGTCTGCCTTTTAACAGTCATCCCAGGTAATATGGATTCAAGAGATGCAGGAATTAAAGTTTGAAAAACACTGCAGTAGATGTTAATGTATGTTCTCCATGAATACCATCAACCCAAGTTTTTAGCCCATGTCCAGTTCCTATCCTTGATCGAAGGACTATAGGGGTCAATAAAATGTTTAAACAATCTTGTTAATATTAACAAGTACTCCTCAAGTTGGTAAAGTATAAAACAGAGGTCAGTATCTGTGTCAAAAATCTATGCTTCTTTTGTAAAAACTTGCCTGAAAAACTCAGGCTTATAATTTACCAAGCAAAGCATTTCAGAAGGAAGAGATGTTAAACTAGTAAGTGTATAATTCGCAATAAATAAAGGGTATACCTAGCTAAAAAAGAGGCTTAATTACATTCTGGATTTATAAACAAGTATTATGATAACCCGGCAAAAAGGCCGCCTGGGATCCACAAATTTCAGAACATGAGCAGAACTTTCAGCCAAATCCAAACGCCTTACATAGATTTATCATTCCCAAGATTTTGTGTTTTTTTGCATCTTAATTTAATACTCAAATAGCCTCTGGGGTTATCTACTGGTTCTAATGTAAATACTGTTAGGGAAGAAACTGAAACTCCTTTAATTTTAGGGGCCAAATACAAAAAGTCTGGAAATGCTATTAGTCATAGGTGACTATTAGAAGAATATGAGTGTCTCTGGAAAGACAACTCTGATGCCATAAGTTTTCCTATGTAGCAACTAAGTGAAGGTAAATTCTATGCCTGGTGACATCAAATAAGTGTTGAGCTTCTATTAAATATCAAAAACTCTGGTAGGTGCTTCAAATGCAAAGGTGAATCAACTCAAGTCTCTACTTTCAAAAGCTCACATTCTGTGACTCAGTTATAATAACATGATATAGGCACACACTGCCTAAGGCATTGTGAAACTACCTACCCAAGAGTGGCACTACCTCAGGCTTAAAGAAAGGAATGTAATAAAATAACCCTAGAAGAGGCGATAACTGCAATGAAGTCTTAAAGGCAGAATAGGAGTTAGATAGGAGGGCGTGGGGAAGACAACATAAGGCATTCCAGATAGGGAACAGATAAATAGAGGGAGGAACAGCATGGAAGATTCATGGACTTACATCAATATTATGTTATTGGAGCGTAACATAGGAATAACTGAGTGATGAGACATGAGGATGGAAACTCATAAAGGAACCAGATCATGGTGTATTTTATCTTATAAGCCTTTGAAATGTTAATAACAGACACTGGAATTCTCAGTAAAACAGGGAATCATTGCAAGGACAACGTATTAGAAACCTATTTTAATTAGGAAAGTATGACCTATCATGAATACAATTTTCATTTAGGAATGTTGGCTCACAAGAAAGGGAGCTAATTAAGCTAATAGGTTTTATTGCTAAAATGTGCAATTATATCAGGAAAAAACCCTGATACTTGGTGGAATAAGCCAGAATCATGAAGTGTGATGATCACTCTTGGTTCTCATTTCTAGTCCTTCCTCTAGAGATAAATGGATATGTAGCTAATAAACGGTTATTGGTCACCTATTTTCTAGGGCTTCCCATATTAAGGGAAAAAAATCAGCAACCAATATTTAAAATAACTTTTTTGCAAAATGATGGGGTCAAACCTAGGAAAGAAGAAGTAAATTTTCATAATCATCAGGAGAATTTTAGTTCTTTGAAATGTTCTAGCAATAATATTTTATGATTATATGCTCTTCCAGCCCCTTTCGTTCCTGCATCTCCATACTATGTATTTTAGTAGCATCCTGTGTTATTACTCCACTCATTTTCCCCCTTTTTTCATCATGAGATGAACATTCTATTCAAATTAGAACAACTAAAAGCATCTTAAATTGAAGAATATCTTTCCGTAGAACCATTCATTTCCAAAGGAAATTAGGTGGAGACAACAAACAATTAGAGAAGCAGTAGGTATGCGTTAAAGGGTATTTGTCCTCCAGATTTATCTTTCACTCATGGATGACCCCATCACAGAAAGAAATTAGCATAATTTATATCAATAATTTGTTTCTGTGATGTGTGAAGAAAATAATACCTTATAATAAATTAAAGATGGCTTTACGACTGCATTTTATCAGCTTGTTTACTCTTATTTATATTTAGAGCTGCAAAGTCATATTAATAGAGTTATGAAAATGGCCCACAGGCTGAAGCCCTAGTGGTTTCCAGTACAATAGGAATGGTACTATCTTACCTAAGCGAGTAGAAAGGCTTTGCTCGATTTGACTTTCCTGATTGTCGAGAGACTGCTTCTAATTCTCTAGTTTCGCAAGCTTGAGGTCACCTAACAGGAGTTGCTTTCTTTTGTGTAAACTGGTCAATCACTTTGCCAACCAAATTCACTTGATTTGCCTTTTAAAGTGACCCTTTGGCTTGTAATCTACATTCTCTTCATGCTTTATTTCATTTTATTTTGCTGGAGAACATTTTAGAATGTTTGTCATGAAAAGAGCTACATAAATATTAACGTATTGATAGTGTTATGGCTTTTCCAACCTATATTTTATGTCGTGGGTTTTAAGAGCTACAGAATTTACTGACTACACAGAAAATATAAGTATAAACAGACTTACTGAAATGCCCCAAATGTGATAAAATATATGAATTATTAATCCTATGAAAGTCAGTATGATCCTGTTTAAATGCCAAATTCTCTAAACCATTCTTGGATTTTTTTTACTAGTAGAGATAAAATTTGGGATATTAAAGATTTGTAATGAACCCTCTAATTTTCGAAGTTTAAAGTTAATTTGGAGGTAAATATTATAAAGTAAACAAAAGCATAAATTAGGACCTATCTAGAGTGACAAAAGCACTCAACTTAAAGCTGCACGGTCTCAACCGGTCTGGCTGTGTGCTCTTACTCTGAACCCTACAAGGGACATAAGATCAAAAGTCAACTGGTTAAGAATTGTCTTATAGCTATAAGGAATTTTAAAAATAAATGTTCTGGATAAAACATATATCCACACTTAATGAGCATTCAGTATAGCCTAAAAGGGATAAAAATAGCTTACCTGGAGATACTCTAACTGTTGCAGCAAAGAAGAAAATTTGAGGGGAGATTCTGTACAAGTGCTATATTAAAACACATAAATTTTTATATTCAACTGTGTAAATCTGTATAAAAATGACAATTCACTCAGTGCCTTATTATAATGTAGTAGTGAGAGGGCAAATCCATAGGAAAGGGAAAAAGTAGCTATTCCATCTTCGAGAAGTTCTTGCCCAGTACTGACAATAGGGATTGAACTGTACTAGGCAGTAAACAAGAAGACAGGGCTTCTACTCTTAGTAAAATTAAAATAGTGTTCAGGAAGACAAAGCAAACATGAAAATATACATGGAGAATAGAAACAAGTTAACATTCTGCCAGCTGGGTAAGAGTATTAACTGCACTGGCAAAATGGTGAGTCATGAAGGTCATCTGCTGCAGGGTCTTGACTTTGGTTGGATGAAAATTATATTAGTGCATTAATGAAGAATAAACTGGATGCTATACTCAAGAGGAAAATGTAGCATTACTCAAGTCAGAAGACTAAGAAGTAGTGAGATACCCGAGATGCTGAAGTAACATGTTCCAATTAAATGAAAGATTAAATCAGGCTTGTGTTTTGGCCTCAAATGGATGGAATACACATTAGTCTTAGAGTAGCAATATGCCAATATTTCAATAGCAGTTTCTTCCCTGCCACCTTCATATCAATAGTTTTTATAGAGCACCGATTATAGGCTATGCCCTGTGATAATAAATTAATATATACTGTCCCATGTAAGGATCACATCAATTCTATGAAAGAGATTTTTTCCCTCTTCGACAGATAAAGGAACAGAGTCTTATGAAAATTGTAAATTATGTAGCAACAACATGGGTTAGGGGTGAGAAGACGTCATCCAAATTCCCCAAAAGCTTTTCTCAAAGTATGTGTCTTTGGGCAAATCATTAAATTCTTAACTTCAGACTTCTGCTTTGAAAATTGAAGGCATTAGACCTGAGGCCTCAAAGCTCTTCCCAGCTCTCCCTTCCCCTTTGCTCCTTTCATCCCCTCTCCAAAAAAAAAAAAAATAGAATAGAAGAGGCGATGGACCAAATCTTTAGATATGTGAGGCAAAGTCAATTAAACATCAGCCTAATCAGTGTTTCTGCAGAAGACAACTCAATGAATGGAAAAGGAAAAGTTAAAATAGAATATGCAAAGATAGATGAGAACAAAATTTGCTGGAAAAAAAGAAATAACCAAAATTGCTAACTGAAAGAGAAATGAAAATTTAATTAACAGGAAAAACAAATTATAAAAAATGATCAGTGAAGACACATCTGGTTTGAACAACAGGAAAAATTCTTTTTCCTGTTTTAAGGCAGAAAAAAAATTGAGAAACTTCAAGAAGGTGTTGTGGGAAGGGTGGGATAGGGGTAGTGTCGGGGCTAGCTCCAATTTCTCCATAGCCACAGTATCAACATTCGGAGGGAAAAAGAACAGTTCTAAGCAAAAATCGTTTTACACTGTCAAATGTAAAGAAAACGTTTAACAAAATGAACAATATGGGAAATTATGATCCCTTTTTGAAAACAATACAACAACATAATTGATTCAGACAAAGTATAAATGGAAAAGATGAGAGAAAAATAAAGCTTAGAATTCAACTGAACACAGCAAGGGAAAATGTATATATATATATGTGTGTGTGTGTGTGTATATGTATACATACACAAAATATATATACGCATACACACACACCCACATCTGAAGACTAATCTACATGGAAAATAAAATTTTAAAAGATGTTCTAAAACATGATGAAGAAAAAGCACAAAAAAATCTGATGACAAAGAGGCATAAAATATCCTAACATTATAGAAAGACTCAAGTTGGTTCAAAAACATAAAATTCACCCTATATTTTATACAAAACATGTAACGAAACAAGCTGCTTAAGAAAAGGTGAAAGTAGAAAGATGGACAGATTTAGACCAAACAAATTCTTAGAAAGAAATAGCAATATTACTTATTTTGAGAAAGTTTAATACAGGGCAAAAGGTGTTAACAAAGCAAGGAGAACAATGAGATTATAACTCTAATAAATCTTTGTACAACAAATAAAGTATCACAACACCTAAGTAATGAAATATAGGAAATATGCAAAAAATCAATAGAAAGCAGATATTAATTTATATCAATAAGATTGTGAAAAATCTAGTAAACTAAAAAGCATGTAGCACTTTTAAAGGTATGTGTTTATTTATACTTATATTTTTTGATATTTGTTACATATTATTTAATTATATTTATTTTATTTGTATATGTACATGCTAATGTCCAGATTAAATTCTATGCCTCCCAAATAAATGATATACATTCTTTTCTAGTATCCATAAGGTATTTTTTAAACTGACCATATTTTTGGACATAATGGAAATGTTCACCTATTTCCCAAAGTGTAGGTATTATATTTGTAATAATACGTTGTAATTACTTTGTAAATTATACTTCAATGTAAAAATTTTCTCTAATAACAAAATGGTAAGCAAAAATAATATGGCAAAATACATTTCAAACAATCCCTAGGTTTAAGAAGAAACCAAATCCCAAATTGCAAAATTGCTACCAACTAATGATACATATCACATTATATATGATATGGGTAATGATATGCTCCAGAAGTACATGTGTAACTGAACCAGGTAAATTAAAATGAGTCAACTAAGGGTCTGCATCAAGAAGGTAGCCTTAAAATGACCCAAAGAGCAAAAACATATCCTGTAGAAGGAACCTTAGAAAGAAAATATTTTAAAAATTTATTAAGAAACAGGAAAGACAGCATTAATACAGGAATAGCAGTTTTAGAAAAAAATATATAATGAATCATGGAAAGCAATAATTAAGAATAAAGGGAAAGCAATACAATCACTAAATTAGTGGTAAGAAACAGGACTTTGACCATAGATCTTGAAGAAATTAAAATAATCATAATGGATCTATTTTAAAGTTTTATATTAAAATTTTTAAAGCTGAATTAAATAAATTACTTTCTATGGAAACAACAATAAGTCACAACTGATCGTGGAAGCATGTGAACAAAACTTCAAAATAAGTGGTTCATCACAAAAATTTCTTCAAGGTTTCAAACAATAAATAATTCTGACATAGTATCATATTACAGAGAAAAAAGTACATCTTCATACTTTCCTTCTGAAGCCATGTAAACTGATATAATATGTGACAAATACACCATATATAATTATTGACTAGTCTCACAAATAAATATTACTTTTAAAGGTAATTTTTTAAATATTAGAAATATGGAATCAGTGGCACATGAAAAGAATAATTCAGAATCATGGGAAGTTTCTCACAGAAACACAAAGGTAAGTAAATAATAAGAAGTTTATTAATGAAATACGCAATGTTAATATGTCAAGTGAAAATGAACATATGATCTTCTCAATAAGTGTCAGTCAGACGTTTGTCAGAATTGAAATACATTCCTGATTTAAAGAGAAAAAATAGTAAACTACAAATAAAGGACTTAACTCTTAGCAGGATACAAATGTGTATTTCAACCAAAGTTAACATGATTTTTCATGGTAAAAATGAGAATTCTTCTACTGAAGCCAAGAACAAAAAAATAAAGAGGAAAGTAGCTCTAATGCTGCTTTATTACCACAGTTAGTTAGCACTAACCTGGAAGTACTAATGTAATGGGCACTTGCTACTTGTTTCAGCTACCCAACGCCTGATGGAGCAGAGCCCACATCACTTAGCAGAACTAGTTTCTGTCTTCCTTAGTCCTTGTGACCAACAGAAAAGAGATACACGACTTTGGCAGGAGTTTGCAATGCAAAAAAGCAAGGGGAGTGGAAAATGAAGCAGGCAGTGGCAGCAAACTAGCAATTCCAGGTTCACAAGTAGTGTATCAAGTTCTGGCAGTATTTATTGACAGTTTAAGCCATGGCAGCAGGGTTGTCACCAAAACGATTGTGTGGTATGATTTTACTTTGGTCGTTCTGACAGGTTTCGCTAGTCTTCCATTTAATCTATCATCTAAATTATCTAAATTCTTCTTGTGATTAAAGGAACCAGTATCAGTTTGTAATGTTTATCTAAGAACACTGATTGATACAACTAGCTGGCACTAACTGACAATAGAAAATGATAAAGTAATAAATACTGAACTGGAGGACAAAAGCTTAAAAGATGAGCAATTGTCTACCTAATAATCTCAAGAGTCAAGTAACAAATATTAGGAAAAATAATAGAAGTCATTAATAGTAATACAATCATTATATATACATATTCATATGTAAAAATGAACCACGTAAGTGCTATAATAGAAAAGGATATCCATTTTCAATGGTACAAAGAAAAAATACAATACAGTGAAATAAAGATAGCAATGATGTGCAAGACATATATGGAGGAAACTATAAAAATACGCTAAATGTCATAAAATTATGTAAGTGCAAAGATATCATGTGTTCTTGGTTGGGAACACTGTAAAATTACTAATTCTCTCCAAACTAACATGTAATGAAATGTGATTATAATTAAACAACAAAAGGCAAAATGTTATCACGTTCCCATTTGGGAAAAAAGGGAAATATCAAAATCAATTCTGAGAAAAGAATACAGATGAAAAGGGAATAATCCTATTAGACAGTAAAATATCAATAAATGTTAAAACTTTTGACATATTAACATTATTAAATGCACATTATACTAACATGTTAGAGCACTTTGGAGCTCTATAAATAAAAAGCGGTTCAATGGACCAGAAAAGAGGTCACAATAAATTCTAATAAATAGGGGATTCTGGTTACCCCTAAGGATGGTATTGCAAACCACTGGGGAAAAGATGAGGTCATACTGGACTACAGTGAGTCCTAACCCAATGACTGGTGCCCTTATAGGAGAGGAAACAAAGACACAGACAGAACCAAGGAAGAGTGCCATGCAAGGATGGAGGCAGAGACAGGGGTGGTGTCTCTACAAGCAAAGAACATCAGGGATTGTCTGGCAACCACCAGAAGCTAGGAAAAGGCAAGAAAGGATGCTTCCTAGAGGGCAAAGCCCAGCCAACTCCTTAATTTCAGATGTCTAAACTTCAAAACTGCAATAGAAAAAATTGTTATTTTAGGCCTCTAAGTTTGCAGTATTTTGTTGTGACAGCCCTAGGAAACTAATCTGGCATTCTATTACATTTTAATTTATTTACTATTTTTTAATAGAGGGTTTTTTTCTAAATAGAACATGAGTGTGTTTATCACCTTGATTATGGTGATGGTTTCATGGGTTTATGCCTATCTCCAAACTCATAAAATTCTATCCATTAAATACATCCAGCTTTCTAGTATATAAATTATACCTCAATAAAGGTGTTATTTTTTTAATCTTCCATGTGGTATGAAAAATACAGTCAAAAGACTTAATAAACCAGAAAAAGTTAGCGATATATAACAAAGGCTTATTTTCTTTAATTTATGAAGGGCCCATAGAAATGAGTATGAAAAAAGATGGATAACACAATAGGGAAAAGATGGTAAAAATGTGAGAAGATGCTTTATGAAACAAAGAGGTACAAAACAATGATACACCAAAAAAAATGGGTCATAGCTTGGTTAGTGGCATTATTAATGAAAACTAAAACAAGATAATATTCTTTCATCTATCAGAATGACATTATTAAGTTATAATGTACAATACCAGCAAGTTGTAGGGAAATAGCCAATCTCATACTCTTGATGTAAAATAAATTGCATCTTTTTGTAAAGCAATTTGATGATACCTATTCAATTTTTAGACACACACAGCAACGCCATGCCTAAGAATTTACATACAAAATTATTTCAAGATATATGTGAAAGGATATTCTTTGCAGGATCTTTTTTTTTTTTTGCAGTATGCGGGCCTCTCACCGTCGTGGCCTCTCCTGTTGCGGAGCACAGGCTCCGGACGCGCAGGCTCAGCGGCCATGGCTCACGGGCCCAGCTGCTCCGTGGCATGTGGGATCTTCCCGGACCAGGCCATGAACCCGTGTCCCCTGAATCGGCAGGCAGACTCTCACCCACTGCACCACCAGGGAAGCCCTTTGCAGGAGCTTTTGCTCAGAAAAAATGAAAACTTACAAACAACTTAAATGTCCACTAATTGATACTGATCCATTTAATTATGACACGTCCAAATTAAGGAATAAGAAGCAGACATTTAAAAGGTGGAGGTACATTTCTATGTACTAATAATGAAAAATATTTGATATTTTAATAAACAAACTTTCAGCAGCAGACAAGTAAAACTTATTCAATCCTTATCATGAATTCGCAAAATGTTTTTCAGGAAGAAATCACAAGTAATGATTAACAGTGTCTATCTTTGATAAGGGCACTTTGGGGTATGAGAAAAGAGGCGTCTCTCTTCATATATCACCCTTCTGTATGGCTTATCTAAACACAGATATTTAGAGATAGACATAAAAACACATACAAATAACATGCCAGTTTATTTTATATGAAAGGTACGATTATGGGCTTATTATAATTTTCTCTACTAAAATACTCATATTTTATAGTTTCAAAAAGGCATGAGACAAGGAGGTGATCCAGACTGTGGAGTGGGAGGAGTCGGAGCTTACCTCCACCAACTAGCACATCAAAAATACATCTAGAGGGGGCTTCCCTGGTGGTCCAGTGGTTGAGAGTCCGTCTGCTGATGCAGGGGACCCGGGTTCGTGCCCCGGTCCGGGAGGATCCCACATGTCGCGGAGCGGCTGGGCCAGTGAGCCGTGGCCGCTGAGCCTGTGCGTCCGGAGCCTGTGCTCCGCAACGGGAGAGGCCACAGCAGTGAGAGGCCCGTGTACCACACACACACAAAAAATACATCTACATGGGGAACAATTCTCACTGAAAACTAAGTGGAGTCTGGCAGGAAGACTCCTGTACAGCTAAAGATTGCAAGAAAGATCCACACGGAATCCGGTATGAAGAGAAGAGAACCGATCAGGTCATAACACGTGCCCCTGGGAGGTGAGTCAGCAGAGGAGAGGGATCGCAAGGGTAATGTCCTGGGACAGCCACATACTGGGCGCCCAGCCCGGGAGTTCAACATCTGGAAGACGAGCCCCCTCGAATGGTTGGAGGGCCAGTGGGACTAACAGGAAGGCTGTAGGAAGGCTGAACTCTGCACAGGAAGAGCTTGCCTGGGCTTGCTTACTCCCCGAATAAGGTGGGTTAACTGCGTGGGTCGCTGGCTGGTTTCCAGGACCACCATGGTGCATACCCCAATCTGAGCTGAGCACCCACTCCAGCCCCACTTGCTACACAACACAGCTCCACACTGAGGCAATGACTGCCATGGTCAAGGGAAAATCTCGGCTGTGAGACATAAAGGTGGTTCAGACCTGGAACAGCATCTGAGTAGGGTGGGGGTGGCCATTACTGGCTCTTACGTAGGCAGCGCATCAGAAGCTCTCCAGGTCTCTGACGGCAACCTGGACTGCCACAGCCCACATCCAGACCCGCGCCAAGTGCCCACACCAGGCCCTCTTGCTCCAGCACTGCCTCCCTCTGAGGCAAGAGTGCCAGTGTCAGGAGGGTGGAGAGCACATACTTAAAGGGAATGGAGTCAGCTTAGGCCCACCCCTGAGGGCTTCTGTTCCTGCAACTTGGGACCCCACCCCATAGGGCAGTGATGGCTACTGAGCAGAGGAGAAGTCCTGGCTCACACCTGGTTCTGGACTTAGTCCCTTCATCTCCAACCCCGCCTCCTACCAAGGTAGTAGCTGCCAGCCCACCCCGGGAAAGACATGACTTGTATTCACATCAAATCCAACTCTCCCACCAAAGACACTGGGCACACATAGACTGTATAGGCATGCTACCACAAAAGGATGCCCCTTCAAGACCACAAGTGACATTTTTACCCAATTTCATAGAGACAGAGAAAGTTAAGTAAAATGAGAACACAGAGGAATTTGTTTCCAATGAAAGACCAAGAGAAATCATCTGGAAAAACAACTAATGAAACAGAATAATCAATTTACCAGAGAAAGAGTTCAAAGCATTAGCAGTAAGAACGGTCACTGAATTAGGGCAAAGAATATATGAACGCAGTGATAATTTTAACAAAGAACTAGAAGGTATAAAAAAGAAGCGATCAGCACTGAAGAATACAAAAACTGAAATAAAAAGCACCCTAGAAGGAATGAACAGCCAACAAGGTGATGCAGAAGAAAGTATATGTGATCTGGAAGATAGAATAACAAAAATCACATAATCAGAAGAGCAAAACGAAAAAAATCGTTTAAAAACAATATGAGAGCTTCACTGGTGGCGCAGTGGTTGAGAGTCCGCCTGCCAATGCAGGGGACACGGGTTCGTGCCCCGGTCCGGGAAGATCCCACATGCCGCGGAGTGGCTAGGCCCATGAGCCATGGCCGCTGAGCCTGTGCATCCGGAGCCTGTGCTCCACAATGGGAGAGGCCACAACAGTGAGAGGCCCGCATACCGCAAAACAAAACAAAACAAAACAAAACAAAAAGAGAACATTTTAAGGGACCTCTAGGACAATCAAGAGTATCAACATTCACATTACAGGGGTCCTAGAAGGAGGAGAGAGAGAGAGAGAGAAGGGGGTTGAAAAAAGGATTTGATGAAATTATGGCTGAAAATGTCCCAAACCTGAAGAAGGAAACAGATGTCCAGGTACAGGAAACACAGAGAGTTCCAAACAAGATGAACCCAAAGCAACCCACATCAAGACATATAAGAGGTAAAATGGCAAAAGTTAAAGAGAGAATGTAAAGGCAGCAAGAGAAAAACAAAGACTCATAAACAAGGGAACCCCATAAACCTATCAGCTCATTTCTCTGCAGAAGCTTTGCAGGCCAGAAGGGAATGGCCTGATATATTCAAAGTGCTGAAAGGGAAAACCCTGCAACCTAGGATACTCAATGCAACAAGATTATAGTTTAGAATTGAAGGAGAGATAAAGAACTTCTCGGGCAAGCAAAACCTAAAAGAGTTGGTCAATACTAAACCAACCCTAAAAGAAATGTTAAAAGGTCTTCTCTAAGTGGGAAAGAAAAGGCTACAAGAAGTAAGTATCTACAGAAAAGGGAAAATCCCACTAGTAAAGCAAATATATAGTAAAGGCTGAGGATCAACCACTCAAAAAAGCATGAGACAATTAGATTTCCACCATTAATTGCTTTACAAACTGTAGAATAAATAGATACACACACACACACACACACATATATATATATATATATACATACAGATACACCTACATACACAAGCTTTTGCTGCTATACCTCTTTGAACTCATCAGCATAAGCAAGTGTTCTAATTCAGAAGCCCTTGAGTTTAACTCATCTTTGGATTGACTTCCCTTCTTAAGTTTTGGCATCACCAACTAATCAATTGTTCTCTGGTGCGTCTTTCCACGTCACCACTCACTGACATGAGAAGAGTTAAGTGAAGAAAGAGAACTTCCTCATAAAATTCTGGATTAACAAGTCACTTTATAAATCAAGGAACAAGAACTCCGCATGATATAAAAAAAAATCATAGTCACCAGTCCCTACACTTATCTTAGAATTTGAAGAAACTCATTTCGTAATGCTGCAGTTGGTGGTCTGTGACAGCAAACAACTATGGGGAATTTGGATTCTTCATGTTTCAAACAGAGACTGTCTTTATCATCACTCATTCTAACACATCCACAAAGCAAGGTGGGAAAATATGTGGGCAAGGAAGGATGCTTAGAAAACACAAGGTAAATAATTTACTCCACATCACACATGACAGATGACGGCTAAGAGCTCAAAATGTGGGTTGGGGGGCTCTGGCTTTACATCCCAACTCCACTGTGACTCACTGTATTGCCTGCAGCAACCCAGCTTCTCTGAATATCTTTCCCCATCTAAATCGGGGACAATTCACAGGTTTGTTCTGAGTATTAAGTGAACTGGTACAGGTGCTCAGCACAGGATATGGGAGAGAGCCAACATTTTTTTAATGCTGGTCATAAAAAATTATATTAGAAATATACATGGAATCCAGTTTTTTACTCTGTCAGCTATAATAAATGAAACAGATACCATGAACAAGTCCAAGGGATCATGCCTAAAAATTTAATTGTAGCTGGCTTCAGGTTTGGGATAAAAATGATTATTATAAAAGGAAGAGACATGCACATTTAAATGATGTTAGAGATAAATTATGTGTCGTGTTTTCTACATATTGGACCCACTTCCACTCCATAAAGCACATTTTAACTTTTGATTCAGAATATGTGAGCCCAAAACCAATAAAAGAATTAGAAAGATAAAAAAATAAACATTATCCCATATTTCAACTTGGGGTCATTCTTTTCACTTATAACTAATTCATGGTTACATATTAGGTGCTCTAGGAATGACCTGGATTTCAGTGACAAGATAAGGGCTGTTTGGGTTTCACAGTGCTGGTTCCTTTGCTTGCTTGCGTGTTCGCTTTGTGACCCCTGGTGATACTGCACTCCTGAGGGAGGTGATGTCCTGATAATCCACTATGTTTGTAAAAGTCATCTTGTTTTTGCAGAACCAGCAATGTTCAGGACCAAAAAAAATGGCTTCCTTTAACTGAGTTTTATTTTATACAGATAGGTGTTTAAAATCGAAATGATATTTATTTTTACCTCTTCCTCAGATACACCCTTTCACAGTTTAAAAGGACACAGTAGGCCGCCTGCACGAGGCTGGAGACTATCATCGTATCTAAGCAGAATTGCAATGAGATGCTGGGTGCTCGCTGAGAGTGACAAGGCACTCATAATGTATTCCCCAGAGCAGAGAATTTTACAGACACCCTCCCCCCCACCGAATTGGTATGTAATGTTTTATGTGTAGGTACATGGCTTTCATCAGATATTCAGAGAGGTTCTTTATCTAAAAATGATTGAAAATCACAGTTCTACAGAACATGCATATCCCAAGGTATTTTAGAGCTTTCAACCAAACGAAGCCTGGCAGTGCTTATCACTGAGGCACAGAACAGATCGAGAGGCAGGTAACATATAAAGTGAGCTGTGAAAGGGTACTGTTTGTGTTTAGAAGGAACAGTTTGACAACTCACTTGGGGAGGGTAATGAAACCTCCATTCTAAATCTACTGTGGGGCTATTTGCTGAAAGAAGAGGTCTTGGTTTTGCCCAACTCACAGAGTATGGCAAATTGGTCACTAAATAAGCTTAATCACGGTTGAATGTTAACTTAATGTTTGTTTTTAATTCTGCTTGACTTCTTAGCTTTAACAGACAGAAAACCATTTTGCAAACCTAAACTTCCATTTAGCTTTTCTTACTTCTGCTTAGGAGAATTTAAATTGAGCTTTCAATAAGGGGAGGGAAATTGGAGTATAAATATATGTATGTTTCTAATACCTTTGCCCTTGTCGCTGGATTTATGTGTCTTTCACACAAGGGGAGAATTGGGTTCAAAATATTCAAAAATTTTTAAAGAAAAACAAATATTCTAGCCGAAAGAGGCACGGGATGTACAAATTTAATTTGTGTGGGTATTTTTTAATCGAATTATAATTAGTTTGATATAATTGGAAAAGACACTGAAAAATAAAAACTTTTGTCCTGTTATTGTGACAGTATATCACAGGAAAAAAAAAAAACATTTGTAGGTTGGCTTTAAAAGATTTTTAGGGTTATTCATGAATTTTTATTCTCTACAATATGGACTTGGAATCGTCATTCAAGCTGTTATGGAATTTGATAGCAGTATATTTAAAACTTCTCTCTGAGGGTCTGTTATGGAAAAGAGTTCCATTTACGTTTAAATTATGAATGTTTTGACTCTACTGGGGGCATGTGATACAAATTATGCATCCTGGTCAGCATACTCCTTTTGGGATGGAGCTGCCTGTTTCTATGATTGTCAATGCACTCATAAACAGAGGAGGACATCTCTTCCAATAAAAGATTTTAAGTACACAATTTACAGTCCTGAGTGTAAAATGCCCCAAAATAATGTGGATAGACAAAGCAACTTAAATTCCCTTCTGATTAGAGGTCATAAAATATGAACGTGATATTTAAATAGCACTTGAGAAGAAAAATAGGAAACAGACTAGATTTTCTTATGGTACAAATGCTCAGCGTTACGTACATTTGTGAAGAAAAAAATTAAAAGCATGTAAGCCAAATGCACGCTAGGAAGAGATTCCGATGAATTGAACCCTTTCCTTGGACAAACATGCATCATCTTCCATTCCTCAGCTGTATGTGAATTAGAAATATCATGCATCTGATATGTCTTCCAAAGCTAGCTTTGTCTTGACTTTACCTCAGCTCTTTTTCCTCTTGGTGTTCATTGGACAAATATTTTTTGTTGTCATTCAATTGTCACTCATATGTATATTCACATTCTCTCCACTTAAGAAAGCTTAGAAATGGTTTAAAACAATCGTCAGTATATTGATCACCTAGCCAGTAATGTGTGAGATAAAATTCCAGTTCACTGATTATCAAAGCTCACAATTCCGGAAGATGTCTCTTCTTAACTTAAATCTGGCACTTTTCTGTGGAGAGCTAATAAATTCTGGTTCAGTAGACATCTCCACAGAACATAAGATTTTATAGTCACCCCCTCCCAAGTAATCAACCTGAGTGGGCAAAATAAGAGAGTGGGCATCTTGTCTAGAGAATTTACACACATTACAACCTAACCAAAGGTCAATCTCCTATCACTGCTATGAACCAGACATTTACAATAGGATCAGTGATAAGATACTTTTCCTGAAAAAAAAAATTTTTTTTATTGGTCTAAGTTCTAAACAATTGCTTTGGTTATTATTGAGTTTTAATAATAATTATTTACCCTTCAAACAGGCGCATTTTTTTTATTACTTGCCCTATAAAACATGTTCTACATGAGAGTCACTTTGGACAACTCCTCTTGTGCTGTCGGCTCTGATAGATGACAGGTGTGAACTCGTACGCACGTGCGCTGGAGAGAATGTCTGTAATGACTCAAAATTGTTCACCCTTGAGTTGACCACAGTTCACATCTGTGACCACCTCTGTGATAGTACATATTCCTGAGCTCAATAAATATAATTAGAATACTGATAAAGAGACAAAACTGGAATATGTCAATTCTGTCTTTCTTTGAAACCATTTAGCATTTTTACTTGTCTTTAAAATTTAAAATAGTGAAATAGAATATGAAATATGAGGTGTAATATTTTCTTTGAGATGAATAAATTTTAGTTCACACATTAAATATCTTACTTGAGTATTATCTGTAATGTTGATAGTTATTATTCTTTTATAATTTTTAATTGTAAAATTTTAAATGAATTTTAAATAAATATAGAAAACTTTTAAATAATATTGTGATGTGATTATTGTTTAAAATATAATTTTCATACAAAAGAAGGAAGTGCTGGCCTGTATATTAACTATGCTACTGGGTGTAAATTTAATCCCATGTTAATTACAAAAATAATAATAATAATAGTTAATAAACTAAATATTTTGTGACTCTCATGATAAATCAAGTATTGTTTTACTATAAGTACTGAAGGAGTTACATTATATAAAATAGTCTGCAAAGCCAAAATCCTCTGTCTCCCAGAATCCGGACACTAGGCATTTTTGAGATACATAGCTCTTTCAGGCTGTTGAATTCAGAGATGGCAGCTTAATGGGAAATTAGACTTAGTGGGAAAATGGAGAGTCTCACTCCCCTACGCCATGTGCACACACATGGACACACACACAGTCAGAATAACACAAGCTTCCCAGACTCCTGTTTTGGAGCTGTCACCCTTATTGCCTTTTAACACATTCAGTTACAGGATTCAGTTTTATATCTCTGCCCCAACTTCCCTTAATCTGGGCTTTTATCTCTCATTGCCGGATTATCTCTATTTTTCTCCTATCCTTCAGCATATATATCCCTAATGTCCTAAAATGATCCCAGTAGTAATTAATACTAATTGTCACTGAAGGCAGCTCAGGTACCCACTATACACACACGTGTGTGTGTATATATATATTTTTTCAGATTCCTGTAGACTACCCAGAAAAATTATTTCTGAAGCAAACAGTTTGTTTTGAACTGCAAAACTCTAGCAATCTTTCTCTGCTGCAAGTGGCACAAAGGTCACTCTGCCCTTAAAAACTATTTAATCAAAGATCGCATGCTCTTCTGCTGCCCCATCTTCATGCTACAAGTGACCAGGTTTCTAGTCTACTTACAACAACGTGGGAAATAAGAAAACGAAATGTGTCCTGATTATGACACATATCAAGGTTAGAACCTTTCTGATGTGATAAGTACAACATCCCAGAGCAGTGTCGCGCTGCCATCTCAACCATGTCTTATATAATGTATAATCTGTTGCTCGTAATGGCATACAGAACAAGAAGATATACTTTCTTTTTTGGCATAGCTTATCACTTCCAAAAGAGCCATCTACAGTTCTTTTCCAAAGTATGCAGATTTTTGCTAAAATGTGGACTATTTGGCCAAGGCCATTTTAAAACTGAGCATGTTCACACCGCATAAAAACTTAGAAGAGAATGTGTGGCCTTTGGAACCTGTTAAAATGTCATTACTGCCAAGAATGTGATGTATGGGGTTAATTAGTGACTGTATTTACCATGGGTGCTATAGACTGTACCCTGGAATGTTATGGAGCAAGCCTTCTCAGCATAGCTGACATAACTTGGCAACCTTCTTTATGAGCAATTCTAAAATGAGTAGGCCACAAATTAACACAATGAAAATTGTATTAAAAATAATTCCTTGTTCTCTCAGTATTCACTTTGTTCATGCTCTGCCCGTTTTACAGCAGGATGTGTGTTGGTTTTTTTTAATCTTGAAGGGGATATAGCTTCTCTATCTCAAGAAATGGATTGGCATCCACCTTCAGTGGTTGTGGATCTGCTCAGTTTCTAGTTATCACTGGTTTAGGCAAACCGTCTTGGAGTAAGCAAAATATATCTCAACAGGTTTTGAGTTTTAAGTTTCTATAGGACCACCTCTCACCTTTATTATTTTCCTTAATTAAACCTCAATTGTCTGTAAATGATCCTTTTGATAGTATTAGTATGATCTCTTGTTCTTTCTCAAAGTTACGGAGTTGCTTTTTGGTTACTAACAATTTATTAATTCAAATATTTATTAAACCAGCAGTTGGCAAACTAGAGCACATGGACCAGTCCAGCCCACCTCCTCTATCTGTAAATGAAGTTTTATTAGGACACATTCACTCCCACTTATTTTTGTATTGTCCTAAGCTGCTTTCTCACTACAAAGCCAGAGTTGAGTGGTTGTGACAGAGACCCCACAAAGCCTAAAACATGCACAAGATGGCCTTAAAAAACAGTTTGCCAACCCTTATGTTAAACAGATATTTACTGAACACTTGTTTTATACTAAGCACTGTGCTGGACACTGAAAATATAACTATAATAAAAGTTCCCCCAAATTCATAATTAGATTCTGATGTATTTGGGAGCAGAAAATGTGAGTAGGAAGAATAAGGACCCAAATTATATATAGTATTCAGAGCAGCAGTATAAGATCAGAAGAGGAAGGCATTCGCCATAATAAAAAAAAAAATTGAAGGAAATATTGAAGAATACTATTATTTATTCTTGAGCAGAGGAAGAAAGGCACACAACTTTAGCCTACTCTTCTGTTCTTATGATTCCTGATATTCTTGTCTTCAAGGACCACATGACTGGAGAAGCTATCCATCAGTATTCCACCAGGGGATTATATTTCAAAGTGATGTCTGACCAAGGAGAGAAAAAAATCAATTTTTTATGTGATTCTCTAAGGCATTTCTTCTACCTGATAATTATTTTATATATTTCTTCTACAGTGGTAAATCAGAATATCCAATTTTTCTTTGCACTGCGAAGGTTAAGCACAGAAATGAGCATGACACTGTCAACATTTACGCGCAATTTATTTGTATTTGGCTTCTTTGAAACAAGGCTTATGTGGCTATTTCCAGATAACTGTTTTCTATGACAGCAAGCCAGTCATCTTGTAACTGGCCTGACCTAACCGACTTTGAACCCTGACTTTGATATTCACCCATATAAAAATAGAAAACAATTAAGTTATGCATAACTGTCTATTTTCAGAAATATACATTTGAAATTCACATAAATGTGTCTGAGGAGCAACTTACATCCTAACTACTGTCCTTGTAGCTCTCTTCTGACCTCCAAAGTATTACAAAGACGGGCATGCTTCTGAACCTGGGATCATTATCTTCTAGGTTGCAAAAACTGATATCTCTCTGAGACATAGGTGAACTTAAATTTGTTGGTCTTAATAAGGCTGTATTTTTTGTGCAGGTTTTCTTGGTGTTATTTCTTTAATCATGATTCATTTAGGCATTCAACCAAGGTTTTCAGAAAAACCTTCTAAGAGGTCAAGAAGTCTACCATCCAAATAGGTGCAAGTAATTTGATGCTAATAACAATCATCAAATAATAACATTTCCATTATAACTTTGTTATACCCTCCCTCTAAAAGTGATGTGAAATGACTTACAATAAAAATTTGGCTACAAGATGTCTGCAAGCAATTAATGGAAGACTAAAGGCAGGGATTCATAAGTAATGTGGAAGAGATGAAGACAGCCAATGATTGCAAAATTAGCAAGCAAATTAGCTACACATTGGTGAGTAAATGCATCAGAGGGAAACCATGGAAATATAATTTCAGATTTAATGAAGAGATGTAGTTTCTATAATGCAGAAGCTTTTAAAAAATATTTTAGCATAACATAAGGTTTGCGACTGAGTTAATAATATAATGTCTAGCACACTGTGGGTATTTAAATATGTGTCAACAAAATAGATTAGTTTAAAGCTAGTTCTGATGGCATTTATTGTATAAGTTAACCACTAGTTGAATTTTTCTGTGGGTGACTAATGAGGACATAACATTGACAAGGCAATCTTGTATGAATTTTAGTCCACATAAGGTTATGTTGTCTTTTTCTCATTGTCAGAGTATCATATTCTCTTTGTATTTTCTCAACTACCTCATACTGATGACATTATCATAGGAAATAGTCAAATGAATTGGTTAGCTCAACATCAAGGTACAAAAGTTACTGTAACTAAAATAACGATCTCAGCTTCATGGAATCTGTTGAGACATCTCCCTCCCAATTTTTTGGGTCCCACTCTCTTACAGTATCCTAACTTTAAAGAGACACTGCAAGGATGGGATTTCAGTTTAGATTGTAATTCAGCCACCTGCAGTATCAGACATTGTGTTTTGATTTTCTGAAATCTTCAACATACAAATAAAGAGTAAAAAGGCTTTTTCAGGGAATTCATAGAAGCTTCTTATACAATTTATGATCTAATTTAATCTGGATTTACATTTAACGTTAATGGAATCATACTACATATGTTCTCTTATAACTTGTTTTTTAGCTCTATATTATGTTTTAGGAGTCATTTTTTTTTCTTAACATCTTTATCGGAGTATAATTGCTTTACAATGTTGTGTTAGTTTCTGCTGTATAACAATCAGCTATACGTATACATGTATCCCCATATCCCCTCCCTCTTGCATCTCCCTCCCACCCTTCCTATCCCACCCCTCTAAGTGGTCACAAAGCACCGAGCTGATCCCCCTGTGCTATGCAGCTGTTTCTCACTAGCTATCTATTTTACATTTGGTAGTGTATATATGTCCATGCCACTCTCTCACTTCATCCCAGCTTACCCTTCCTCCTCCCCGTGTCCTCAAATCCATTCTCTACATCTGCGTCTTTATTCCTGTCCTGCCCCTAGGTTCGTCAGAAACATGTTTTTTTAGATTCCATATATATGTGTTATTAAATGGTATTTGTTTTTCTCTTTCTGACTTCTTATTGATGCATGCAATGGTATTTATATCATTTTGACTGATTTATAATATTCTAGTGTACAGATATCTATCATTTATTGATGCATCTAATTATTAACATTTGGAATTTATTTGCACATGTAGTGTTTTTTTAGTAAAAGTATCTCTAGAGCAACTATTCAAACTGAGTTTGGAGAACCATTAATGGAATATAAAATTAAATTAGTAATATATAACAAAATCTTTTGAAACAGTCATATGATAGAACTAAAAATATTAAAACATTAGACATAGTAAGAGTAATGATTGTTTCAGGACATTTTATCTCCAGGCATGTGTGTGAACTGTACATGATCACATTGTAAAGCTCATTAAAAAATTTGAAGAAGCTCTACATTGAATATATAGCTAGGAAGGTAATTGTACATGTTCGGCTTTTGCAAAATGAATGCACCGCTGTAGCAGTGCATAATAATTTCTATTTCTCCACATCTTCACCAGCACTTGTTTTCAGAAGGCAAATTTTGTTGTTAAGAGCATCCTGGCCCCATAGAATGCACGTGGGACTTTCCCTCTGTTTATGGTTTTGAAATAGTTGTTATAAGATTGAAAAGATTCTTTCTTGAGAATATTAATAACTTATCTGTAAGATCTTTAGATTCTTCATTTCTTTATAGAAAGTTTTAAATAACATATCAATTTCATTCAGGTTTCCAAATTTATTGGCAAAAAGCATACTTTTCACTTTTTTATAACTTCTGCATTATCTGCCTACTTATTTTTCATTCTTAATATATTTTATATATTACTCCTCTATTTTTGATTAATCATTCTAGGGCTATTCTGTTTTATGGGTTTGTGAGTCATAGTATACAGAGCTAAGAGGAAAGGCATTTGAGTCTAGGGTCAAGGAGGGATAAGGGGCTTTTAAACCTTTTTCTCTTTAAGTGGGGAACCAAAGTTGGAACTCCTAGGAGTAAGAATAAGCCAAATGTAGACAGGTACTTGCAAGCACTGCAGGTCAGCTCAAATAATTTCAATTCCTAAATTTTATTCACGTAATCCCAGCATGTTAGAATTCCCAGTTGAATGGCATTAACAAAAGAAAACCATTTCTGGTGGAAGACAACATTGTCCTGATCTTCAAACTGACTCTACAATCAATTTGCAAATAAAGTATCAGGCCCAAAATGATATGAGAAACCACGAAAGAAGAAAAACTCAGCAAAAACAGGTAATATAAGCAGTCCCATAGGAGAATACAGATACAGGGACTGTCTGACAGAATTTAAATAGTTTATTTGCTCTACGCAAAAAGAGAAAAGACAGTATTAAAACTTATTTGGAAAAAAAGCTCTTAAAAAGATATACTAGAAGTGAAAAGTGCAGTGGGCTAAATTAAGGATTCCGTAGGTGAGTTTAACAGTAGATTAAACACAGTTGAAGAAAGAATGGGTACAGTGGAAAATTGGCCAAAAGAAACTATCCAGAAGGAAGAATGAAGAGCTAAGATGATGGAAACTGCACCAGAAAGTAATAGACATAAAGAACACAGTGGCATAGTTTACATTTTATAACTTAACTCCTGGAAAAATAGGAGAGAAAGAATGGAGCAAAAGTTCTCCCTTAGGAGATAATGGCTGAGAACTTTGTGAAACTTTACAAAACTGGAGATTGGACATTACTCCACACGTTTAAGAAGACCCATGAACCCCAAACACCCAAGCACATTGTATTAAAATCTTTCAAACATGCAGAGTAGAAAGGTGTTTTTAAACACCTGTAATGGGGCAACAAACAGCCTATTTCTCAAAAAAAAAAAAAAACCAAAAAAAACCAGTGGAGGCCAGAAGACAATGGAATGATATTTGTTTGCAGCAGTTTAAAGATAACTGCTTATCTAAATTTTCTTTTACCCAAAAAAATGTCCTTTGACAATGAAGGTACAATAACTATTTTCAGACCAGATTGTCTGAAAGGATTCATGACTAGCAGTCATGCACTTAAGGAAATGGGATAGTTGTCAAGTAGAATGAAAATAATCACAGATGGAATGTTAGAGATGCATTAAGAAAGAAATAAAAAGTGGTAAGAATGGGATTTGAAGTGAGTTATTACTGAGTTTACTGAGTTATTTGGTAAAAAATATACTACTTTTTGGATTCATAATTATTCCGAGGGTAAGTGTACAGTTTTTTCTGATTATTGTGGAGGATGCTGGCTCTTGGTTAGTCACTGTCACACTTCTGACCTTTCTTAATTGCCCATGGGACTTTGGTGTGAGAACTGCTCAATTTCATGTTGTGCATGCAGGAACCAAACCTCACACAGTTCAGCTCTCTGCAACCCATAGGGGGTCCCTGACCAGCTTGGAATCAGGATTTCCAAATAGTCTATATAGTCCATAGGATAAAAGTATCCTTAATTGCAAACTAAGAAAATCTGAAACATGAGAATGAAAAGAATTACCACCTATTCCTACTCAGCTGATTCAGACACTATAAATGTAGCGACAATTTTATTTAAAGGCTGAAGTATAATTTATTTGAGGGGGTCTCCAGTTACAGGCCAAAACCTGTGTTCTCTAGGATTCAGAGCTACCAGCTGACCTTCCAAATCTTTTTTTTTTTTTTGCAGGGGGGAGGTCAATATCCACATTCTGGGTCCAGGACCTACGAGCAGGCTGGCTTTACTCATACCACATATGGCAATCGATGTTTCCCTGCATTATCAATGAGGTAGCTGGCTTAGCTCAGTCTCTGCAGGACTACTGAGAGAAGACCAGTCCTGGCTCTGCACTACCTGCAAACATGTCATGTCTGTACGAAGGATAGTTAGGATTGGAGAAGGGAGTTTCAGAAAGAAGGATACAAGTCACACGAAACAAAACGAGAGAAGCATGTTAAAGTGACCATGAGATTTCAGCACAAATTTTATCTATTTGCATGAATTAGTATGAAAACCAAAATGACTTACTGAAACATTTAAATCACAAAATATTTAGTAAAGTGGCCTTACTATTCAGTAAATATATAATAAAAAAGCTGGGGCTTCCCTGGTGGCACAGTGGTTGAGAGTCCGCCTGCCGATGGATGCAAGGATCGCGGGTTCGTGTCCCGGTCTGGGAAGATCCCACATGCCGCGGAGCGGCTGGGCCCGTGAGCCATGGCCGCTGGGCCTGCGCATCCGGAGCCTGTGCTCCGCAACGGGAGAAGCCACAACAGTGAGAGGCCCGCATACCAAAGGAAAAAAAAAAAAAAGCTGCCTTATAGGTATGCGGCAGGTCTCTTGGAGAAAATAATTTGTCATTAATATGTTAGATATAGATGGTTGATTGATCCTGAGTCCTAAAACCATTACACATTGTATATTTTCCTGGAAATCTGTTTATACTAGCAAGTTGCATAGCAAACTGTTTTTATGTTTTAAGTAAAATTTTTAAATTTTGGCCCACTCTTTTCAGTATAAATTATATTCATTGTCTGTAAAATACAGATAAATGAATTTATAATTTAAAAACTGCTTTGAAGACATCCGTACATCTGACAGATTCTATGTATAAGCTATAGATAAATAGCTTCCTTAAATTTAGTAGTCAAGTTACTTATTTGCACACTTAAAAACAGAAATACAGCAAAATTCAACAGGGCTCAGATATTCCTGTGTAAGATATCTATTTTTTTATTTTTAAAAAATCTATTATTCTCTAGTGGCTTGCTATTTATACCATAGGACAATTTCATCCTCTGGAATAATCCATATTTTCCCATGACTTTCTAGGCAGGTGACCAAACTGCTTTGGAAAAAAATGCTTTTTCATCCTGGCCAATTTAGCCCTACAGCAGTGCTCACCGCTAACTTTCGTAAAGGAGGAACACTGCCAAGTATTCCAAACTTCGGAGGACATCTGAAACTTACTGTTCAGTGCTTTCTCGAAACACCCTTATTAATATTTGATTCCATTGTAAGACACGCTGCTTGCAGGGTCTGAACTGGAAACAAAGAATGATTGCCCACTGCCCCATCTTGAAAGAGGTTTTTATACTCATTAACTCAGCAACATTGTCATGGAGGCGCTCAGAAGGGAATCTGGGAATATTTTTTTTGCATCACAGCCAGCAAACATCAAAATGTTCCTTATTTACTATCCTCCTGAAATTGTTGTCATAATGCAATTATGTAAATGAGGACTTGCAATCACACTGAGTATGTGTTCCAGTTTTGAGGCAAATACTTATTAGATCAGAGCAGTTTAAAGAAAACAAGGACTCAACCACCAACAGAATTCAGGGAACGTGAAAGAGCATGAGAAATTCCCATTGGAACTGTTCCCAACGTGTTACATAAATAAAGGTAGGGTTTGTTGAAGCTTCCCTCCCTCCCCCACCATTTTCTGAGAAAAAAAGCCTGATTAGTTTGAGGAATGACGCATGGCTCAGGCTGTTATCTCCGAGACCTCTTCTATCCTGAGTTCTGGTGTGTGGGGTTTTTTTTTCCTTTTTATATCCACCAGTTTCTCTAGCTTTCTCCTGGGCTGCTCATACCCCTCTCCTCAAATCCACAAAGGACTTCCAGCAGAGAGCAGCTGGTGCCCCGTATTGGCTACTTTCCCCGGACTCAGGGGGGCTTTCACAGAAAATCAATGGCTGCTTATTTTCCCCTGTACTGTGGTTTTCTGTGTGGACTGACATGGCCCCAACCATACCAATCCATTCTGCAGAGCTGTTTCCATTCAGATGTGCCTCTTTACAAATAGCGGAAATTAGCGGAGGGCCAGTGTCAAACTGCTTGTCACATCTTGTTTTCAATCTGTTGAAATCAGGTTTACAGTGTCCTATTCAGAAACCTAGGCTCCTTTTGAGTCACACAAAGCATTTCAGGAGTTCCATCAGGCGATAAATGCCGAACTTCACGTTGCTATTAAAAAATAATCAAAATGATTAGGCTTTTCAATTTTTTTGAACGAACTTATTTGCATGGAGTTTGTTGTCTTAATTGCACGACATCATTTATTCCTGGGTATTCATCTCTCTGGTGTGTAAAAGTATTCCTAGTTCATTTGTCAGTAGTGGAGCTGTGTAGTGTGAATGTGTTCTGGTGATTTAGTAGCAATGAATGAACGACTAACCAAGTACTGAGAGCATGAAAACAGTCAATACCACACCATACCATGCCAGTTTCCCCCAAGCCTTCACACAAATAGTAATTAACATTTCTTGAATGCATGGCATGGACCAAGGCCACCAGTAAATACTTAACAACACATTTAATTCTCACAACAACACACTGATGCAGTTACTATTATGAGCCCCATTTCATAGATGAGGTAATGGAGGTTTAAACTGATTAAGTAACTTTCTCAAAGTGTCACAGTTTGTTAGAGGTTGAGCCAAGCGGTTGAACTCCAGAGCCCACAGAGTAGCCCTTATGCAATAGGGACTCCTTGTAAAACAGAGTTGACTTAGCTTCGGGGTCATTTTTATTTGTGTGTGTGTGGGGGGTGGGGTTGCATTTTATTTTTTTTCACATCTTTACTGGAGTATAATTGCTTTACAATGTTGTGCTACTTTCTGTTGTACAACAAAGTGAATCAGCTATATATATACATATATCCCCATATCTCCTCCCTCTTGAGCCTCCCTCCCATCCTCCCTATCCAACCCCTCGAGGTCATCACAAAGCATCGAGTTGATCTCCCTCATTTTTAATGTACAAATGTACCTAGAAAGCTAGGCAATTCCTAGACTTGAGTCTGGCATTGGAAATGACCACAGTCTATGGATAAAAATGAAAAGTAAAACTTGTTACATTTGATGAACTCCTTAGATCCAGAAAATGACAGGTTTTAACATGGTGCTAAACTGCAATGGAGAGGGGTAACCAGGCTTAAAATAAGAAGATAAAAGAGACCAAAAAGACCTTCTCTACAATAGGGCAAAGCGGCAGAAGTATTCTTTGGAACAACACACAATGCAATGTTTCTAATAGGAAATGGATGCTGCCAGAGGGAATATCATCGGGACCCTCTGACTGTAAGGTTAGAGAGGGTTGACTGTTCTATAACCTGAGGCCTGCTCTCCCATCCACTGTAAAAAATTAGTATGGAAAAGAAAAGTAATATTAAGGCAATATTAGCTGTCTGGAGGGTTTTTTTGCGGGGGAGGAGGTGAAGGATAAGATATTATAGACAAACTTGAAATTTCCCATGATCTTCTCTCTTTCTTTCCAGAGACAACCATCATTGTAAGTAATGTAAATAACAACTAGTACGTGTTTTTATACTCTTACTACCTGAGGATGCATCCAGAAACTTTATACAACTTTATTTTATTTTTAAAGATCTCCAAATGATGCCATACTATACATAAAATGTACCTTACTCATTTCATTCTGCTTTGTGTTTTTCAAATCTAGGTTGAATATTATATAGCTGACCCTTGAACAACAAGGGTTGGCACTGGGTAAGTGCACTTACACGTGACTTCTTTTCAATAGTAAATACTACAGTTCTACACAGTCAGAGGTTTGTTAAATCCTTGCATGCAGAAGTGCGGATACGGAGGACTGGCTGTAAGTTAAACCTGAATTTTTCAACTGCGTGGAGGGTGGGTGCCCCTAGACACCCATGTTGTTTAAAAGTGCAGATCTATTCTAGAACACTTATTTCAACTTCTGTATGTGGAATCCCACTTAATGAATATGTTATAATTACTTTGTTTGCTAATAGGTATTTGTATGGCTTCTATTACAAATAATACTACAATGTAGAACTCTGCAAATGTCCCCTTGTACAAATGTATAGAAGCTTCTTTAGAAAATACTCTTAGGAATGGCAATGCTAGGTCATGAAGTACGTGCATTTAATTTCAGTACATTTTTCCATATTGTTTCCCTAAGTAGTTGTAACAATTTATACAACTTCCAACAATTAAGAGTTCTTATTTCCCAATGGCCTCTTCAACATGCTGTATTGTAATTGTCTTTGCTTATATGATATATGAAGAAATGATATAGTTTACATTTTCATTTCCAGAATTATTAGTGAGTTGGAACTGAGCAGAACCCTGCAGGGTGCCCACCACCCCTTGGTTTCTTGGTACAAAACCAAGCAGTTAATGATTAGGACAGTAGTCACAGACTCAGTGTCTAATGTGTATTCCTGAGTTGTTTTACAGATACTTTAACTTCCACCAGAGGGAAAAAAGCCAACTGCATGATGACCAGACTGTAGCCATGACATAACTGCTCCACCTCGAGCAGAAATGAATCTATGGCTAGCCTAATTCCAAGAACTGGCCTCAAGAGAATGGGATTAACATTATAGCTCATAATAATATATATCTTTGTGGGCATCAAAATAATTGTAGCTTGCTCTTCCTGTATATGTAAGCAGGGAAATAAAATTTTCAGCAGAGATGCTACAGACACAGGTTGACATATTCCACTCTAAGAATGTGGTGCCCTGTGTCAGCATGAGGAAGTTAACAAGAAGACAGACCTTCACCGCTATTCCCATAGAAATGGAATGATGTTCTGACAAGTGGTGATTTATAAGCAGCTCTTTGCAGGAAACTGGCTTCAGCAGGAAGCCCCTTTTCTTGTCACTTTAAGCAAAGCTATATTGTAACTAACTTTTAAACCAGGCACCCCCAATGCTCTATTCCTCTCCGGCCCAAACACAGCTTTCAAATCTTTTAATCACACAACACCTTGCCTAACTTATCAGTTCTTTCCATACATCAAAGAAGTAGAAATGAAGAATAAGTAATTAACAGACCACCAACTCTCCCTACCTTCCCCTTCAGTCATCTCATGAATGAACTGCGTGACCAAACTGTGTGAACAAGATAACATCTAGAGGAAGACCACAAGAAGTCAATGAGCCTGCACACAGTGGGGGATGGCAACAACTCTGACCCCCCATCTCAGAGACTGCCTGAAATGACTTCCCTTCTTCCCTTTAAAACTTTCACAGCCAAGCAGAATGTTTGGAGGTGGTTTCGGGGGGACGCTGAGTCCACCATCTCCCCAGAGAGCCGACATTCTGATTAAAGGCACCTTTCCTTTCTATCAACATCTGCGAGTATTGATTGTGTAAGTGGCGAGTGACGGGACCCTCAATTTGATAACAAGGTTAAAGATATTTTTACCATGATTATAGCCATTCAGGTTGAAATCTTTGGCCCATTTTTCTAACTTTGGTTATAATGTTGTTGTTTTACTCATTTGTAGAAATTCATGATACTAATTTATACTCATACATATATTTGCTTATATGTATGTATGTGTGATTTATACCTATATCAAATATATTCTCTGAATCAGTTGTCTTTTTTTCCTTTTAATGTTGTCTCGATTTTACAAGAGGTTCAAATTAAAATGTAGTTTTATAAATTGTTTTCTTTTTGGTATATGCTTTTCCTATGTCTCATTTAAGAAATTCTGGTAAAAATGAAGATGATGAAGATCTCTTCCTATATATTGAGTAGCTGTAACTATTTTGCATTATTACTACATTTATACTGTAATATAGTGATTGGTAAAGAGGAACACAATTCTGAAAATTTCATATTGAAAAAAAATCCCAATAAAACTTCTAATTTAATCTATGCAAAAGGCTCACAGATGAGGTATACTTTATTTTAGCCTCAGAATTCATCAAGTTGAGTAAGTGGGCTCTGAGAAGACCTGTCCTCTGCTCTCCATTAAGCTTGCTTCAACTGCAAAATTCAATGCTATCATTCCCATAGTCTGTTGTCACTGTCAAAAAGCTGAGCGCTAAATTGTCATGTTATTATTTCATGTGAGTAGGAATTATTATTTTTCTCTCTCTCCCTACCGGGGTGGGGTTGGGATTCAACAATTTAAACAAAACAGTAAATTGGGGGCAAATAATACGGTTTCTAGCACCAGCGTTTCCAGTGACAAACTATTTAACCTTGGGAAAGTCAATTAACCTCTTTAAAAGTTTTCACTGAAGTTTGCCCTGACAGACTAACCAACTTGCCATAGGAACAAACAAACAAAGTCTTGAAAAATGTAGGTCCAAAGTAAGGTACTAATATCACAATTTATTTCATCAATCCATGCTTTTTACTACTTATTCCTAGACCATAAGTTATAACCACCACATATGTATATGCACATATATAAAGGTTGTAGGGCTTCTCAACTTTCTCAGTCTTCCATGAATAAACATTACAGAATATATAACAGTCTGCTTACCGTTCTAACCATTAGCATTTATTTCTACATAGTCTGTTTTGGCTTTCTCACTTCCTACTTTATTTTTTTTCCACTGAATGCCATCAATATTTCTTCCATTTTTTCCCTTTAATAGCCCACACACATACCAGCTAAAAATGAATCTAATTGATTTTCTCTTTTTAAGTTACTCCCAGCAACAAAAATATTAAATGCTCATTTTCTCTGGCCAACTGTGAATGTTTCAGTGTATATAATTGGGAAAAGTTCCATTCGCCTAGATTTGTATTATTCATTCCCTTACGTTGACTGCTAAAATATATAAAATAATCATGTTCAGGCTTAAAAAAAAATGGCCTATCAAAAGAAACCACTTGGTATCTTTCATTTAGACTCCTTAGGTATATCTAAAAGACAGCTTCCTAAAATGCTATGGTTTCGTCTTGACTTAAATGACAAAATAAACCAGATGAACTTCTTATGTCATAAATTATACAACTCTGACTACCATGATGGGTTTATTGTTAAAATTCATCCCCAGAAGGTTATTTCATCAATGCCCATCTTTCCCCAATACAGAAGAGCTTTCACTGTAAGGAACTGGGGGAGGAAGTACACAAGCTGAAGTATTTTATGCACCACATGCTTTCATGGAATTCTGGGCACAGAGACCTAGGAAATATGCAACTAAGACCAATGATATCGAATCACTTCTAAGGAGCCCACTGAATTTCTTGGTGAGTTAAGCAATTGACATATCCTGCATTGCTTTCAGGACCCATTACTGACTTAACAAGATAATTTACCAGAAGGGAATAAAAAGGACAACATCTCTTTGGGCTGTCCTTATCAAATCAACAACTATGCTGATTGCCAAATGATAGGGTTTGTCAAATAAGACGGTACTGAAAGCTGAACATCATTTGAGGTGTAAGAAAAGAGATGCCTGAGGGTTCTAGAACTGAAGGGCAAGACATAAGCAAGATTGGATACCAAAAGAAAACACAACAAAAGCATTAAATTCTAATAAAAATGATTTGGATCTAAAATTTCCTTTTCATACCAATATTTAATCAAGTATGAAGGAAAAATTTTTAGAAATACAAGGACTCAGAAAACTTACCACTCAAAAGCCCTTTCTGAAAGAATGTCATGAGAATATTTTAAAGCAAAATGAAAAAGAAATCAAAAGCAGAAGACATGGATTGGGTTTAAAACATTAAAATAGATACCTCAGGAATAAAAAGGAAAGTAATTTCAGAAGATGAGCTGTGTGAAATACCAGTAAATAATATCTCAATTTAGAATAGAAAGATAGAGATTATCTAGAATAACATATAGTATGGCTAAGAAGCTAGATAATCCTGTAAATTTATATTAATCGTATTTTTCCTTAACAGGAATAGGTCAATGGCAAAGAAATAAAATACGTATCCATCACTTTAAATCTTTCAAACTACTTGATTCTATACCTAATAATGTTTACATGATCATAATTTTATAAATATTAACTATTGGCCTCAATTAGACTCAAAATATAGCAAAGTTCGGAAGACTAAATTGTGTGTGTATAATATAAATGCAGATTATCTAAAATAATAATATGGTATATTAAGTTTGCAAGATAATGAAAGGAAGAGAGGTGGAGGGAAATGGAGGGGAACACATTTTCTCATCATAAATAGTAGTAAGTCAGGTGATATAATCGTGACTAATCAAAATTAGTATTATATTAGAATATCATGTTATACTCCTAAAGACAGTCATAATATTCTTATTATGTATGTTCATAATGATGACCAGTAGAAGTAAATATTTAGAAATGGATCTGACAGAAGTAATTTTGGAGACGTGTTGAGAGTGAACAAAACGTATCACATTATATGTCAGAAAGTCTATGACTATCTAAATTTGATAAATCAAGAAAATATGTACAAGTGGATTATTTAGAGTGTGGAAGTAGCAAGCCTCACCAGAGGTATCACAAACAAATGATGACATAAGGCAACTGAAGAGGCAAGAGGATTTGTTTTCTATTACCATTTAGTACTGTTTTAGTTTTCATCATCCATAAACGATTACTTTCATTATTTAAAATATGAACAGAGAAGAAAAGGATATATGCATTTTTTATGTTTTAACAAACTCTGGTTTGTGCAAAAGTGTCGATCTCTAGTGCTGTCCAGTATCAACACTACTAGCCAGATGTGGCTATGGAGCCCTTGAAATGTGGCTAGTGTAACTAGAGAACAAAATTTTTAATTCAGTCGTCTTAATTAATCTAAATTTAAATGACTACATGTGTCTCATGGCTACCATATTGGTTAGTGCAGCTCTAGATAAGTAGGTCCCCATCCTATCCTTCACCATCAAACAACTTGTATTATTTATTTTCTGCCAGAGGACCCTCCCCATGCTTTAAAGAATTTTGTCAACCACATTTCAGTAAAAGTCTGTTTACTCTCTTATTCAAAACATAACTGCTAATTAGAGCTTTGATGAGCCTGAAACTCTGTCACCTCGCCAAGCCTAACCAAACCCAAAGCAACTTGACACTGTGGAGGGGAAAAGCTTATTTCCAGTTCGGATACGACTTTCATTAGTCTTCTTGAAACAGTAAAGTGCTTCACAGACCCTCTGTTAGTGTTATGAGAGCCCAAAAGGGTCTGGCAAATTCTGCTGACTCTCAATGTTCTAAAATCTTGTGAATCTGTTCCCTTTCAGGTCCCTGATAGAATTATGAAGGATGCTGAATCTAAAATAGACCTCTACACCATCAGCCCAGCTGTAAAATCCTCTGCATCTCATCGGAGAGCTCAATTATTCTTTGACTGTTGTCCCAGAAATCAATGAAGTTCACTAATGCACTGGGACTTGATCCTGCTTGAGGCACACTCGTCATTAGCAGGTCCTAAAAGCTGCACACAACAAGCGGTTAAGATGCTAGAGGCAGCAACAGTTACTCCCTTCCTAATCCCTGACCCATGCCAAGGAACCATCCTCCACATTCTGTTCTACCATGAAGGAAAAAAGTCGCTATATTTTTTCTCTTGTAGCTGTCATTGAGGGAAAAAGGCATTCTTTGAAGGAAAATTCTGGGGCTGTTCCATTTCAATTCTGTTCTATCCAGGCATCAAGAAGTCTTTCAGTAAAACTAATAACCAGAATGCAGAGCAAATAAGAATAACCTACTTACAAGGCTTTTCAGTCATCTGGGGTAGGTGGCTTCAGCAGGTCTATTCAAGAGCTAGATTTCAAGCTGACCACATCATTTTATGGTCAATATTATTAACTATCACTATATAATGCAAAAGGTAAAGGCATTGCCTATTGTCCCAGTGTTTATGCACTGATGGAGTCAGGACTTGCAGAACTGCTCCTATTTCAGGCAAGGTGTATGGGGTAATCACCTACTAAGAGCAGGTTTACATTAGAGGAGAATGGGACACTCGACAATCAATCACACCTAGTTGTTGGTGGGAATCTGTGGCCGTGGAAAGAGCATGTACACACTCACCAAGGAATTATTTGAAATAATAGATTTTTACTTGAATAAAATCAATTCATTTCTCATGATTTGGAATTTAAAACAAGGCATTTGTTGTCAAGTCAGGGAAGGAGAAAGGAATAAGTATTATTCTGAACACTAATGACACACCACGTCTTTGCTGGTCACCAGTTTGTGATATCTGAGATGTTATCAACTCATTCTTGGGGGTCATATCTAGCAAGGTCCACATTCATTGCTTTTAAGGACGAAAATGGCAAACAATATCATATACTTACTAACATTTATTTAGCACCTAAATGCTGAACCGTAAGAAAAATGGGCAGAAATGGCACTATCATTCCTCTATTATGACATTTGTGATATTTTATTTCAATTTTATAGTAATTATCTCCATATAGCCTTGTCATTCTATTAGACAAGTAGATGTTTAAAAATAGAAACTGTGCCTTCTAATTTTTTACATTACTAGCACTTAGTTCAGTACGTGGCATTGAGTAAATTCTTATAAATTTGTTTGAAAATTTGTTAAAAGAATTAATGAATGATAACCCATGGCCCCCATCTTCAAAAAGCTTAAAAAATAAGCTGGAGACATAATTTTATTATCTTCCTCTTTCACTCCTTACTATCCTTAGTACCACCCTCTCCTTAATCACTGATTTCATCAACCTCTGCCCCAATCCAGCCTCATATGCTACAGATTTTGTTCCTGAAACAGCATTCTCAACTCTCTTTTTTATTCTCATTGCCACTAATTCCACACAGGTCCATCCTACCTCAAGTGGTTTACTTTCAGAATTTCTAACTGTTTTCTATCACCAAAATTTTCTCTGTTTTCCAGCCCAACCTGTCAGGTTAGTTTCTCTTGTCACTCACCAAGACAGAGCTGACAATGAATGTTAATGAAGTAAAGGATAATGAAGTTCATTCATAAAGTGAAATGAAGGCATATTGCCACTATTTCAATACTCTCAATCACTTTAGAAATATTAAGTATATAAAAAAGAAAGTAAAAATAAATCATTAAATATGATAATATGGTATTATTATTATGAAAAGCAAAAGAATTGTTTGGAATGATGATATAATACCATTTCTGAGGTGATACAAATATGTCTGTATAACCTTTTGAGGTAGATAAATTTCATAATCCTAAATTCATTGTACAATTCTTGAAAGCAAGAATCATATCCTGTGCTTGTTTGGTTCACTTATTGTGCCTGAGCCATACTAGATGTTCACTCTACATGAGATTTTTAAATTAATTTATAGAAAAAATTAAAATTGAGCATATAAATATGGCAAGCAAAACACTTTACTATGGCTAATATTTAGTTTGGAATACTAGAGGTTTCATAGCCCTGATATCAATGAAACCATTTTTCTCCTAAATTAAAGACTACGCACAAAATTGAAAAGGCATTTATGGTAGCCAGGGAGCTAACTCTGTTTTACGATAACTACACCTAATCCATTCTGCTCATTGTTAACATGACTAGAGCCATATCAACAATGAATACTTGTCATAAATGTTGAAGGAGTCGGCAAAACTCAGAAGGGAACTGATTTTTATTCAGTATGTCCCTCACAGAACATAAATAATTCCCATGTGGCTCCTAAGACCATGAGCTCTATTTTAAAAAATGGAAGAAGTAGCACATTTCAGGGGACAGTGGTCAGAGGAGAATACTGAGATGAGTTTCCTGCTTGCTTAAGAGATGTTAAAATATATGATATTTCCATAGAATTGTTACCACAAATAAATATATATATGAACCAGCATACAGATCCAGCTTGAAAATACTGAAAACTGAGGAGATCAAGATGGTTGAGTAGGAGGATGCAGAGCTCACCTTGCCCTGCAAACACATCAAAAATACTTCTAGGGGCTTCCCTGGTGGTGCAGTGGTTGACAGCCTGCCTGCTGATGCAGGGGACACGGGTTCATGCCCCTGTCTAGGAAGATCCCACATGCCGCGGAGCGGCTGGGCCCGTGAGCCATGGCCGCTGAGCTTGCGCATCCGGAACCTGGGCTCCGCAGTGGGAGAGGCCACAACAGTGAGAGGCCTGCGTACCACGAAAAAAAAAAAAAATCTTCTACATGTGGAACAGTTCTCATTGAAAACAAATTTGAGACTGGCAGGACGAATCTTCTACAACCAGGGCTGTAAAAATGATCCACACTGATTTGGGTGGGAAAAGAAAAGAAACAACCAGGTCAGGACACGTGCCCCAAGGAAGGGACACAGAAGAGGAAGGGGATTACATGGGCCCACAGATTCTCCCTGGGGAGAGAGCAGTTCAAATTATAAATGAGGTACCCCAGCCCTGGGGTCCAACACCAGGAAGTCGAGTCCCCTTAGCTGGTTTGAAAACCAGTGAGACGGACAGGGGAGCAGTAAGAAACCCAGACTCCATTCACGAAGAGCATGCACATGCTTTCTTATTCCTGAAACAAGGTGGAGAAAGCTGCCCAGGACTCTGGTGGGTTTCCTGTGACCACCCAGCATGCACCTCAACCAGAGCTGAGCACCTGCTCCAGGTCCTCTTGCTCTGCAGTGCAGCTTCCCACTAGGGTGAAGGCTGCTGCATTTCAGGAACGTTCACAGTTGCAGGAAACAGAACTAGGTAGGACCTGGCATGGCCTTCACATAGGGGGGTGGGTAGGAAATCAGGAGCATTCTGAGTTGGATTACTCAAGGATTGCTGAAGCACATGCCTGGTACATGCCAAGCATCCACTCTGAGCGCTCCTTGCTCCAGGACTGCTCTTGTCTGGGCAAAAGTGGCAATACTGGGAGGGTGGAAAGCACAAACTTAGAAGAAACAGAACCAGCCCAGACATGACACTGAGGGCTTATGCTGCAGCAATTTGGGACCTGTTCCCCCATGCCCCAGACAGGGTGGTGCTGGCAAATGAACAGAAAAGAAGCCCCAGATCACACCTGGCTCTCTCTGGCTTTAAACCTCCAACTCCAGCCCCATCTCCCACGAAGGTAAAAGCTGGAGAAAGACATGACTCATGCTCACTTCAGATCCAGCTTTTATACAAAAGCCATGAGGCACATGCAGACTATATAGGGACACTCACACAGAAGGACACTCCTTTAAAAACAGGTAACTGTTTCACCTAATGTCATAGAGAAAGAGATAGTTAAGAAAATATGAGAAGGCAGGGGAATTTGTTACAAACAAAAGAACAAGAAGAAAAAAAACCCTGAAAAAACAATGAAAGAAATAAAGATAAATAATTTACCAGATAAAGAGTTCAAAGCATTAGTAGTAAGAATGCTAACTAATTTAGGGAAAGGATTAAATGAACACAGTGAGAATTTTAACAAGGACCTAGAAAATGTATTTTTTTAAAAATCTGTCAGAAACAAAGAATATAGTAACTGAAATGAAAAACAGACGAGAAGGAATTAACAGCAGACTAGGTGATATAGAAGAATACTTAAATGATCTGGAAGATAGAATAATGGAAATCACCAAATCATAAGACCAGAAAGAAAAACAAATTTTTAACACTGAGGACATTTAAAACATCTCTGGGATAACATCAAGCATATCAACATCTGCATTATAGGAGTCCAAGAATGAGAAGAGACATTGAAAGGATATGAAAATGTATTTGGTTTGATGAAATGATGGCTGAAACCTGAACATAGAAACAAATATCCAGGTACAGGAAGCACAGAGAGTCACAAACAAGATGAACCAAAAGATTACCACACAAAGACATATCATAATTAAAATGGCAAAAGTTAGATAGAGAATTCTAAAGAGAAAAAAAAAGTAGTCACATAAAGGGAATGCCCATAAGGCTATCAACTGATATTTCTGCAGAAACTTCACAGGACAGAAGGGAATGATATGATACATTAGAAGTGCTAAAAAGGGGAGAGGGAGAAGATGGCAGAAGAGAAAGACATGGAGATCACCTTCCTCCCCACAAATACATCAGAAATATATCTACATGTGGAAAAACTCCTACAGAACACCTACTGAAGGCTGGAAGAAGACCTCAGACCTCCCAAAAGGCAAGAAACTCTACACGTACCTGGGTAGGGCAAAAGAAAAAAGAATAAACAGAGACAAAAGGATAGGGACGGGACCTGCACCAGTGGGAGGGAGCTGTGAAGGAGGAAAGGTTTCCACACACTAGGAAGCCCCTTCGCGGGCAGAGACTGCGGGTGGCGGAGGGGTGGAAGCTTCAGAGCCGTGGAAGAGAGCACAGCAACAGGGGTGCGGAGGGCAGAGCGCAGAGATTCTCGCACAGAGGATTGGTGCCGACCAGCACTCACCAGCCCGAGAGGCTTGTCTGCTCACCTGCCGGGGTGGGCGGGGCTGGGAGCTGAGGCTTGGGCTGCGGTCAGAGTGCAGGGAGAGGACTGGGGTTGGCAGCATGAACACAGCCTGCAGGGGGATAGTGCACCACGGCTAGCCGGGAGAGTGTCCGGGAAAAGGTCTGGAGCTGCCGAAGAGGCAAGAGACATTTTCATACCTCTTTCCTTCCTGGTGCATGAGGAGAGGGGATTAAGAGCGCTGCTTAAAGAAGCTCCAGAGACGGGCGCGAGCCGCGGCTAACAGCGCGGACCTAAAACGGACATGAGATGCTAAGGCTGCTGCTGCTGCCACCAAAGAAGCCTGTGTGCAAGCACAGGTCACTGTCCACACCTTCCTTCCGGAGAGCCTGTGCAGCCCGCCACTGCTAGGGTCCCAGGACCCAGGGACAACTTCCCGGGGATAACACACGGCATGCCTCGGGCTGGTGCAACTTCCCGCCAGCCTCTGCCGCTGCAGGCTCGCCCCACATCGTGCCCCTCCCTCCCCCCAGCCTGAGTGAGCCAGAGCCCCCAAATCAGCGGCTCCCTTAACCCCATCCTGTCTGAGCGAAGAACAGACGCCCTCCGGATGTATGTGTATGCTTCTGTGTGAGATTCTGTCTGTATAGCTTTGCTATCACCATTTGCCCTAGGATATGATGGGTCCGTTTTTTTTTTTTTTTACTTAAAAAATTTTTTTTCTTAATAATTATTTTAATAACGTTATTTTATTTTAGCTTACTTTTATTTTCTTTTATCCTCTTTCTTTCTTTCCTTTCTCCCATACTTTCTTCCTTCCTTCCTGCCTTCCATCCTTCCACTTCCTCCCTTCCTTCCTTCCTTCCTTTCTTTTCTTTCCTTTTCTTTCTCTCTTTTTCCTTCTCTTTCTTTCTCTACACTCAATGACCAGCAAGCTACAGTGCTAGACACCCTATGCCAAACAACTACCAAGACAGGAATACAATCCCACCCATTAGCAGAGAGGCTGCCTACAACCATAATAAGTCCACAGACACCCCAAAACACACCACCAGACATGGACCTGCCCACCAGAAATACAAGATCCAGTCTCATCCACCAGAACATGCACTAGTCCCCTCCACCAGGAAGCCTACACAACCCACTGAACCAACTTTAGCCACTGGGGACAGACACCAAAAACAACGGGAACTACAAACCTGCAGCCTGCAAGAATGATACCCCAAACACAGTAAGATAAGCAACATGAGAAGACAGAAAAACACACAGCAGATGAAGGAGCAAGATAAAAACCCACAAGACCTAACAAATGAAGAGGAAATAGGCAGATCAGAGACCTCTGGGACAACATTAAACGAACCGACATTCGAATTACAGGAGTTCCATAAGAAGAAGAGAAAAAGAGAGGGACTGAGAAAATATTTGAAAAGGATATAGTTGAAAACTTCCCTAATATGGGAAAGGAAAAAGTTAATCAAGTCCAGGAAGCACAGAGAGTCCCATACAGGATAAATCTAAGGATAAACACACCAAGACACATATTAATCAAACTGTCAAAAATTAAATACAAAGAAAACATATTAAAAGCAGCAAGGGAAAAACAACAAATAACAC